>NC_084535.1:7920615-8264365 GCF_024500275.1 Phycodurus eques
CTCCGCAGTCCCTGATGTGGCTTTTCACAATGTTACGTAATTTTGTGAGATCACAGTCCTCCCTGCTGTAATCATCCTGCCGCCTTATTTAAGATTTCGAGGAACACAAGTTTTCACCTCATTTCAATTTCCCCTGCTTTTCTTTGCTCTCAGTGATGCGGAGTGGAGACAAACTTGATGATGATGAAGATAGGAATTCTTGTGCTTTGGCTTTTTTTTTAGACTCCATTTCCTGGCAGCTGGTTTGTATGATGGTGCCACCGTTGACTATTAATTGTCAGACACCGCCCGCTCTCTTTTTTCCATCACATCCAACCGTTCTTCACGCCATTGATTTTAATGAGTGGCCCCAGCTTTTCCTCGGGCTCAGACTCACCCGGCGACACAAATCTAAAGCTGTTATTGCTGTTCAGCTCCATTTATGACGTTCTGTTGTTTATGTTCAAACAGCTGATGTAATGAGCCAATAAATTAAAAAGTTGCAGGCCTCGATCAAATCGGTTTCTCAAACTTCTGTCCATGTGTCGAACGAGACCAGCTCCAACACGGTTATTAAATGCGAACGAACCTCAAATTTCAACCGCACAAGTCGCTCAATTTGAAAATTTAGGACGATTATGCCGCAAAAGTCGCACAAAACCTTTGAACCATTATCATGTGACATCATATTCACATATTTTCACATTTTTTTTTTAGCTTTCTGAAACAGCCAAAGAGGCCGCCGAAGCACCTTTTAAATAAGAAAGTAGTACATAAATTGGTCACAAGGAAGTCTTTGTCGCATGTGCATGTACACACACACACACGTCTGGTGAATTAATTTATTTAAATCAAATCCTCTGTTAAGCCGTTTAATTTTAAATGCAATGTAAGAGGAGTTTGAAATGATATCAAAGTGTTTTAGGACCATAGGTTTTGGTTAAGGTTAAGGTTAAACTATTTATAGACACTATAGCCAATTATAAACATTTTGGGGGGTGTAAATTACTCTGTATTTTTTATTTATTTATTTATTTTTGCTATTCGCAGCAGGGCTTGGGCGCTATCCCCGGTAACAATAATTACGGTAACTTTGTTTTGTTTTTATTTGTGGATTTTATTAAGATTTTGAGGCTGATCACAAGGCGCTAGCTAGTCACGGACTGACTTGTCGCTATGTATGTATGTATGTATTCATGTAACAATGCTTATTTTTACACTTGTATGACCTTTAAGAATCTTCATGATACTTGAAACACTGTACTGTTTCTAAATGTTTTATAATGGCACCTCTTTGACCCAAGAACAGATTCATTCAATGTCAATTGCTTCCTCTTGGGAAGTTTTACAATTAATGTATCATGAATATTTGCTGGGAAGCGTAGCACAGCCCTCGCCAAAAAACTGCATCAAAAATGCAGTCTGATACATACAATTACAAGCAGTGATTCCAGTTATACTGTAAACCAGGGTTGTTTTGACTCTAGCAAGTATTCTTTTCAAAAGCTACAATTTGAGTTGCTGTGTTTGAACTGACATCAACAAGGTGACGTGGCAAAGTAGCATGGCTCCAGGCTCACGGGTGTCTGCACCGGCTACCGTTGTCATACATAAGTGTTTGTGTGTGTGTGTTCTGTAGAATAGCCTGCGTGCGTGAAGCGGGTGCGTTTTTGGTTTTGCGAGAACAGTCGCACGATGTGACAACCTCCAGCTGTGAGGGTGTGAGGCTGCTAATGAGATGGCCTCTGGACGTGCATGCGTGTTTGTGTACGTGTAGTTCACGGAAAGACAGTGGGCCGCATCCGAGAGGTTGTTCCCGAATCAGCAGAAGCATGAGCAGAGTAAGCGTCTTCTTGAGCCTTTAACTGAGCTCCCATTAAATATGTAAGGATGATGAGCTGGTAAAAAGGGTGAATATGGGAAAAGGATATTCAGAAAGAATGAATGCGGGGTTGGGGGCGGGGGAGTGGGAAGATGACTAGGGAAGGTTAGATGGAGAAAAAGAGTGACCAGTGTTAAGGGTGAGCAAAGTTATAGCTAACAAGAAAGGATGAGGAGCGAGAATAGTGTAATAGTGGGTAGAGGAGGGATGACGAGAAGAGAGAAGAATGAGTTGGGAGGATGGATGGATGAAAGGAAGGGGAAGTAGGGAGGACGAAGGGCGTGTATATTGGCTGGATGAGAAGGACATAAAGAAACCTTTTGAATTGAATGTGACACTTGACACACACTTGAAGGTAAGCTGAAGGAACAAAGAAAGAAAGAAAGAAAGAATCCGGAGTGGAATAAGAATGAAACAGATTAATTCATCAATTGTCATTCATCTCAGGGGGCCGCCATGTTTGGCAATATCGCCCGCTGCTGTCGACCGAAATTAATGTCACATCTGCTCTCCCGCTTGCGTTGCGAAGGTCACGTGACTAAATCCGGAAAACATCCCGTGTCTCATACACTGTGTATCAAACCCTCATGTCATCACCCCGCAGTTATGCTAGTTATCGCAGCATACATGGGGAGTCCGCCAGTGTTTTCCAGGTTTCATTCTTATTCCACAACAGCAATATCAATCCGAATACTGTGTTTGGACCAGTGGTGGCACATACAATGTATTCTTGCAAAAACATTTGGGGGTTTAGTTCCCCTTGAAGGAAGGAAGCATAGCCAAGGAGGAGATAGGAGAGGAAGGATGCAGTTGTGATGAATGGGGAGGAATGATACACAAAGAGGAAGTGTTAGAGGGGAAAGAACAACAGGAAAAAGGGATGGGTGGTATGAATAGAGTGCAAGGAAAAATGAGTGGGAAGGAAGGATGAGTACAGAGGAAGGATGTGGTTATGATGGTGGGATGCGGATGAGTGATTGCAGAGCTGAGGTGTCCAGGAAGTGGCCTCGGAGAGGCACAGCGGAGTCTTCCCTCTGTGGAGTCATGAATAAATCACTGGTGAGATCTCGAGAGGAATGTCGTCTTAGTTGCGACGCGTCCCAGATGGCCGAGTTCACCCAGAGAGAGGACTTGCCAAGTTGTAATTCCCCAGCTGAGGACACTTCCCCATTGGACTCATCCATTATTATCCAAACACAAGCGTCACATCTCCTGATGATGACCTACCATCAAGTGCTTACGAGAAGAAACATATTTACAATGGTACCTCGGCTTAGAAATTGAACTCGTTCGTATCTCAAATCAACTTTCCCCATTGAAATCAATGGAAATGCCATTGATCCATTTCAGCTCACTCCAAAACACCCCCACATTTTTGTAACATGATTTTTGATGACAAAAACAGCCATGTGTAGTATTAGAACTGTATAAAAACATACAGTAATACCATAATTAAATATAATGTGAAGTATGAAACACTTTTTGCAAGATTTTTTTTATTCAATTCACAAATACACGATACATGCAGTTTTTGATGATGAAACATGAAAAAGCCCGTGTGGCTGCAATAATATTAGTCGTTTTTTTGCAGAGCACAGAGAATATCATTAGCCTCGTAGCATGATTGCCCTAGACATTGTTAACCACTGTCACACTATTAATAGAAAAATACCAATGGCACCCATGGTTAGAATAAAGTAAACTTGTAAATCCAATCAAGGTGCCACTGTAAAAGGAAAATATCAACAGGGAGGCCGAGTGATGACTAATTGATTGTAGAAAGCATGTTGCACGTATGTGTATCATTAAAAGACTGCACTCGCGCAGGAAGTTGTTACGTAAAAAGCGAGTGGGTGGACGAAGATGAGGAAAAATGTTGACAGATTCGCTTAAATGATGGAGTCGTGTCGGCGCTCACGCACCCGTGGAGACAGTAATGGAATTGCGAGGGAACAAAGGGAAAACCATTTCCTCCCAAAGCGTCATTAAAAGAATGGAGACAATCTCCTTCTCTCCGTGGCCGAGACGCAGAGCGATTGAGTGGTTCTGGTCCACCTGTCTTCCACAGTTCTGATTTATTGTTCACCCGCGTGTCTCTCGCTCACTCTCTTGTGGTTCTTCTATGCGAGATGCATGTAAGCTTCTAATTAACAGCATGGAGAATAATGTAAACAAGTTATGCAGGACTAAGCCTCAGACCTCTTGAGCTCTTTCAAATATAATAAATAGATGTGTGGCTCAGGATGTCCATGATAGTTGAACCAAACACACATACAGTAAAACCTCTAAAGTAAAAGGTGTTACAGTTGGGAGTCGCATACAAATTATGAAATGAAATTATATGCATCCATAGCCACAATATATATTATTTTCTAATTATGTACAAAATCATACTAAATTCTCGTTAGAAGAAAAATGGCTCCCTCATTCACAAAAAAAAAAAATCCCTGAAAATGCAATCTTCCAGTCGATGTACATTAGGGGAGAATCATTGATTGATTTTTTTTTTTCTTAGCAGTGTAGAATATGAATTGCTCTATTTGCAAACAGGTGGGCCACCAACGTTTCTGACTCACCAATTCTTCCAACTATAAATGTTAAGGTTAAACTTTAGAGCGTTGCTTACTTTTTCTTCAGGAATAAGTTGCAGAATTGAATGCATTTCAGTTTTAAATCACCAAATCACCTCTTCACCTTCCATGATGAGGGCGCATCACCATTACGAACATTCGAAAAAAGTTATCTGAAGCATCCTCATGAAAGCCCCGCATGAGGCTCTCCCGCCAGCCAACGAGCATTTCTGAGAAGTCGTCGTCTCCTAAGTGAAAGTGGCAGCTAATTGTCTGTTTAGCCAGCATGGTCACAGTCAGAAGCGGATGAAAACAGTATTAGTATTGACCCCACGCCGCCGGGTGGCCGTGTAATCCTCCGGGAGTCGCGCTACAAGCGATGCGAGTGCACTCGCGGGCCAGTGAGGAGGACGTGACTTGTGATCCACTCGTGAAATTAACACCTAACTGGAAAAGAAGAGGAAATCACGGCAAACGACAGATTAAACATCCGCGGGGCCAAAAAGTGTCTCCATCTTTAATCTGCGCCCATTGAAGAAGTGTCGAATGAGGGATTTGGAGGGAATGAGATCGGAGAGCACGGATGATCCTTGTTCATCTTATTATTCCATCTTCAAGAGCGGCTAATTGGAGCTGTCAAGCTTCTGTTAATCCGCACCAGTGGAACATTCCGAAAAACGCCGTACCACCTCAGTCATAAACGGGATTATCAGACGGCCGACCGAAAAGCGCTTTGACCGACGAAAAATGTAATGTAGTCAATCTGTCCACTTGAATGGGAAATTACCTTGAATGATAATTGCATTACCGTACCTTGATTTACAAGCTTAATTCGTTCTGTGACCATGCCTCATAACCCAAAACAGTGGAATCTCAAATCATCTTTCCCCAATGAAATGAATGGACTTGCCATTAATGCGTTCCAGCTCCATTTTGTGTCGAGTGTGTGCCTTGGCTACCTCTTGGCAGTGTAATACAGACATACAAAAAACAAAACTAAAAACAAACAAACAAAAAAAGTAGTTTCACAACTAAGTCACTCAGTAACCAAGTACCACCTCTCAAAATGCCACCATAATGACCACATTAAAATAAAGTAGCGTAGTAAAAACAAGGTTTTATTCTGAAAGTCTGTCTAATATTATTGTAAGCCACTATAACATTTAAACATTAACACTACAATTAACTCAATAATTGCCCACTGTGGGCCTCAGAAGCTCTTTGAGTCTCTTTTGTGATTAAGGGTTTAACAAATAAACTTGACTTAAATATGGGGGCGGGGGGGAACGACGGCACTTTAACATTTAAACAATAACACCAAAAATAATTATAGGGAAGAAAACTGCACTTAAATTATGATTAATTTAAAGTGTGTAGCACATAAAAGTTATATACAAACTATACCTAAATAAATGCTTGGAAACAAACCGTTCTAAAATGTAAAATTTTAATGTATTGCATTCAAAAATTAAATACAAGTGAACTGTACTTAACTTAATTTACTACATTGCACTGTACTGCATTAAAAAAAATAATAATCCACTGTAACATGATGTACAGTTTGAACATTTAATGAGGTGATTCCTTTGCATACCACTAGAGGAAGCCCACATACCACTACTAGCTATCGAAAATGCAAGTAAAAAAAAGAATGGTCACCAATAAATTGGTACCTCGAACACAATCCATTCGTGGAGTTTTCATCTGATTCTCAGATCTATCACCCTTATAATAGCTTTATTAAATGTACAGGCAATGTTTCAGTAACATCTAAAAATAAGTTAACCGCTGTTAATATTCAAACATAAATGCACGTCAAGCAGGAACTTTCATTCTAAAGTGATCGTGGATGTATGGTGATGCTGGAATTTTCTCAGGAATCTGATTTGGATGAAATTTCTGCGTGTACTCCATGTGACTTCCTGTGTATATTCTTCTTTTGTCTCGTTCTTGCCAAGTCATGGGTGAAGAATGGGAGTGGTTATTATGTTAATTAGCTCCACTGAATGGCGGAAGTGTAGAACAGCTCACTCCCAGACACATTTTCAGAAGTAGGCTGATCAAAGGTCTAATTCACCCTTGATTGGCGGACCAGGCACTCCAGAGACCCAAGCAATGTTTACAAGCAATTAAAAAGTAAATTTTCCATTCGAGGTCCCCTTTTAACTAATATGGTTCCTTGCCCGCACAAACTACACTATATCCTTGGTGATGTATACTGTTTATGGGGCAGTGTCACTCTCGGCGTGTGTATTTTCCAAGGGAATTAATTCATCACAATGACGAGAAGCTGCAGCGAAAATGTTCGGAGTGGCTGGTGGACCGAGTGTATTGATCCGTCATACACATCCGTTAGCATCCCTGCGAATCCGAGGCGGAGCTCCAGCTGCCCCATTTCTACACGAGTACATCTTTATATTTATACTTCGGCTTGAGAGCAAAGCAAGCGCCACCGCCGAGCAAATGTGGACATATTTTATTTAGATTTGGCAAGCGTCCTCCCGTTGTCACTTTTGTATCTGTGAGTGATTTATAATGGAAAAAATTATATATATCCGCCGTCTGACCTCCTTTTGTAACTCCTCCCGCTGCACCAGCCTGACTCCCTCGCTTGGCAAGGAGCTGTTAAAAACATGGTGGAATTTCTAAGATGGAGCAGACGTGAGAGCAGACACACACTTTTTAGGTGACGACTGCAGCGGAAGGGTGGGAATGATGTAATGCTCTCGTCTTTTAGATCAGTGTTCCCCAACCTGTATTGAGCCAAGGCACACATTTTACATTAGAAAAAAAAGAAAATAATCTCATGGCACACGACCAAACAAAAATGTCACAAAAAGTGGTGACCCGTGACACGTTTGTTGTGTTGGAGCAAACCATTTAATATACCCAGCAATATAGTCACAGCTTAACCGGCTATGTTGCGACTCTAGACTGGATTGTGCTTTTAATCCGAATTAAAACCCTAATAGCGCTTTTCGCATCCCCTCCTGTTGTTCTGGTAAATAATGGCGACGGCCCGCTCTATTGTCTGTGAGGTTGTGTACTCCTTTCCAGCTCTTGAGTGGCTCATTTGTTGATCTCCTAACCAGATTAGCACTTGTCTGATTAACTGCCTGAAAGCGCTGCTGTCATTCTGGGCCTGCAAGGAACGTGCGTTGGCCTCGGCTTCATGTGAACTCTCGGCGTGTCGGCGTTGTCATTGTCAGCTGGCTTTTGTGTCGTCTTTTGATACGCTCTCACTCTCTCGGGGTCCCAAGAGGTCCCAGATGGCGATGATGAAGTGAAGATGCAAAGAATTGAAAAGGTGAGATTTGAAAGCCTCGCCACATGGATCTCTGATGTATCAAGACTTTGTTATTTTCCATTGGGACGCTAAGAGTTGGTGAACAATACTTTTTTCCACACCTCATATAAAAGTGTATCTCAGTAAATTAAAATATCGTAGAAATGTTCCTTTATTTTAGCGGTTCAGACTCTTGTATTATACAGATTCATTAAACACTTTTAATGACTGGTAACCACGTAATGACAGTTTAACAACAGTGTAATAACAATTCAGTGGTACCTTGACTTACAATTTAAATTTGTTCCATGACCAAGCTCGTAACTCAGTTCATTTGTATATCAAATGAATTTCCCCCATTGAGATGAATTGAAATACCAGTAAACAGTCTGCTCCACGCTCTTTGCGAGTGTTTTCACGTTGTATTTGTATTTGGGACTGTCTGTCCCGTTCAATAAATGGCTGAAAGTGCATCAGCGACTTTTTTTTTTTTTTTTTTGTCATAGGTAAGGCAACTCTATGGTCAATACGATACATCTAGCCCATTCTAGCTATATTACAATCTTGTAATTCTAGATCGCTACAGAAGGTGGTCCAGTGTTGCCATGGAAACGGCTAATGTTATTTTTCTCCTAACAAGCCACTATCGGCAGAATTTACCCTCTGCATTAAAATGATCTTCTGCTAATTTAAAGACTAAAACCTGATATAAATTATGAACAAGCCCTGAGGCCACTGGAGGCTTGCTTTTAACCCCTTGACCTCGTCCCCTTTTCAATGCGGCCCCTGCCTGAGCGGCCATGACAGGTTGAGCTCTGGGGATGAGAATGTGAGGACACACTTTTTGAGAGGGAGACTCGAGTCGTCGTCGCAGATAGATCCACGCGCGGCTGGTCAAACGTGCCCTCGGGCGCCGAAAGTTGGGGACTGGGACCCCGGGGCGAAGGCGCCGGTGGGGAGCAAACAACGCGCATCTGCGGCCTCGGCTGAAGCGCTCCCCGACAATGCAATCACTCTCACCGTCAAACGGAGTGACAGATCTGGAAATGTACACTGATGTGAGACTGCGGGCCCCAGCTGTCAAGTCAGAACAGCAACGGGCGGGGGTGCATGGCGGATGGGTTTTTTTTTGGGCGGGAGGGTGGGATATGCTGTTCAGGGTGAAATGAGTGGGAGGGGAGAGACGGAAGTGCGTTTGCTTATCAAACTTGGCAAGATCTCTCAGCTTTTTCGGCTTACGGAGTTTGATAAGTCGTCGCTTCCTTTTTGTCTCTCCGGGTTATTGCATTCAGTGATGGAGCCCATGATAGGCTCGGTGTGAGACGCGGCCTTATCGGAGCTGACTGACGGCGGTGTCGGTTTCTGAGCTGTCGTAATGTGACAATGAACCACACTGAATGGCTTTCTGGTCAGGAGGGTAGAGTTCTCAATTTTACAGTACAGTGGTGCCTTGAGATACAAGTTCAATTGATTCCGTGACCACGTTCGCATCTCAAGCCATTTTTCCCCATTGAAATAAATGGAAATGTCTTTAATCCGTTCCAGCTTCCCCCCAAAAACAACTAAACAATTATGTAATGTGTTTTTAATGATAATAAAAACATCTAAAATATTATACTTTGTAAAAACAAGTTTTTGTCACATATTTTCCTTCACTGCACGTGGTGCTGCTCATTCTGGTGCGCGTGTAGTTGTTCTACACAGAGGAGAAATATCATATGGCTGTGAGTATTGTTATGTTATCTGTCTACATGTCTTTATGCAGCGTTTGTGTTCAGAAACCTATTGCTTAAAGCTGCAGTGCGTAACTTTCACCCAAGCCACTACGAGAGGGAGATGGCTGATTAAGAGGATCAACTCCTCTTACAACTTGGTGTATTTTTCAGTATTTGATCTTTTACATTTCGTGTCGACAGTCGACATTCCCGCACTCCGCACTTGCTGGTGGCCCTGAAATTATGCATTTTACCTACGGTAGCAATGGGAAGAGCGCAGCCCCCTGTCTCCAGTTGGTAAATGCTAGCCCTTAGCGCTTGATCAGCTGTTAACTTCTACCACTGCCAATCGCGATTCTGATCTTTCTCTGCATCATCTGGGTAAAGTTTACCACCCTACAGTCTTTGCATGTTATAGGAAACAAATCATTTTTTAGTATGGTGGATGTTATATTCAAAGACTACTGGCAAAACACATTATTTAGGAAATTAAAAACGCCCCTGACGAGACGTAATGTTTCTTTTTGAAAATTCATTTTGGAAGTATAACTCTTAACGTGCGTGTTACAGCCCTTGTAGCAACACATTTTACATGCTGGCTGAGTACAGTATGTTGTGAAATTAAGAGTGGCGCACACGCCAAAAAGCCTTAAGTGTTCTGGCAGCCCCCTTTGTTTTTTACAGTGACAAATAGCGTCGTCTGTTAATGAATACTTTCCATTGACGGCTATGAATTATATTTTGGTGTAAATGTATCCATGTGTCCTGAATAATATACAAACTATAAATGCTGAGACAGTGTCTGACCTTTGCTCTGGAATAGATGTGGAATTGTGTGACAGTGTGTAAGTGGAGCGTGTGTGTGTGACGTACGCTGATGGCGCGCCGATGCGCTGGCCCAGTGCGAGGCCTCCTCAGGCGTAGCCATTCTTGGCACGTCTCCGCGATCCATCATACCGAGGGGAACACGACACTGGGTGAGGATGTTCCACCAGCTCGCAGCTGTGGGCGAGGCTTCACAAACACGCCGCTCTCATGCCGACGTCGGGTTCCGCACGTCGACACGCACCCCGACACAAACTCACGTGGCTTTTGCGTAGGTTATTGTAAGCGGTGGAGTAAGTCTGTGAAAGTCAGAAGTCTCAAGTCGTAACAAAAGAGCTACAAACAAGGCCTAAGTTACTGTGGCAAAAATCAAGCAAGTCCAGTGGAGTCCCTGCAAAATTTCAAGCAAGTCAAGCCATTACTTGGGTTAAGTTAGTCAAGAGTCAAGTCGTACACGGTTGCTCAGTCTCATCATATATTTGCAAATTGGCCACTTTGCACTCAAAATCTGTACTTGTAGCTGTAACACAGTCACAATGGCATCATTTCTTTAATGGTTCCAAAAGCACTCTCTGTATTGTCTATTACAGTGAATCCCTGTCATCACTAAATGAAAATCTGCAAAATAGAGAGCATATACATTTCTTAAATATGCTTTAAACACACACAAATGTACTACAACGTACCTTTTAAACACATTTTAACATATTTGAACACACATACAAAAGATCTCTTAAAAAAAAAAAAAAATACAGCGGGGAACACGATACATTGTCTCCTCAATTAAACGCAGAGCAGACATGATAGTTCCTATTTGACCCACTATCAGTGAGCATTAAGGTAGCTTACCTGTCTTTGTGGGTTTTGTAGTAATGGATAAATTTAGATGTCGTAGTTGTTGCCTGTAAATATTCTCATTCATCCAGGTCATAGGTTGTAGATGTTGGGTCTCTTATCTCTCAGTTGCAAACCTTGGCTGTTTACATTCTCTTTTATCAAATACACAATTCTTGAATCCTCCCACCAAAAAAAAAAAACTATCTTGGGCGCTACCGCCACGTACTTGCTTCGTGAAAGGCCTCTGCATTCCACATCATAGCATTATTAGTGGGTTGTTAGGTGTGTGCACCCCGCACACACACAGACACACACGCGGACACACACGCGAATCCCTTTTCTTTTTAAAACAAAACAAATGGCACACTACGTTGAAAAATCTGATTTTCAAATGCAAACAGGCAAGATTTGTCGAGTCATTTAACAAGTGAAAGTCAAGTTGAGTCTTTCATAAGTTTTAGCCAAGCAAGTCCCATGTCCAAAAATTGTCGACCGAAGTCTGACTCGAGTCGTCATGTGACTCGAGTCCCCTCACCTTTAGTAAACACCATTTTAGGCCCTCGCTGAATGACTTGCCAGTAATGCACACAAACACCCCTGGACCGCACTAATGAAGGCTCCCGCAGACATGGAGATGACTGGCACAGAGAAAGTATTAGGCCAGCACATTCAGGCACCCACTGACGGGCACACGCATATGGTGGCGGTGGCGTCCGCTGCTTCTCATGGGGAGGAAAGCACCGAGCTTGCCGCCTTTGATCGGACTCCAAATCGTAGAGCTCACACAGACTACAGCCAGATTTAAAAAAAAAATAAAATAATAATAATAATAATACAAAAACACTTTCCCCCTTTTTCACTTGCATCATTTTGTCCCTTCGGACTGCAGTTTCTCCGCTCTACTGTCTGTTATGCAACATTTGTGTCGAATTTCAATCTGGTTTCAATACGCTGTACGGGCGGTTACCATGTCTGCTTCACAGTTATGAGGTTCTGGGTTTGAATTAGTGGGTATTATTATCTTGGTTGATTGTTGCCACGGTATTATAATAAACGCACACACAAATCAGAAATGTAGAATTCTGCCGACTCCCACCATGCGAACTGCTATCTACTCTTGAGGCTAATGATAGGCAAAGTCAATGGTGTTTTAGCTAAAATCAGCGTTATTAAGCGTCATTAAGTGAAACGGTCTCGGTTTTCCTTCCGCTTGCCTTCACATACAGGCGGTGAGAGACGTTTGAATTCTGTAGGGATTGTAGTTGTTTAGTTAAGTTGAGTTAGTTTAGTTTGTGTTTCGCAAATCTAAGGAGATTGAAAACTATCTGTATATACAATCGCACAAATAATAGTCCACCTCCAGATAATTGACCTGACTGTGATGTAATGTTTATTCTTTCAAATAGAAAAATAATTGGAAAAAAAAAAACGTTCTCAGAATAACTCAGCACTTCGCCCACCAGAGTGGCGGAAGGTTTCTTCCGAGTTGGGATTAGCAGTGGAATCACCCACGCTGGTGCGGAGCCAGTTCCTGTTCGTCTGTAGGCGACATATGCAACATTTCCGGAGTGATGCGACCATGACGTGACAATTAAATCACATTCTCTGCTCTGTGTCCTAATTTAGTTAATTACCACGAATGAATGTGAAGCCCTTTCTTTTGAATCAACCTGAAGTCTCATTATGGTGTTCTTCTCCTCCGTTAAAGCTGTTAAAGGAAAAAAGTATGCACCGTTTACGATCTATTTCCAATTAAAAAGCACTCAAGCCTCCTGGAAATGGTTCGAATCGGAAAAGGATGTTTTATTAATGCCCAAATTGATCTTCCCTCTCGGCCGCAGGTCGTCCATCATTTTGTCTGTAACATATTTCTGGGAAAGTCCTAATGTGATTGGACTTCCTGCGACGCCACAGCAAAGTGTTGTGCTTTGATGGATGCGTTTAATAGAAAAGGAATGGAAATGTTTTCTTTAGGTTTATTTTATTTTATTTTATTTTGAAGAAGAAATGATGGAGACATTTTCATCACTGTTATAGCGGTGGCTACTTTTCAGCTGCCCTGCACTTTGCGGGGAAGACTTATTGCACCACTGTGGTTACAGGCAGACACTGGCCGCGATTGTGCGAGGCGTCCTCGGTTTTGCGCTCGCCAACAGACCGTGAAATTATTATTCCTCAACCTTTTTCCGTAGAAGACGGCGGACCGAGAAACATTCTCCCGCACTGATACAATTCTTCATTAACAGGCGGCTGTTTTGTTCTCGTTGTTCGGCTATTGCGTTGATGCCATCGCTGTAGCCTGGAGGCATTGCAAGGAAAAACAATTAAGATTATTGACATCTTTTTCTTTCACAAAGCAATTTCATGATGAAATGGCACATGATGCAAAAAGGATGGAAGCATTTTGTTTTTAAACTTGAACATTGTTGTCATTTTTAAATGGAGCCTTGCTTGGCTCCAATTGCGGCTTGTGGTTGTCATAGTCTTGTTCAGAAGAGAATTATGTTGGAAATTTTATGAAAAGGAGGCACCACGGTGGACTAGTGGTTTGCACATCTCCCTCACAGTCAAGAGGTGCTGGGTTTGAATCTCAGCTGAATGGAATTTGCAGGTGTGTGGCTTTTCTCCACGTACTCTAGCTTCCTCCAACATTCCAAAATTAGGTTCATGATACTGTAATTGGTGTGGAAAATGGACATGTGGATGTTTTGTTGAACTACTTTTATAGTAAATACATTAAACTTACGAAAATGACTATTACAGCCACTTGCAAAACACAAGCCACAACTTGGTTCAAGCAAGGTTCCAATTAAAACGGAAAAATAAATGTTTGCATATACATTACATTATGTGCCATTTATCATGAGATTGCTTTGTAGGGAAAAAAAATAAAAAAAAAATAATAATCTTAATAGGTTTTCCTTGTAGTGTCCCCAGCGGACAAACACCAAAAATAAGCAAGTAATTGACTCCCCCTAAAATGTTCATAATTGCCCATATTAATAGTTTAAACCATAAATGAAACACAAACTATGATCCCAAAAAACGTTAACATAATTTCAAATTCATCTTCATCATGTTACCCTTAAGAAAATGGCTTACAGATGATTTAATTCAGAGAAGAAGAAAGAGGAAAAAAATGCACCAGAAGTGCACATGCGGAGAAGACTCTCCTAACTTCCACCAACAACCCAGGTTAAATTGAGCTACTTATACAAAGATCTTAGACTCTCAGTCGAGATTTGTCACTTTTACTACTTTGACACCAATTGCTTTCCAGGGCTTCGGCGCCATCTTGTGGCATTTTAGGGTGTAAAGATACCCTAATGATATGCAAATAAGTGAGTTTTTCAAGGAATAATTCAGAGTAGTCAACCTTATAGCGAGAGTTCACTGTATACAAAAAGCAACGCTGGGGTACATTGCGCTCATCTACAACCATGCATTTGCGTTTCTAAATGCTATTGCTCCACTATCACCTTTGAAAGAAAAAACATTACCTTCCACGTTTACATTTTGAAGAATCAGCTGCGGTGATGATAATATTTTCAAGAAAAGCAAATGACATTGAACCACACAGCCCTGTGTAAATACCACCTCCCCTCCGTCTATGTATCCTGATGTAACCTGCTGTGTTCACCTCCTCGCGTACTTAGTTTGGGAGGAGGTCCAGCTGAGGCATGCTTGGTATACTCGGTATGCATCGTGACAACAGATGCACACGTGTAGTGCATTCACGGCTTTTGTTTTTAAAAGACGTGGACTAAAGGGGGGCACGGTGGTCGACTGGTTAGAGTGACAGCCTCACAGTTCTGAGGACCCGGGTTCAATCCCCGGACCCACCTGTGTGGAGTTTGCATGTTCTCCCCGTGCCTGCGTGGGTTTTTTCCGGGCACTCCGGTTTCCTCCCACATCCCAAAAACATGCATTAATTGGAGACTCTAAATTGCCCGTAGGTGTGAATGTGAGTGTGAATGCTTGTTTGTTTCTATGTGCCCTGCGATTGGCTGGCAACCAGTTCAGGGTGTACCCCGCCTCCTGCCAGATGACAGCTGGGATAGGCTCCAGCACGCCTGCGACCCTAGTGAGGAGAAGCGGCTCAGAAAATGGATGGATGGATGGATGGATGTGGACTAAAGGCAATTCTAAGCTGCAGTTTGTCCTCCCCAAATTCATTCATATCTGGTTTCGTGACCCACATTTTGGTTCTCATAACTGATGCATGAATGAGAGCGGTGGAAGACCCACTTTTTTGTGTGGAAAAATAAATAAATGAAAAATGACAAAGACACATCTGTTCACTAGTTCTACTCACCTAGAATGACACAAAAACAAACCTACACCCCAGCCTCAAGTCATTCAGTACTCTCCTCCTCCTCCTCCTCCTCCTCCTCCTCTGCAAATGTATGGCTGCCCCTCTGTGGGTAAAGTGTGCAAGGACACTTTGCTCTTGTTTTTGGTCATGACACACATTTTGGTAGGTTAGTGGGAGCAAAGTGGGTTACGTCTCGTACTTTTTCTGCTATCTGGAGGAGAGACAACATCATTAAATGATGGAAATGGGCGAATGATGCATATGAACGGATAGTATGAGGAAGTGTGTATGCAGCCTCTGGGTCGTAAACCTGGACCGCTTGTGTATTAATGAGCGGATTTAATATAATGTAATATAAATACACTAAATTGAGGCTGAAATTCATCTCTTAATTGCATTTGTCATAAAAGGAAATTCCCCCATTCTCATCTTTGCATGACATCATAGCAAAACCCCCTCAGGTTATGTGTAGGTGTTGTGTTGGTGGATCTATTACTATTCCCCATCAGTCAATATTGCTGTTTGCCCTTACACCTTTCATTCTCGTCTTATGTCTTCCATTTGATTTGGCTGGAAGGGTTTTCTTGTCCAGTCTGAGATCCAGTGAGATACTGTAAATATTCACGCTTAAAATAAGCCTTTGTGCAAGTCGAATCTTAGTGATGATCAAAAGTGAGGCAAAATAAAGAAATATTACGTTCTCGAGGTATTGGTGTATCTTTTTCTCTTTTTTTTTTTTTATTTGCAGAAGCCTCTGTAGCACATTTTCAGCATTCCATAGTACAACACTAGAGGGCAGCACAATACAAAAAGCGGCCAAGTGCACTCAGGATGGAAGAGGAGGCTGAACATTTTCCTGTTTTCTTTTCTTTTTCTTTAAAAGAATTACACATGTGCCTTCTTGAAGATAGGAATAATTTTAAAAAACCTGTTTATTTACTTGTTTATTTTTTGATAATTTCACTATTTGTATGTTTACAATTTTTCACTATTTGTATGTTTACAAAAAACGTTATGCTCTTTGTCAATTTAAGCATACCTAATGTTCAAATCACCTTAACACTTAAAATACTTGTTCTAGAAATTCCCAAAATTATTTAAAATGATTCAAAGATATATTTTTCTCCAAAAATTAAATGAGAGGGAAAATATGTTATATGTCATTTTTTTCGTGTCCTTTGCCAGACGATGCCATTCAAAAGAAGAAAAAAAAAAAAAAAAGGTCATGAATAATTTAAGTGTATATTTGCTTCGAGGGACTAATGATACTTCAAAAGCATCATGAAGCCAAGCTTTAATATTATTAAAGCTATTAGTGTAATTGCTTATTGTGCGCCCTCAGCGTGACCTGTCAATCTCAACCCCCCAAACACACACACATGCTATGCCCCCCCCCAAACTGTTGGTTCCCCAGCCGGGATGCACTATTGTGGCTGTAAAGGTCAAACGGTCAATGAGATTGTTGCCTCGCTTGGCCAGGTTGCACTCTGGGGAATTTTCCGAGTGGGAGCCGAAGTCTATGAGCAAAGGAGCTCACCGGCATTGATAAGAAATGGACAAATGAAGTACAATACATTTCACAGCTGATTTCTGTTTTCAGCGAGGCTCAGGAATGACTAAAATTACAGTAAGAATTCATAAACGTATTCTATAAACTACTATAACCCCCTTATAATAAACTGGTTTATACACAATAAGGACTATAATCCCGCTAGACGCTCAAGTACCAAACTGCACAAATACAAGAATTATCAAACATATTGTAGCCAATATTTTTTGGGTTTGTTTTCTAGTTTTTAATATTATTAGACCTATAGAAGATAATCAAAATACAGTATTAGGAACAGCTCTCAATGCGATATACATTAGTTATACACCATTCTAAACGACCACTGCGATTATATGAGTTTTTATTTTATTTTATTGGATATTATTAGACTTTGCAGGTGTGTCTGTGATGTAGCTTGTTTTAGTGGGCAGCACAGTAACCTAGTGGTTAGCATGTCTGCCTCACAGCTCTGTTTGGGATCTCGGCTCCTTTGAGGAGTTTGCATGTTCCACCTGTGCTTGCGTGAGTTCTCTACGGGTACTCCGGTCAGATGGATGAATGGTATTTTATATTTTTGTGCTGCCTATAAAAATACAAGTGACAGAATGAACAGTTATTATTGTCACAGTGGTCAGGCAGTGTTACAGCCTCTTTTGGGTTAGGAATTACATATTTGGGACTATTTCGTGCCAGCAAATTTGTCATTTTGTGTCCCGTGGCTGTAATATTTTGGCACCTGGGACTAAAAGTCAATGGCCTTATGTATGCCTGGCAACATGCCCGGAAACGGCGGGTGGAAAAGTTCCAAAAGGCCTCAACTCTGGAGCTGACGTGTGTGTGTGTGTGTTGGAGTAAATGTAGTGCCGTGATTTGACATCTACCTTGGGAGTGTTTTTTACTATACAAAGCTTTCCCCCTCCCCGGCCAGCTGTTAGGCTACAAATGGACTTTTATCAATGAAAACCTTTATGTCTTGCAGCTTTTTACATTTAATCGACCATTGCACATTCCTAGATGATTTTTGGTACCACCACCATCCATGTGCACATGTAACCAGCCCCCCTTCCAGTGACCCCCCCCCCCCCCCATCCCAATCCTTTTTCTCACCTCTCTGCTCTCCTTATCCATCCATCCTATCCTCCCCGCAGCCGCTCCATTGGTCCTCGCCTAGCAACAGCATGATCATTTGGCATAATGTGACACCCCCTGATGCACGATGGGGGCTGAGAGTAAGCGTCAGCCCCCAACATCACCACTTTCCAAGGCTGGTGGTTGCATGGTGTTTGAAAGAAAGATAACAAAAGAGGGATGGATAGAGTTGGAGGAGAGAGAGGGGAATTTCACGGGTGTCCACCGGCTATGCGTCCCCTGAGGCTTGTCCGAGCCCACCACCTTTCAGCAATTTCCCTATATGGTCCTGAATACTCCCTCTACGGGTTCAAGACGTGTGCATTCATTATGCTGCAAAAACGACAGGCACATGCTGAGGCCGCCTCACGCTAGTGTCAGGACCCGGACAGGCTCCATGCGACGCCGCACGTGCAGGGATAAACACAAAGATGGCTTCCACACGCGCGGCCAATCGGCTGCGTGTGACGTGAGCGTGGCGGCTGTGAAGTACATTTTAAATCGGGCAGCATTTATTTTTATTTATTTATTTATTTATTTTTAACTTTATTCTTAGGCAAAACAAATGCACCTCTGGTCCTTTTTGACCTATCACGACGTAATATGGGGATCCTGAGCTTTCAAAATGCAAACGTGCAAACATTTATTCAATTCCTATGTTTCGTATCGATCGCTACTTGAATCTCATGGCGCAAGTAAGTACATGCGAGTAATGTGGATGGTGGTCCCCTCTTTCCTCCTCCCCCCAAAGTGACATTCACAACCTCCTCTCAATCACAATTGTTTTTCAACATGTGGTTTTATGGTGTACAGGCAAGTCTGAATTGAGAGTTGCGCGCCTTCAGTGTAGCACTAACTTGTGCCGCAACATGCCACAGTGTCGCCTGGCATGTTCTACTGGGAGAGATGCAGCATAATTAGGAACAAGAAAAAGAGAGTGAGAAGGTCTCAACTAAACTCTAGTATTAGTTGTCACCACAGAGGCGAGAGAATAAATGCCTGAGTATTATTGTATGCTCTATGAAATTGTTCATATACATACACGCACACACACACACACACGCACACAGTAATGTATGTGTGTGGCGCTGCCCACAGGAGTCCCTCAGAAATTTGGTCACCCATAGAACATAAAAACCAGAACATATTATGTACATATGTAAATTTGAGTCTACAGCATTCACAAATTCACCAGTCCACAAATTTTGGGCTCAGTCCACTGTGTATCCACATAGTCCCCTTACAAAATATCTTATTTTGTTTATTTTTAACTTGTAAAGAGACTGTGGACACTCTAACTCAATACAGTGGTACCCACTAGTAACATTCCGAAATGGAACATGAAAACCTGACCCTTGTGTGTGTGTGTGCGCCAGCTGTCGTTTTCTATGAGGGGCCGTTAGGAACATTATTCAGGATTAGCGCTCACGCAAACTACTTAAACACTCTTTCACACACACGAGTCTTGCTCTCATTAACACTACTCAATGCTCTCATTTACACTACTCAAATGCTCTCACACACACGCGTCCTGCTCTCGTCAACACTACTAAAATGCTCTCATTTACACTACTCAAATGCTCTCACACACACGCGTCCTGCTCTCATCAACACTACTCAAATGCTCTCATCTACACTACTCAAATGCTCTCACACATATGCGTCCTGCTCTCATAAACACTACTCAAATGCGTTCATCTATCTAACTAACTAACTATCTATCTATCTATCTATCTATCTATCTATCTATCTATCTATCTATCTATCCATCCATCCATCCATCCATCCATCCATCCATCCATCCATCCATCCATCCATCCATCCATCCATCCATCCATCCATCTATCCATCTATCTATCTATCTATCTATCTATCTATCTATCTATCTATCTATCTATCTATCTATCTATCTATCTATCTATCTATCTATCTATCTATCTATCTATCTATCTATCTATCTATCTATCTATCTATCTATCTATCCATCTCCCTCCCTACCTCCCTTCCTCCCAAGATTTTTTTTGTATGTATGTGAGCATTTGTGATGGAAATGTGAAAGGATTTGAGTATATTTTATGAATAGTTTTGAGCGTGTATTTATATGAGTTGAATAGGAAGTGGTTTCAAAATAAAATATAGCATTGACCAACTGCCATAAAGTACAATAGTAAGCCTAACTTAAGCAGTAGCGTTACATAGCATTATACTGTATAGTACATACATATATATTTTTAATATATATATATATGTCGTATACTTGTTGATTATTATCTTACAATAACGCTTTTCCTCATTGATTTAAAATGGCTGCTTTTAATATGTAAGTGCTGTACGATATGACGTAATGGTCGGCCAATCAGAAGCCGTGTCGTGTATGACGTAGGGGTAGGCTGGCTCGTCTATCAAGAGCGAGACGCCATTATTCGGTCGCGGAATGCTTAAGCGCAGTGGACGTGTGTTTACTCCTGGAATCAAGGCAGAGTTTCAACACCGCTGCGTTACAATCTGAAATGTACACGGTTCGTTGACGCCAGGATGGCCGGATAGTCGTGTTTAAGCTCCCCTGCGCGTGTCAAAAGGGAATGAAGGAATTTAATTGTCGTTGTGAAACTTGTGTCGTAGATGTGCACTACAGACTACACACAGTGAGAGTAAAATTTGCATGACTTTTTTTAAATATAGGTACATCTCAATAAATTAGAAAATAGTTGAAAAGTTTTTCTTCAGTACTCATAGAGTGATTAAACACTGAAGTACTTTTCAGAGGGCAAATCCCATCCTAATTTCTACATTAAAAATCACTTTATTTCTTGAATTAATTGACTATTTCGTTTGACGTTATATTTTAGTTACTCAATATGGGGATTTTTTTTTATTTGCTATGTGCTACAATAATCAAAATAATACATATTTTTAATTTGAAATACTTCACTCTGAGTGTGTGCAACATGCAGTACATGTCTATAATTTCACTTTTTGAATTGAACTACCTAATAAAAGATTTACACTATTCACGTGTGAGCATGATTATCATGAACTCGTGAATGCCAGTGATGTGAGCGAGAATGTGATTGACGTGCTCGCGTGAGTAGTGTTGATGAGAGCAAGACGCGTGTGTGTGAGAGCATTTGAGTAGTGTAAATGAGAGCATTTGACTAGTGTTAAATGAGAGCAAGACTCGTGTGCAGGAGAGTGTTTGAGTAGTCCTTATGAGAGCCTTTCAGTAGTTTGTGTTTATGTGCAAGCATTTGAATAGTAAGTGGCCCCGCATAGTTTTCACCTGTGCCTTCATTTCATTCATTCTCGCACGCACACACGCACGCATGCACGCATGCACACACACAGAGACACGTGTGTATGGTGGGGCCATTTAGGAGGATGGAGTGAAACAGAAGGTGGTTGCCATGGTAACCACTCCCCTCGCAGCCGCCCTCCATTCTCTCTCTCTCTCTCTCTCTCTCTCTCTCTCTCTCTCTCTCTCTCTCTCTGTCTCTCCCTCCCTCATTCCATCCATCCCGTGCCGCTCTTCCCTCCAACCCGGTTTGTCCTCACCTCTCGGCTCACGCTGCCGCCCGAGGAGGGGGAGGAGGAGGAGGAAGAGGAGAAGACTCCTCTCCATCACTTTGAAGTCTAGAAGAAGAGAGGGAACGGACCTTAGCAGGGCAGCAGCCACAAGGAAGGACAAACAGGATACTTGCAGAAACACCCAAAAGAGAGAGCCTACGCTTCTCCATTCTCTTTTTCAAAGGAGGGCATTTTTATTCCCTTTCCCCCCCTTTCCTTTTCTACACTGATTTTTCCCTCTGGGATCCCGGGTTTGTCCACTGCGGCCACCGTCGTCTAACTTCTCCGGGATCTCAGGTGAGGCGCGCGTGCTGCAAGCGCCGTCGGCCGTCATGGCTCACGCGGCCTCCCAGCTGAAGAAGAATCGGGGGGAAGTGGATGTGAATGCGTTGGAGGACGAGAAGGAGAAGCGGAGGAAGAGCAGGAGAGCCACGTCCCGGGAGCAGAAGCGAAAGGTAAACGTAGGAGAGGACTGGCTGGTCGGCGGCTTCATCTGCTCCCTCTCCACCGGCATCGCTGGAGCGTGACTTTCTCTCAATTGTGTGTGTGTGCATGTGTGTGTGCGCGCGTGTTGGACTCTTGATATAGGATAAGGTGCGCTTGGAGGTCACCTCAGTGCACACAGTTTCATCTAAAACACATCTCTGCTAATCATTTAATATGGACTCTCTTCTTGAATGTCACGCTGTCTATTTAAATTCATTGCTGACCTTGTGTGTATGCATGTACTACATGTGTGTGTGTGTGTGTGTGGGGGGGGGGGGGGGGTTGTGGTTGCACGTGCTTCAGTTCTGAATGTGTCCTCCAAACCTGCCATGAATTTTGTTGCAGTTCCTGTGTGATCCTTTTCTAGCCTGTAAAGTAGAGGTTTCCAAACTTGGGGTTGGGTCCCAAAATGTGTGGGTTTTTTTGGGTTGCTGATTGTCAGAGGAAAATGTTGCGTAAGAAGGCATGACATTTCTTGGCAAACGGCTTTTTGACTTGTAGGTTTTTTTTCTGCGTTCTTTGTCATTAGTTTATGTACAATTTGTTATTTTTGGTAGGTTCAGTCCATTGGAAGACTCAAATGACAGTGTTTTCCCAACATGTACAGATTTTTTGGGGGAAACCTATCCACCATTATTCACTGAAGAACTCCGCTATTTGCTGTTTTAGTGCTCAGGCCAAAACCCCGTCTAATATGAAATTGTTTTGAGGCCATCTTGATGCCAAGGAACTATGTTGAAGTGAGAGGAAGAGCTTCATTTAGTAAGGCCATAGCCCTGTCTAATATAGATGTAGTGCTTTGCCGCCATCTTGTGGCATCTATAAGCTCAGTGCCCCTTGAATATTGGAGGAACACTATATAACTAGCTAGATCTGAAAAAGTTGGAGAGATCAAAGTTGGTGTGATCTAAGTAGACATCCATCCGTCCATTCTCTTCGCCTGCTTATCACGGAGCCCACAACCTTTTGAGCTCAAGCAGATGTGCTAACCGTGCTGGTTCAAACCTCATTATCCATTTTCTATTGAGCTCGTCTCATTAGGGTGACGAGTGAGCTGGATCTCATTTGCCTTTGAGGGCGAGGTGCACTCTGGACTGCGGGGGCTGATCGTACAATGCAAACATGCATGTTTTGGGGATGTGTGAAGAAGTTGGAGTAAACTCAGGACTTTGACTGTGAGGCAGATGTGCTGACTGCTGTTTCACCGTGCTGCCACAAATAAAATTAAGTAAGTAAACACCGCAGTGGCAGTGATTGTAAGCATAGAGATGTAACTGAAAACATTCAAATAACCCTCAGCTCCGACAATAGCACCTTACGTAGAGCATACACATTTGCACAATTGTCATTTTCAAACATTGTTGGAAGAATGACCAGCACAGATGTATATATGGCATTAATAATAGCAGAAATATCCTCTCCCGCTGTACTTGATTTTGAGTGCTGAGTAGATTTGTTTTTGCAGTTTATTTTTGTGTAAATGTGTGGGCGCACTTGTGATGCACAGACAGCCATGTATAATGCATACACGGCTGATTTATTGATGACTGTGCTTTTCATATGATGGAGAGGATGCACACGGGCATCCTCTCCATCATGTCATCTTACATGTCCAATGACACACACACGCGCGCACACACACACACACACATGTACACGAACACACACACACACATTTTGGTGAAAAGACTATCAATGCTTATTAATGACCCGGAACCACGGGTTGATCCAGTTGTAACTACTATTGCGCCGAATGAAAGCAGCAGTTGCGTTCCGTGTGCTGACCACAAGGGATCTTGTTCGGTAGTCTAACGGTGACATTTACTGTACTCTACTGTGCCCGAGGGGTGCCTCGGTTTTAAATTATGCTGCTGGCAATGTTATTTGACCCGAGCATAAACAACAAGGGAGTCATCACGGCTCTAATCATCGTCATTGGACACAACATTAGGTACATCATAATATATCATTCGTATTAGGAAGTGAGGATTGTTATCGCAATATAAGGAGACATTTGGGTGCCACTCATTATAGTATTAATGCTTATGTTGTGACTATCTATCCATCCGTCTTTTACATAAGCGTATCCCCACTAGGGTCGCCTATCCCAACTGACTTTGTGTATAAGGGAGGATACACCTTGGACTGGACCCCAGCCAAATTTTCAGACTCCAGACTTAAGATACAAGCGCTGTATAGTGGCAGTCAACTCAGCTTATCTCACTATAAGCAGCAATTTGGCAAATAGTGAACAATTCAGTATAAGTTCCATTTGTGTTGAAAGGATGTGTGCAACACATCCTTTCCTATTCATCACTCCCTGTCCTTTGAATCACTTTGTCCATTATCTCACCTTGACTTGGCTTATTATTAGCTCTGAATGTTCTCTGGCTGATGCTGTGAAACTGGTACCCTACAAAGTCATCGGTCACCCCAGTGAGTGAGTGGATTTGTCACTTGTCCCCAAACTTTTTTTTTTTTTTTTTTTTTTTTTTAAATACTACTCTTCCTCCTGCTTGGTGGCCTTCCAACTCTTTCTGTGTTCTAATGACGGATGACAAAGTCAGAGATACATGCATCATTAAAGAAATGACAGATGTAGTTACAATAAGGGCACTGGGGAGGGAGTAAAGTGCATAATAAAACATGAAAACTCTTATGTGCGCCTATTTAGTATGTCCATAGATGGAATTTCAGTTGTACATGTATTCCAGGTCAGGTAATAGCAGAAGAAGCTCCCTTATATCATACTGCAGCTGCCATGACTAATGTCTTTGCATCAAACTGCTGTGAGTAAGTGTTTCTCGACTCTCAACGCCATATTTCGCTGGTACGGAGCAGTTATAAAAAGTCCAGTATAGATATTGCAATCTTCCGAGGGCTCCGTTGTTAATGTATGTTTGATTAGATGTGAGTGGCATAAGTCAAAATGTAGTGAGGGATTTTGTAAATGAACTTGCATGAGGTGTTTCGAATGAGTCCTGCTGCTTTTATCAGGCACCACTCACTCCGCTGTGGCACTAATGGAGTCAGTCTGCGATGGCACAGGCCAACTATTGAGCAACTTGGTCTTTGTGTGTGTGTGCGAGCGCGTGCGTCTGTGTGGGTTAGCTACACGTTACTGGTAAGGCAACACTGTGTACTAGTTGAAATCTGCGCGCAACTGCTGTAATACTACTCGTGAAATTCTACTCGGACAAAGAGCGTACTATTACATGGAATTTAGGCTGCATATTTAGGATATTAAATAAATGCTCAAACAGGTTTGCTATCATTGATGTCAAAGCTTAGGGCCCAATTCGACACACTAGTAAAACAGATGTGTCTTACTCGTCATTTTTTGCCACTACCAATGTCGAGTGGAAGTCAGTAGCAGAAAAAACTTAGACATGCTCTTAGGACAACTACATGTTACTAGTGAGACAAAAATAAAAAACTAGTGAAGCGCTGAATGTTATTCACTGCCAGCCTTCCCAGTTAACACACATATTTGACTTCTAAAGCCGTCAATGGCAGTGAATGTGTTAACTCTTAGAATTGACAAGAATCGAATGACTGCTGTAGTTATAATCTTACGACTAGTACTAGCAAACGTAAACTAATAAAGTAATGAAATGTCATACAGTAGTGGAGAAATTGTTACTCGACAGTTGTTGTACTAGTGCGTTGAATTGCCATACTACTGAGAGCAAAGAGCTTACTTGTATATGGGGTGGCAACTATGGCCTCTTGCATGTCCCCCCCAAATACAAAAACGATCTGTCAAATAATTGTCCAACATTTTTTTTTCTTTCTTGAAGTGAAAATTCTATTTAACTAAAACTATTACTTTTGATTCATTTGAGAGGTGTGACGTTTGCCTTCAGGTTGGAACTGGAAACCTTGCTTTTCAATTGAACTAATGGCAATATGCACTTTACAATGATACAGTTGCTCCACTTTATTCAGTGTGTTCATCCCCAACTTCCGATAATGTACTGTAGTTCCACCTTCCTGGGATATTTATCGGACGTTTGCCCGTTTGTGTGTTTGCTAGACCTTGGAATGACTCTTAGCCGGAGAATGGCGGTGTTTAAATTGGGTGTCAGCCCTCAAGCCCGTTGGCAACAGTGGCAGCAAGAAGACTGTGCTTGGCCGAGGTGGGAAAAAAATTAACAGACATCAGACTTCAGGCAAGGCAGTAGGCGAAGAATGAGGCCATTTAATACATTTGTCTCCTATTTGTTGCTTGTCTTGTTGTCACTTCTATTCACCTACAGCTGAAACAAAGCCGGCAAGCGTGTTGCATCCCTTCCACTCCTCCTCCTTTTCCTGAGGAGCTCATAAAAGATGGAGGTTAATGAATTCGGTGCTCACGCTTGCCTCGGCTAATTGCGTTGGCTGTGGGAACTCCTCCCAGTGTCACAGAATGTTTGCATGCACAACGCCACCGGCTAGACGGTCGTCTAGTGTGGCCATTGCCAAGCTTCTGCTACTTTAACTCAGTGGTATTACGAGACGTGTGATACGATAAGAATGTGCAAGCAATTTTTTTGGGTTGCATGTTTTTAATAAATTAATATAGCACTATACTATATGAAAACAAAACAATCAAAAATAAATAATCATCTAAAGATATCAACTGTTTTTCTTAGTATAATTACTGTATGTTGAGACAAGCAGGATCAAGCGCCACCAAAACAGGCAATTTCATGAGGCTTAAGAGGATGAGAGGATTTATTATTTGGGATGAAATATTGTCTCTATGGTGCCGCAGTAAACCTGTGAAATATGAATTAAAATCATCCACGTATTCCTGAGACGCAGACGTTTTTCTGCTGAGATTCCTGAAATCTGGTCATTAGATTTTCTCGAGCTTATCTACGTCACTAGCGAAGAGCTCCGCCTTCGCCTTCCGCTCCCCAGCCAGCGCTGTCACCATAACAAACACATCTGCTCTCACAAGTGGGTCTTCTACAACCAATCAGACGAAAGGGGGTGGTCTTAGCCAAATATGGACAAAGCCGTTACAAAACTGGGTCAAACGGGAGGAGTTGTCAAAGGGGCTGTTTCTGATTAGTTGTATGACAAAATTAAGTTTTATTTTATTTATTTTATTTTTTTTAATGAAATACACACTGATATTAAGTCCATGTTAGAGAGTCACTCTATGGGGGTCTAACTAGCCAAAATACGCAATCTTAAAAAAAAAAAACATATTACAGTACGCCTCCTGTTAAAATGGGTCAATTTGAGCTGAAACATAATCAATTTAAATCAGTTCAATTTTTGGTGTTTGCCAGTTCATGTGCTGAAGCTTTGGTAAATTGATCAGACACTTATTCAAGATATCAACAAGGCACTTTCCATTAATCTCTACATTGCTGTGACCATTAAGACAAGAGAGCAATATCACGTGGTTTGTTGTGACACATTTTGGTTCACTTGTATTTTATAATTTTTTTTAACAGTGTGAAAAGAAAACCAACCAAGTGTATGGACTAAATTCAACTGAGAAAAAAGCGCGCTACGGAAGCACCCTAAAGCCAAGAGAATCATGGCCTGCATATGCAGTGATCAACTCGGTCCATTGTAGTTATTCGTTTTCATAATGAGAAGCATTTCTTTTAATCGACTGCACGGTTCCATTGTTCTACATGCTACATGCAACCGCAGGTTGTACTAAGGATTGTTCTCATTATTGATCCACTTCTTTGGGGTCCCCTGGTGGTGGCGTAAGGGGGATGGCGGGCTTGTGCTGTTTTTCCTCAGCGAGTAACTGGAAACCAGCACATGTATGCATTTGTCTGTCCTGTGTTGTGTATTGTTGTGGTCTGCCACACTTGACATTATCCAGCTATTTACCGCACTACTCAACATTAAATGTGTCTTCCAGTCGCATTTGGCGGGAGTGCATTGAAGAGTCACAAGGCAAAGGACTGGAGAAGTAGGTCTACTGTAGAAGAAGAGAGTAGATAAGCACAAATAGAGAGAGAGGACATTTGTGTAAAAAAGAGAGATAATGCAGACTGCAAATAGTTGAAGAGAGAGAGAGAGTGAGAGCGAGAGAGAAAGATGGCAAGCCTAAAGGTCATTTGAAGGTGTGAGTCGTCTTTTCTTGCCTGTCCTCTTCCACTCCACGTGAACGCTCCCTCCTCGTGCTCGCTCTGACGATGTGCTGCCCTGATTGGGAACCGCCAGATGGGCCTTTATGCAATCACTGGCCACTTTACTGGGGGTCCTCGATAGAATTTCGGTTCCTACGACGGCAAACTAACCCGTATTTGCACGGAAGTCGGAACCAGTCGTCAATCACGAATCGCGAACACAGTTGTAATGTTACAGTAAATATTTGTGAGAAAAACACTTCTAGGCTGTCATTATAAGACAATCAAATAGCCACCACTCACAAAGGTATAATATGCCCAATAGCAAAATGGTAATGACCTTGAGAGGACATTACAAAATCAAAATATCACCAAACGTATTCATTATTTTTGTACGCTGGTATGTAAAATGAAACAAAAAGTACAGTACAAAAATATCTGTCCGGTTCCTCCTTGTTGTTGCTATGTAGATTTCTTTGAGTTTTGACAAAATTCACCTTGACATTATGAACACATGCTAATGAGGACACTTGTACCTTGTAATGATGTCATTACAGTGGCTAGATGTGTTGGGGGCAGGGGAGGCCCAAGATGGAGGGAAAAGAGGTGGCTATCGGGCAGTACAGACTTAATGAGGCATCAGTGGGATGGAAATCTGAATAAAAACTCTCAACTGTGCCTCAAAAGCTTTTTTTTTTTGTGCTATTTGTATGTATGTGATATACAGGTACAGCTCAATAAATGATTTGATTTCAGTAGTTCAATTGAAAAAGTCAAATTCCTTTTATAGATTTATTGAACAGATAGGAAAATGCATTTCAGAAAGCCAATTCCTACATAGTTTCTACATTGAAAAACATTGGAATTGTTTCTTAAAATTGAAAAATTGAAAGTTGTAAAATTCAAATTTCTTGTCAACCGAATTTGGGGATTTCTTAAAAGATGTAAATGATCACCATCCAAAAAAAAATAAAATAAAATAAAATCATGAAATATTTCACGATGTCATGTGTGTAGTGAATATGTAGTTAATCTCTATAATATATGAGTTTCACATTATGACTTGAACCAATGAAATACAGTAAATGACATTTTCCACGATGCAGTACACTATTCTAATTCATTAAGATGCATATGTGCACCAGTATATAGAGATAATTCTGTTCCTGTGGGAAAGTTAATTCACTCCGATTATTAAAAGACTGGCTTTGTTAAATAGATTTTCTTATTCTTCTGCATTTTTAATTATTAATATATGGCACCATAATATGATATTTGCTTTTGTAGGTTTGCGGTACATCACTGTGGTGTGTTTGCAAATGCATAAATGGCAGGTGACACTGGGAGATAAAGGTCATTCTATGGAAATGACACACATGTATGCATACACACGCACGCAGCAACTGACCAGTGGGACTCACGCCTACTCGGCTTGATAATTACTTTTTTTCCCCTCCCCTTTTTGGGTCCACCCCCACCATGAGGATGCTCCCAGTCCCCCACTTAACCACATGCCATTCTGATGTCACATCAGAATCATCTTTATTTGCCAAGTATGTCCAAAAAACACACAAGGAATTTGCCTCCGGTAGTTTGAGCCGGGCGGCACAGTGGCCGACTGGTTAGAGCGTCAGCCTCACAGTTCTGTGGACCCGGGTTCAATCCCCGGCCCCGCCTGTGTGGAGTTTGCAAGTTCTCCCCGTGCCTGCGTGGGTTTTCTCCGGGCACTCCAGGTTCCTCCCACATCCCAAAAACAATAAAACATTTTGACAATTGTGCAAAAAGATACAGAGTCCTCTAGCACTTAGAGCAGTTCAAATGACTAATATTGCAATAGTCCGGTGCAATGACCTTTGTGCAAAGGGCGCCGAGACTTCAAGGAGTGTATGTGGTTTAAAGTGACGAGTAGTGCGATAATCTGGGACAATGTTGATTGTGCAAATGTTGCAGATACTCCTCAATCAGTGTGCACAGATAACAAGAATAATGTAGCCAGCCACTCTATCACTATTTTGAAAATTCTTACAACAGCAAGCAATAACTTTGTTGTAATGTCACTGCCAACTTCATAAAATAAAAACAAATAAAAAAATAACGTATTTCTGATTTTATTGATACTTCTGGCCCCATCATCCAGCCCAGTCTTTTCTCGTTTTACCCCTAGTAGAAAGCCTCTGATCTTGGGGAAGGGCCTGGAGGTGCCCCCCCAGTAGACTGTGGAACTGAGGACATACATATGCTGTGTTAGAACAGATCGATGGCAAAAACACCTCTTCAGCAATAGTGCTTGCACGTGGCTGTGTTGTTGTTGCCTGCTTGGGGGAGGATGGAGAAAAGGGGGCGTGGGTGCGCAGGCGTCCGGAGGGGGAGTTTGGTGTATGCATGTGTGTGCAAAGCAGAAAGACATTCAGATTCATGTTGAGAGGAAGAAAATATCATCATCCTGCACCTTGCTCCCTAATGAAATTCCAAACATTAGACGCTCCCTAAACAAGCTCCAACCTGAGTGGAGAGTACCTCTTTTTAACCTCGTGTTTGCTTCTTTTTGTGTGTGTGTGTGTGTGTGTTAAAACACATATTACTATTACTGTGTGAATCACTTTAGCCCCTCTATAATGTCCAACTAATAGTCTCATATATAACACATGCTTTGTCATAACACACTGGGTGTATTTCTGCTTCTGTCTTGAAGCCAACATTTTTTATTGTACCCTAAAGAGGGTAATTTACAATGAAAAGGTACCCTTTATTCCAGTATATATATATATTTGTTGTTGTTGTTCAAAGTGTTTTCACCTTCACCGTGTGGCTTTGTGTCGTTTTATGTGCAGCACTGCAAAACGTATGAGCCTCGTTGAAATAATCAGATTTGTCATCTGCTGGCTGGTACAGTATTATAGTTGCGCATCTTTAAAAGCATGCACAGGCCCTTTGCAGCAGGAACTAATCCAGCATAACGGTATCTGTTGGGGAAAAGGTTGATTGTCGCTCTAAGGTGGGATTGGTATTCTATATTTTGCACAAGATATGTGATGGCTAGGGATAAAAATAGACCTTTATACAGATTATTTGGCTAGATTTTTTGAGGACGCACAAAATAAATGCTGTGTGTTCTGTTTACAAGATGCTTGAATTATTCACAAATGCGCAAAGCGCTTGTTCTTCACAAACATGTCAGGGAACCTAACATAGTGAGGGATGGAAGAGAATTTTATCATCCCTCCAAACACTGAGCATAGAACATACCGAGAAGACACAATACCGATTTTTAACATCTTATCGATTTGAATTTTTTTTTATACAGTGTTACTCCGCCTTTTCACAATTCATTATTTGCAGCATTTTTTGGGGAACATATCTGCCGTTATTCACTGAAAATGCAGCAAAGAGTGATAAACACAAACCACAGGATAATCACTCAGGATTATCAATGAGACACGAGCCTCTTGTGATTTGGATCCCAGAGAAGAGGTAAAATGCTCAAATGTGGCAAGATTATGGGTTTGTGTGTACCCTGCTTGAAAGATACATAGAGCAGGGGTGTCAAACTCATACTTAGTTTGCGGGCCGCATTTACCCCCAATTAGATCTCAAGTGGGCCGGACCACAATATTTGTGGCTTAGATAACAGCTATCCAAAAATTCAGTTAAGCATCCTTTGTAAATGTATACATAACAATTTAAATTGTGGCAGTGAATGGAAAAAACAACAACAAACCAATGTCTTTTGAAGTGAGGCTTTTGACTGAAATTTTGTAATATTCAATGTCTTAAAACATTTCTACAGGAGGTATTTGTTTTCACAGTGTGAACATGGCACACCATTTTACATTAGTGTGCTCCTGAAACTTGGCATTGTTTGGCCTTCACAAGTGCATCAATGTCATTTATGTGTTGTCAGTGCACCCTCCAGTGGACAAAATTAGCAACAAAAATTACTTAGATTGAAAAATAGCTGTGAATGTGTTCTCCATCCCCACAGGCCGGATTGGACCCCCTGGACCGCCAGTTCCGGCCCGCTGGCCGTATGTTTGACACCACTGACATAGAGGATTCTTACAGTATCAAATAGCTCCACAATGTATGACATGCAAGAATGAGGCCGGAGGGGGAAGTGATTTTCACATTACGTTACATTATTACATATTACAAATTCCATTTTCCACACGTCAAATGTATGCTAGCATGAAAATGATCATCGCTTCAATAAATCCACAACCGAGCAAAGGTATACTGTAACTTGACTGATCGGTGTTGTCAACCAACCATTGGAGGGTAGTTGTAGTTTTATTACGCTATGTTATGCGCTCTGCTTGTACACGTTGTAAATCTTTGCCCCTCAAGGCCAGAACATTAATTCAGGGTGGGTTAGCTTGTGTTTGATGCTATAGCAATTTAGCTCCGAGCTCCGCTTATCTTGCCAGGAGTTCACTAACATTGTATGGGATGCATTTTATTTAATTTATGATTATTTTTTTCAGGTATATGTACTTTGCTTCAGTATTCATTTTTCACAATACTTTTGTTAATGTTGTTACTTTTACCAGTGTGTGTGCTTTTTTTTTGTACACAAATATTTTTACTTCTACCTAAGCACATATTGTGTGTACATACGTTTATAGCTGATCTGAACAAGTTTTGTATTTTCACATTCCAAAAAGAATGGAATACCAGCGCGAATCCTATGTGAAGTAATGCTAACTTCCTTAGCATGTTTTAGCATGGGGTTTAGCTTCTCTGTTTAAAATATGAATATCATTCTAAATAGATGCTAAGCGTAGCAGGCTACGAGAGGTGTGTTCAAAGTTGTGCCTTAAGCGACACTTTTGTCACTGGTCAGCATGATGTTTGAATGTGATGCACTGAGACAAAACAATTTGAGTTTGACATCTTGGTAGTGGCGTTGTTGCTGACAAAGTGGCTGTCACCATGTGTGTGTGTGTGTGTTTGTGTAAATGTGCATGTTTGGTTGTGTAAGTGTCTGTGTGTTGCTGATAGGCACACTGTCAGCTGCGTTGACACTCATGGCGGACTTTTAACTTTTGGTGGGACCTTGCCTCCAGACAGCCAAAAAGCTTAAATGGCCGCTTCAGCCATTAGGAAAGACACACGGCAATACAGAATGAAGGGACACTTGCTTAATTGACCAATTCCAAAGATAAAATAACACAGCTGTTCCAGCTGTCCTTCTATCGTATCATCTACCTTTCTTGCATATGTTCGTTCTGTAGTTCATTCTATTGTTTGTTTAAAAGGACGTTGGACTGTTCATTCTGTTGTAGTTTCATTCTTTTTCTTGTTCTATCATTCTTTCTTTTGTCTCACGTTATATCATTCTCGATATCGTTCTATTGGGCAATTGTTTGTTCTGTTGTCCAAGCAAAAGTTTGCACATTTAATCTATTTTTCAATCACTTGAGCTGTCGCTTTGTTTATTTGTTCTGTCGTTTGTTATATTGTCTATCGTTCCTATCATTCAATTGTGATTTAGTTTGTACTGTTGTCCGATCAAACGTTCTTTCTATTGTCTAGTTGTTCTATCATTTGGTAAATCTATCGTTCTATAATTCGTTCCAGAGGTGGGACCAAGTCATTGCTTTGCAAGTCACTAGTAAGTCTCAAGTCGTTACACTCAAGTCCCAAGTCAAAAGTCCAAAGTCCAGACTGGGAGGTTTATCGCTCTATTTATCCAACTACTCTTCTCAGTTATTGTTCCCTCTATTGTTATCATCGAATTATTCTGTTATGCTATCTTTTGATTTGCTGTCTTGTTCTATGTTTGTGGCTGCATTCTTCTTCTTCTTCTTCTTCTTCCTCCATCTGTTGCTTTATCTGGCGTTCTCGATTTCTATCTAGTGTATGCCCTATCATTTCATGTCGTCTAAGAATATAGGCATTTGGTGGCCAAAACAGTTCATTTACAGTACGATGCACTATGATATGAAAACACAGAGTTAGTGGACACATGTCAAAGTGGATCATAGCACATTCAAGGTTGTGAGTGTATTGGAGGCCCTTAGTCTCTCTTGACCTTCACGAGAGCCTCTTGTGCCTCAATGTCAACTGTAACAGGACACACAAACCCAAAAATGTGACCACTATGCCCATCCATTCCCTGAAAATCCTATCCTCCCTTGACGTATATATTTTTTGTTGTTCAAGGTTTGTGTGTGTGTGTGTATGTGTGTTTGTGTGTGTGTGTGAGTCTTCAGCCTTGATTATCGGTCTGCTAAAGCTGCATGTGATGGATGGATGGATGGTTGGTCGTGGGGTCAGAGAGGGTCAGCCAACACGCTCTCACACAGGGTGGGTGGTGGTGGTGGGGGGACTCACAGTAATGTCACTCATAGATTTTAGTGCCACACTGCAAACGCTCTTAAGTAAAAGTGCTGCCGCCCGCAATATAAATTGTCTGTCCCGCACGAAGGCGACGTCCGCCTGCCACTGGCTATTAGCTTTATTTTTACCACTCAAATCTAAAACGATGATTATGTTTACACTCACAGGATACAACATTAGGTACACGTAATGAAATCCAATATGAAAGCTGCATGCCTTTGTGAAACATAACACAGTAAGCCTTCATTTATTGTAGGGATGCATTCCAGACCCACCCAGTGAAAATCTGCTATATAGAGAAACCATATAAAAAAACATTTTTTTAGAAATACTTTTAGCTCTTTGACATGCTTCAAATGCATTTCAATTCATCAAAACCTTTTGAAAGTATTCCCTTAGCGCCTGTTCGTACCCAATGGGTGTCAAGAAAGTGGAGACTCTCGCTCACAAGTTCTCCAAATGCTTGCTTCAAGCTGTTTGTCACTCTCAGTTTAAGTTTACTGTAAAACTGACACATAAAAAAGAGAATTAACCACCGCATATATTAAATTTGAATTGATATTAAACAAAATGTTCAACTAAACCATTTAATTTAATCAAATTAGCTTAATGCTAACAGATAATGCTAATGGAAATTAACATGTTGATGTTATGGTAATTATAAACCTTCGAACTGCTACTTTAGTACAGATAGATGGAGCAGCAACACATGCAAACATAGCGTATAACAGAACAGAATCCAACATTGTATATTGAAACACCAAAAGGTTAAACCAAGCCATTTAATTTTGTGTAAGAAACGTCCGCTAACTTAATGCTAACATATAATGCGAAACACCATTGACGGGCTAACGAAAATTAACAACGATGTAACGGAAGTTATAAACTTCCAAACAACTGCTACTTTAACACATGTAAAGCAGCAACACATGCAAACAGAGCGTACAACAATACTCACAGGCATACTGTATATTCTCTACTCTGTGGGAACAAAACTATTTCTGGAGATAGTTGGGGACCTTCACAGCTTCTTCTTTGTTGTTCTTTTGCAGTTGCATGTTTTCTAGTAGACCTCAGACTCGCTGCAATACAATGTGATCCACAACTCTTAATTTGGACGTGTATATTGTAAAAACCCACAAAAAAGGACCACTTAAAAATACATGGTGTAGCTGAGGCGCGAAGAAATAACCACAATATATTGGGGATTCACTGTAATGCTCATTTCTTTCCTGACACTGTCAGAAAGCTATAACATTATGTGCTGTTATATTTTCCATCTCTTCCACTCTGTAATTGATAATAAAATGCCCCCAACGCCTTGATTTTTCATCGATGCCTTCATTCTGTCCTTGGCCTGGTGTGAGATGGATGAGAACACCGTTCCCTAAATTTAACATGTTTACTGGCCTTGCGTATGTTTGTTTTGTGCACCGGTGACCGAGTGTGTGTGATTGTGTACGGTGGGAGGTCTGGTGGAGACAGATGGCTACAGTCTGGTGCACCGTACCTGCCAAAGATTCATTGAAAGCGGTCACTCTGTTTCTTCTCCCAGCTATTTTTGTTTTTATACTGTAGATGATTTTACGAGACATTGCATTGTAACAACAGCACATTTTGTTCCGTTACACTAGGAGGTAGTGTTTGGCAATGGATGCTTTTGATTGCTGAAGGCCTGATACGCATGCTGCTGTTGTTGTTGGTCACCATTATTTCTTCCATGCAAGAATGGAAAGAAAGATACTTGTGGAAGCATTTTACAGTGATTTCATATATGATTGCCCCGCATTATTCAATATTATTGTTTTAGAAATCAAGAGATACACAATACCATCCATTCCATTTTCTGAGCTGCTTATCCTCACAAGGATCACGGGGGTGCTGGAGCCTATCCCAGCTATCATTGGGCAGGAGGCAGGGTACACCCTGAACTGGTTACCAGCCAATCACAGGGCACATACAAACAAACAACCATTGCTCTCACATTCACACCTACTGGGCAATTTAGAGTCGTCAATTAACCTACCATGCATGTTTTTGGAATGTGGGAGGAAACCGGAGTGCCCGGAGAAAACCCACGGGGAGAACATGCAAACTCCACACAGAATGTTGCAGTGGCTTACATTAATATACTTTTTAGTAGTAAAACCGCTTTCTCATTTTTGATGAACACCTACTACTACGCTACTGTATTATAATCTTGGCCAAGATGGTGGAACCTGGAGAGCCTAGTCATTTTTTAGGTAGTACTTGGCGCAAAACGTTTGATATCCACTGATCTATTTTATTGGTTTTATACAATATGAAATGATCACAAGACAGCTGCGCATTCGGCTTTTCTTCTCCGTTGTCTGGAGAGGAAGCTCCTTTGTCTTTATCGGCATTACAAGCACGCACAAACACACACACACACACACGCACGTGGCTATAAATACCTACATACTGTAGATCTAATCCAGTTATCCTTCCGTGTATGTATCTACCAAACATAATTACCTTGCAAATGATGACATTAGAAGATCATTGAGTGGTTTTATTTCGCCCACCCCCTGTCTGAACACTAATAAAGTTACAGACAAAAAGGGACTGGTATTCATTTTAAGGATGCTAGAGTGGCACTCAATGGACTTGTTCAATCTGCCAGTGGTGGCTTTTCCTCAAGAGCCAGGAACTTCTGTGAACGTCTCCTTTTCTGGAGGGAGTCTCAGAGTCTCCAGAAGTCTTCAATGATGCCACAAAAGTTTTTTTTTAGATTTTTGTTCTTTGTCGCTTTTTTAAAAATTGTTTATTATTCTTTTTTTTATATAAGTTGGTAGAAGGATGGGGAAAGTAGCTAAACACAGTGGTGACTTGAGATACGAGTTTAATTTATTGTGTGATCAGGATCATAACTGAAAACATTTGTATCTCAAATCATCTTTCCACATTGAAATGGAAATGCCCTTATTTGTGTTCAAATAGCCTCTGCTTAAAGTTTTATAATATAAATGTTTGTTCGTCAAAGCAAAAAAATCATCTGAACGACTGCTTGTATTATAGTCGCTAAGTTGGGAGCACTGAGTAGTTTTGCCACATGCCCCAACTCCGCCCCCAATTGTCATGACGGCAAAAGCCGTATTTGGCATTCACGAGACAGAACCGAAGAGTGTGAGAAACCGTTTTAAGACACCTGCGAACTGTTTTAAATTGTAAAAAAAAAAAAAAGAAAGAAAGAAAATTGCAAGTAAAAAAAGTAACATTTTGACAAATATGTGTTTGAAGAGAAGGATGCAGGTTGAATGCAGTCATTTTCCATCCATATGCTCATCCATCACCACTACATTTTTTTCCCATCTTGAACACGGCTCCACCATCATCACTTATTGCGAACGTGTGTCTGAAGCTGATGAAGTGTCTCCATCGCTCATCTTTGCAGAAAGTGATTTAGGGAGACGCCTCTCTTGCCTCCTGCGACGTGAACGACCCACACATCAGGTAGAATTATTTCCTCATCTCGCATTTTAGTCAGGAACTCCAGAAATACCATCTTACACCTACATTGCAAACTTGTTGCCATATGCTGTAAAATCAGTTCAAGTAGACATAGAGTATGCAATTTTTGCACAATTTAACAGAATTTACAGGTGTCTTAATAAAAGGTCTCAAATCCACTAGTCCCACCCCAGTTCAAATCAATCTGTTTTTGCTACCATGACGATAGGGTGGAGCTAGGCGTTTAGACGAAGCGAGCTGCCACTCGGCTATGTTAACATTGCAAATTGTTCGACCGCTCTTGTGACTATTTTTCAAAAAGGTGTTTTGAAACAAGTCTCGCGACTTACTGTGGTGTTATTGGAGACTCTGAGACTCCCTCCAGAAAAGGAACTGTTCACCCCTCTGCGTCCAGACTGTAAATGAATGGTGCTTGGCCAAAGCCACCACTGGCCGATTTAACCATAGACATAGAATTTCACATTAGATCGGGTCAGTTATTGTTTTGTATTATGTCTGATTGATGTGTTTTGCTGCTGTTGGTGTTGCTGTTGCTGTCGTTGTCTGCAGAAGACAATGCAAATGTGTGTATGCATCTACTTTATTTTGAGGTTTTTTCTTTTTATTTTCTGTCACTGTTGATCATATTTAACTGTGTAAATGATTGACTTTTATTTATTTGTTGGGAACTTATGGCAAACCGCAAATGTGTTTTCAAAGTGTTGATACAACAGTTATAATTTATGTTTGTTTTCTGAGTTGTATGTAGGTAACCAAAGAGATGAACGGCACTGCAGCCACTTTATATCCATCCATCCATCCATTTTCTGAGTCGCTTCTCCTCACTAGGGTCGCGGGCGTGCTGGATCCTATCCCAGCTGTCATCGGGCAGGAGGCGGGGTACACCCTGAACTGGTTGCCAGCCAATCGCAGGGCACATAGAAACAAACAACCATTTGCACTCACAGTCACGCCCACGGGCAATTTAGAGTCTCCAATTAATGCATGTTTTTGGGATGTGGGAGGAAACCGGAGTGCCCGGAGAAAACCCATGCAGGCACGGGGAGAACATGCAAACTCCACACAGGCGGGGCCGGGGATTGAACCCAGGTCCTCAGAACTGTGAGGCTGACGCTCTAACCAGGCGGTCACCGTGCCGCCCCACTTTATATCGTAGTGTTAAAATCGCCCAGTTCCTAGAATATAGTGAGTGTGCATTAATATTAACCATATAAATCTGCTGTCATAAGAATTTAAGATTTTGTCTGAATAGTAATGCAATGTTATGCTTTTTTGTATGCAAATGAGGAATTGAGGGGCTTTAACAGCTTCAGTGATGTTCATGTTGGGAAAGGTGTGGTTTGAATATAATTTAGTGTCATTCCATTCTTTGTCCTACTAAATTTTAACATTCAGAGGGGATTACAGGATCCTTACCTCAGGAGTTAGTAGACTGGATAAGGTAATTTTCACCTGGAGCGAGAGAATTGGCTTGATCTCTGCACCTACTGTTTGTTAAACATAAATCATTTGATTCGGCGCACACATTTTTGGCTCTGTATTTGATTATAAACTAAATAATAATAATAAATTATAAGTGTTCGTTCACTATGACAGTTATCAGTCAAAAATGTGACCAATTGCTGACTATGGCCCGTCACCAAGCGGCCTGTGATGTCCAAAGTGACCACCAGAGTCCAGTGTTTGACTATTGGATGGACTCAGAGGAGAGGTGAGGGCCACAAAGCTGACATCACATTCATCACTTTGACTTGATGCCAGATAAAAATTCATTTCTCCAAGGCCTTTCCCCAAACTCACCCTTTTCTCTGAGCTCATTTATTTCACTGCTACTTTCTTCCCATCAACTTATCTTCGTTCATCATTTTTTCCTATGTTCTTTTCTGCTAAATCCTCCTCGTCCTCTGTTCTTCGCTGGGAACTTTTGTTCCCCTCCTTTTTTGGCAGGATGAATATTGATCAAGGGGCTTTCGCCTTTACAGCTGCTGGTGAGCTGCTGGAAGCAATCCAAGCAGATGTTCCGGTTCAGTTTTCTTTTTGCATTGAAATAAACTCCTCACTTCATTTATCATTGTTATTGACAGCCCCGGAAAAAGGTGCTTGTTTTTAATAAAGAAAAATAGTACTGTATTGTATAAAAACATAATAAAACAAAATAGAAGAGAATCTTAAGTGACTGATTTCATAGTGTAATGACTGTACATACTGTAGTATTGGTGTGTTGGATGTGCGCCTTTAAGGGGCCTGGCCTAGTGAGGATCAGGAGTCAGGTTGACAGGTTGATTCTGTGTGAGGGTTTGGATGTGAGTGGTGGCCTACAGCAGCTCCTTAGGAGTGTTCACATTTTGTATTTGTGTGTTTGACTGTATGACGTGCTCACACTAAACGGCCGTAGGCTGTCCTCAGGTGGGAATGTGCGTATGTTCGTTTGTCTATATGTGTCCCGCTATTGACTGGCAACCAGTTCAGGGTGTACCCGACCTCTCACTCAAAGTCAGATGGACCCCAGCTCACCGGTGCCCCTAATGAAGAATGTTACAGTCGAGTGCAAAGTCATTGACAGTACAATTAATATACAGTGTTGGTGATTGTGACACCCTTGTCGAAATTAATACAGAATTGTTTCTAAACATGAACAAATCTGAGGTCGACCTGTGTCCTAGATTTTACTAAGGAGACACTGTATGTATACCCCAAAATGTATGTCCTCTCATTCCCTCTGGCATCTTCCTCTCTCACTTACTATCCTCGTCCTCCTCTTTGTCCCTCCCCAATGGTTTCATGTCCCAGGTGACAGAAAGGGAAGCCGTGCCCTTGAGCGAGCACCAAGCAGCAGAAGCAGTAAATCTTGCGCATGGTGTGTTTGTGTGTGTGCGCGCTGTTCAGATAGCCCGCATGCAGAATGACCGCGGCGAGATGTTTTACTGCTCCTCCGAGATGGCCGAGCTTGTCTTTTGTGTAGCGAGAGAGAAAGAGACAGAGCGGAATAGTGCAGGCGGACAGAGCGTTTGGATTTATAGGCAGGTTGTGACAAGCTTGGAAGAGTCCTGCAGAAAAGCGCTAATTCCAATTAATCGTGTTAGGTATAGCCATGGAAGCGTAAAGCATTTGGGAGTGCTCGAGTTTGTTTTTAGAGCAGATTTTTGTCCTCAAAATATCATTAATATCACTCCATAAAGGAAGGCCCAAGCCAAGATTCAAACCCAAACATCTCAACTATGGGACAGACGTGCTAACCGCTAGTGCAGCGTGCTGCCATGATAAGAATGAATATTATGGGTTACTTTCAAATATTTGTATTATCACAAAGCAGTGTGTTGGAGCACTGGTTAGCATGGGCCTCACAGTTCAAAGGTCATGGGTTCAAATCCAGGCTAGGGGCTTCCTGTGTGGAGTTGCAAGTTCTCCCCATGCTTGTGTGTATTTCTTTTATTACTTTTTTACGGGTACTCCATTTTCCTCCCATATTACCAGTACATTCATTTTAGGCCAATTGAAGACGCTAAATTGTCCATAGGTGTGAATGTGAGTGTGAATGATTGTTTGTCTGCATTATGTGCCCTGCGATTGGTGACATGAATGGATGAATCTAAGTTAAGTGACCCAAGAACTATGTCCTTTATATTTTGTACATTCTCATGAGAACAAGCCCTAGAAAAATTAAAGGGGCACCGTGAGTGTACAAGCACAGCATGAGTCAAAATCATTTTCCCATAAGTAGTACTTTTCTGCTGTAGCCTCCCCCCCATCGTCATGGCAACCCTGCATTCTTCTTTTTTTTTTTTTTTTTTTTTTTATATATATACAAGCAAGGCTGCTCACTGCAGCGCTATCGTGAACAGGGCGCCTGTGATCCACCAATCACGCGCCCGTGTCGCCTCCTCCGGAGTCGGGAGCATCTGTCGCTCCCTCGGTCAGCTCGCGGTCTCCTCCCGTGTCTCAGTCTCCTTCCAATTGTCTCACACTGGCGCTGACTAAGAGCAACAAAATGTACCCGTGATGGTGTGTGAGTGACACCATCACGCTCACTGCTTGACAAACAGTATAAGCAAAAAGGTGAACAACCATTGAGCAGCAATGCATTTGTTTACTCCAAGCAGGCAAGGACAATGGAATTGAAACACAATTCATGGTGGGCCAGTGGTTAGCACGTCTGCCTCACAGGTGGCTCTGTATCTGGGTTCGAATCTCCGGCCTTCCTTTGTGGAGTTGACAGGTTCTCCCCATGCTAACCCGGGTTATCTCCGGGTGCTCCCACTTCCTCCCACTTTCCTCTTCTTTCTTCCACCCTAAGGTGGGCGAGCGCTGTAATGGATGGATAGGTTTTTAAAGCAATATTTCAACAATCTTAACAGCCATACAAGTGTGATATTAGTATGTTAAATATAATAATTAAAGGCACTATTGACTATAGTCAGATTATGTTCGCAACCATCTACCAGCATGACTCGACTTGTGTTTTTTTTTACAAATGTTGTGGCATACTTTCCACAAATTGACAATTTAGGCATTACACTGTATTCTGCAGTGGGTGGCCCTCCTAGATAAAATCCCTTCACCTACCACCCACAGGTATAATACCCCCGCTCTCAAAACACATATGTTAGCTACGCTACACGTTCTGCTTAATCGCAGCCCTGTTTTCACTTGCAAGCAGATAGTGATCAGCTCCACCATGTTTCAATATGCATTTTTCCACGTGTGTGCACGTGTTACCTTCCTGTGTGGCGTTATGACAACCCAGTATGGAGCAGTAGAAAAGAAATATAAATACTTTGGGACTATACCTGAATAGATTTTTCAAGTGTTGTAACTTTGCTTGAGCGTTTACTGTATGTTTCTGACAACATTTTACTTTTATGCCCTACTTTCGAAAACCGATATCTGAGCTTTCTACTCCTAACCCTGTCGAAATACGTTTGTTTCTTAATTTAGCCTGCCGGATGATTGCACAGCACGTGAAAAGAAGAGAGAGCGGTAAAGTCAATTGCGATTGAGATCTTGATTGATTGAGATTTTGGGGTCTTATTTTATAAGGTGGAAAAACAGGATTTTGTGGATTTATTATTTTTTTCCTCCCCCTCCAGAGATCATTTACTAATGTACTACTGTTAGGTCATACTGACAGTTTTAACAGATATGAGGAAAGTGGTCGGCACGGTGGCCGACTGGTTAGACCGTCAGCCTCACAGTTCTGAGGTGCGGGGTTCAATCCCCGTCCCCGCCTGTGTGGAGTTTGCATATTCTCCCCGTACCTGCGTGGGTTTTCTCCGGGCACTGCGGTTTCCTCCCACATCCCAAAAACATGCATTAATTGGAGACTCTAAATTCCCCGTAGGCATGAATGTGAGTGCGAATGGTTCTTTGTTTCTATGTGCCCTGTGATTGGCTGGCAACCAGTTCAGGGTGTACCCCGCCTCCTGCCCGATGACAGCTGGGATAGGATCCAGCACGCCCGCGACCCTAGTGAGGAGAAGCGGCTCAGAAAATGGATGCATGAATAATGAAAGTGATTTAAAAAAATAATAATTTCCGAGTATGTACTTTTCTACTCTGACTTATTTAATTTTTCTTTTTTTTTTTAAACTTTTGTATCTGTACTTGTACTTGAGTACAGCGTGTGAATATGAGTGCTTTGGCCACCTCTGGAATTGGGTGAGCAGCTCATCCCTATCTGTGTGGGTTGAGAGGTGGGAGGACAGTGGGGTGGGTGTGTGTGTGGGGGGGGGGGGTGTCCCTAATACCAGAGCGAGAGCCCTCCTAATCCTCTGTTGAAGTGTCCCCATTGACTGTTTTGTGGGTGGCGAAGGGGGAGGGTAGGCACCCCACATGAAAGTGCCTGGTGTTATTGTCGTTTTTCTCTATGAGACAACATCACAAGAAAAGAAAAAAAAAAACACTGCTCGCTCCCACTTGCTGAGTCCAGGTAGAACTGGTGTGGTGGGCACTCACAAATGCACACATGGTCTTTGTTGGGAAGAAAACGGCTGATGATCAGCGGGATGACAAAGAGTCGCATGCTGAAGGAGGCAGGGATAGTGGGAGGGAATGAGGGATGGTGGGTGGGATAATAAAATCCATGGTGGGAGGGATGGAGGTGGGTGGGGTGACACATCCCCGGCGTAGTCATTTTGGCTCAAGGATTTGCACCAGCGTCTATTTCCAGTGCGCTCGCCTCCCTAACCTTGGATATCCAGGACCACAAAGACCCATCCTCTTCCTCTTCTTCCTCCTCCTGCTGCAGAGTCAATGAAGGTGAGGAAGAAAGGGAAGGAGGCGGATAGGGAGGGAGAATCGGTCGCTGTCATGGTAAGTCCTGGGGTCTTCCCTCCACGCTTGTAATGTGCAGACGCTGCAGGGTTTAAACTGATTGGGAAAATGAAACGGGAAGGGGGGGGGGGGAATTTTTGCATTGTGGAGACTGCTTTACTGCTTTGTTTACTCACCAGTCAGCATCCTCATCAGCTTTACCTCCTCCGCTCTCTCCATCCCTGCAGCCTCACTGAACCGCACTATGGATGGAAAAAGCTCCTTTTGTTGTTAGGGGTCTTTCTTTGTATTATTGTAGTATCTGTCGGTACTCGTGGCCGCTCGAGTGGAATGGATGCCCACGAGGTTGGGATGAATGTCTGAACGGTGACAAGCAGGTGGGCTTGCCGGTCTGCTCTTGGGGGGGATGGTGACGTGGGGGTGGGGGGGGGGGGGGGGTGTTCAGGTTTCACTCCTCTTCATAGAGAGGAGAGAGAGTGACAAAGTGTAAACAGTGAGAGAACATGGCTATGGAGGAAGGTGCTGGCTTTCTAACACGTGTGAGTTTTTGTTCGTCATTTGTCTTTTGAAAACTTGATCGACCTTGAAAAAGCGACACGCTGACGGATTTTCTCAGACGAATCCAGTTTTCTACAAAAAGGCTGTTCGCATTAGGTACACCTGCAGTATTTGATAATGTGATCCAATAAGTGGAATTGCACTGTGTTATACTGATTCATTTCCTCCAAATAATATAATATTTTAAAACCGTTTCGTAGAGGTATTGAATTGGGTGTAATTAGATTGTGCAGTTGTACCTAATGTTATGGTCCATGAGTGTAATTTGTTGTAATATTTCTTTGGCCTTATAGCATAGTTGCTGAAGTCATATGTGAACGTTTTTTGGTGGGAAAACATAACAATTTCAACAAAGAAGAAGAGTCCAGTTGCCTCGATTCGACCCTTGCAGATTACCACAAACTGGATGATAAAGATTATACACAGACATAAAATAATAAAAAACACTATCTAGTATCTATCTGTCCATCTGTCCGTTTATGTGTTTGTCTGTCTAACCTATCTAACCAAACTATTTACTTGATGCAACTGCATTACTGTTGGACAGAAACCTCCTATGTACAAATTTGGTTTGTCTCCCCCCCAAATTTATACTACTGGTAATTCCATAAGAGGCTGTTTTTTGTTTGTTTGTTTATTATCCGCCAGTGTAAAGTGTTGAAAATGGCTTCCTCTCTGTGACCATGCAATGTCAATGGCGCAACAAACATGCTGTTTTTTTTTTGTTTTTTTTTTTGAGTTCCTGAAAAGTGATGGTTTTGAAAATGTGAAGATTCCCCCCGACAAAGCGATTTCCAAAATGTATTGTAGTGTAGTGTAGTGACACTGATCCTGTGACACCACTGAAGCACCTCAATCTGCAGATTTGTGCAAATTTTGTGTGGTGTTGAATGCTGTTGTAAACTGACTACATATGATATGGCATTAAAACAGCCTCCTAAAGTCCTAATTTTACCTATAGACATGTTTATGTTTACGATATACAGCACATAGGACATTTCGAAGTTACGAACAACGTGCGGTGCAAGTACATGTTGTGATGTGGCACAAGAAGGATAAGTATGGAGATGAGTGCGACAACTGAGCAAAACTTACTGCCACTGTTTTGTCTTCGTGGCCTAAAAGATGTTTTAATACAAAATATTTACTGTAATTGTGACTTTAGAACTTACTGTTACTGTAAGTTCGTGATAAACTAGTTGGAATGGAACTCTAATGTAAACTGAGGAGCTCCTGTGCTTTCCAGTATTCCTAAAATCTGCTTTCCTGTCTTTGGAGCAATGGTGCAGAGACATGTTTGGTGCCCAAAATAGCAGCCCCTGTAATTGACAGTCATAAGTGCATTGTGTACTGGAGGGTTTGTACATTTGAAAGCAGAGAAGGGTTTAGAACACACGTGTCACACTTGAGGCCTGAAGATTAGATTATGTGGACCACGTAAGGGTAAAAAATAAACATAACCAAAATTCAGAAGCAAGTATGTGATGTAGGTTTATTAGGTGTATTAGGGTTCCCACATGGGACGTACAGCTCAGGAAAAAAATAAAACACCACTGAAACATTATCAATACACATATTGTCATCTAGAGCATTTATTTGCAGAAACTTAAAAATGGTGCTTTTTTGGTGCGCTTTTTTTAAAGTAACAAAGGAACAAGAAATGTAATTGTCTGACGAAACGAACTCATTGCAGCTCAGCTTCTGGCTAGCAGATGTCCTGGGTAGCCAAATGTAAAACGACAACAACAAAACAATTAAATTATCCCGGGCTCTTCAAAAGGAGCCAAAAGCAATCACAAAAACCCATTTTTAGTGTTTCTATAGAATAACAACTCACACTGTTTACTGATGCACTTGTCTGCATCATTCACTTCCTAAAAAGAAGACAAACCATTGATGTTGTTGCACTTTCCTAAAAAGACAAAAATAAGCAGCTGATGTTTCATTGGAACAATTATTACATCTTCCCATACTGTACAAAATGTAAACCGAACCACCAATTGAAACCAAGGTGTGAACACCCAATAGCAATTATACATTTACTGCATGTGGTTTCACTGTTATAAGCAGCCCCCTGAGGGTAACTCTAACTACGATATGGCCCCAAAATAAGCTGTTCTTGAATGTAAATAATCCTTTCTAAATTTTGCCGTACATTGTGTCTTGCTGAGTTCTTTTCGTCACGAGTTTCGATATGAGAGGAAATAACATGGCGGCTGTAAAGGTGTTTGGCACCAGACGCTGTTTGGGGCCAGCCGCTGTGTGCCCCGGGCTTTTTGGAGCTCTACTGTGTGGTTTTTGTTTAGTCAGGATAGTGGGGGATCAAGTGAAACAATACAGGCGCTTCGGCCGCTCCACTGCTTGTTCTAAACACTCTCAGCTCAGCCAGAATTATCAGCACATGACATCAACCCTCCGTGCCTGTTTGTGCACTTATTGCTTGTAGACACATTTGGCTGGTTCGCACTTTTTTATGATGCCACATACCATCTTAAAAACAAACAAAAGCTGCATTTAAAAAAATCTTTATTGTACATTCTTTTTTTTGTAGTGGTGGAACAATTTTCCTACATAACAGACTCGAATTAGTTGTCTTCCCCGTTATTCATGGGGTAGAGGGGCCCAATAGCAAAAATCCGCCCCAAAAAAAAGTCAGCGATCCTGTCACGTGCCATTCTGCATATAGCGGCTTGGTTTGCATTATCTTTTAAGAGATATCAGACACTTGAGCCTTCGCCGACTTGTTGTCAATTTCCTGCATTGTTTCTTGTTTACAATCATTACCGATGGAATCATCATTAGAACATCTCAAAATATCTTTTGTCATTCATTACACTCATCATAAACTCATGGAACTGTATGGAGGTGTAATATGTTAGTGTATGTCAACTTATAATGTCTAATGCATCTTTGTGTTATTTTTCTTGGGTTGCAACCTTTTTTAGGATTCTTATTTAATACAATGAAGTTCCTGTAATCTGAATAAGATTACATGGCTAAGACTGCCACTGTATAACCTGAGGAGGGAGGCCTTTATAATCAGACGTGGGATGGTAAATTCTCACGTTTGCAGTAATTTTCCCCGCAAATGAGCTGCTTTTTTTCGAGCTCACCAGGCTCTATTAAAAATAAATCTACAACGCTTGTCTCTTAATGTCATCCCCTCGTGTGTCATATTTGTCTAATGCCGTCCTCTCAGGCTTAACCTATAGTCTCTCACGGCGCCATTTTCTTCCAATATCCGATACCGCGGGGGGCTTAGCGATATTTCTCTTATAAATCTGCCACCCCTGCCCTGCGTGACGTACCTTCATCTTGAATGCCGATATATCCGGAGGGCGGAGCCTCCGACATGTTGGTCACTAGGCATTAAAGGATAAAGAGACGAGATCCATGAGTTGCGACTTAAACTATTTAATCTGCCACTTAAGCCGTTCACATAAAGAAGAAGAGAGTATGAAATCACGTTTGAGGAGATCTGCCACATGATGCTCTCCCTAACTGGACTGCAACCAGAACTGAGACATTCAATGTGTTTGACCTACATAATAGTATTTGTGGGCATACATCGCGACGTCACATTCTAACCTGCAAGCTCGTATGTCAGAGGCATGCTGTTGATCATGCAGGCAAGCTACAGCGTAGCGCATGTTTTCAGGCATCAGGACTGCTTATGTAAGAAAGAGGACAACTGTTTGGATTTGTACCAGCAGACACACACACACACACACACACACACAAGCAGATGTTATCCTCCATGGGAAACTTTGGCTTTAATTCCCAATGAGTGAAGACAAAATGGTGCAAGGTCATCGGAGAGGCTATAGTTAGGTCCAGAAGTATTTTGACAATGTTTTTTTATGGTTTTGCTCCAACTGATTTGAAATAAAAATGTACTTTAATTAAATGTTTCACAAATGGACGGTATTCACCATTAACAAATTACAACCATTTTATACACAGGACCTAAATTTTCAGGAGCTCAGAATTAAGGAGATGCCTTGCCAAGCCACCTTCACCTGTTACTTGTTTGTGCGGCTTCACTTTTGTCTTATTTAAGTGAAAGGCATGCTCTGTTGGGTTGAGATCAGGTGTCTGAATAGACAAAGAAATGTTTTTGCTTTGTGACTAGAACTTTGATAGTGTTGATGTTCAGGGATTCAAAGGTTGTAGATGCTTTGCCAGGCCATCAGTGACGCCACCTTGACTCGCTCCTTGTTTGTGGGGCTTCGCTTTTGCCTTCTGTGAATGAAAAGCATGCTCTGTTTGGTTGAGATCGGGTGACTGACTAGACAATGAAACAATATTTTTTTTGCCATGTTATTAGATCTCTGACAGTGTCAATCTACAGTTGCTGAAAAGTAGGAGATGCTTTGCTAGGCCACCTTGACTTGTGGCTTGTTTGTGGGGCTTCAATTCTGTCTTCTGTGAATGAAAAGCATGCTCTGTTGGGTTGAGATCAGGTGACATACTTGGCCATTGAAGAATATGTGTTTCCCTGTAACTCTCTGACAGTGCCAATTTTCAGGGGTTCAAAAGTATGAGATGCTATGCCAGGTCTTTGGCCATGACTTGCTGCTTTATGGTGTGGCATAAGTAAAAAGTAAAAGTAAGTAAGCAAAAGTAGCAGATGCGTTACCAGGCCTTTATTGCAGCCACCTTGACTTTCTGCTTGTTTGTGTGCCTTCCCTTCTGTCTTCCATAAATGAAAAGCATGCTCTACTGGGTTGAGATCAGGTAGCTGGCTTTGCCATTGACAAAATATTCTTAGCTTTCTGACTGTATAACTCAAAACAAAGCATTATTATCTCTGTAAAAGCAGAATTTTGAGTATTCTCCAGGACTTTCTTCAGCTAGTCAGCTGATGTTGCAGAGGCCATGAGAGTCGGGATGTCCTCTGGGAGGGTGGGAGTTTGTCAAGTAAATGTTTCTCGATAGGGGCTGTGATGTGATCTTAAGTGTAAAGCTCTCAGTAATCAGGAAATGACTTAGTGACAAATATTTTCCATTCACAAATTTGCACAGTGAATTGCTCTGTGTCGTTTTTTTTTTTTAAACAAATTTTGTTGTTGGATCAGGCACTATAGTCAGTTGTCGAGCAGGTTCCTGTGCTGAATAAGATTCTGGAATTAGGCAATATTTGGTGATCCTCTATTATGAAGCGACACCTCTCTCGCGCCTGCTGTGTATAAAAGGTACACTTTTGTCATGTGAACCAACGAATGTAAACGGTGCAAAAAGCAGAGCATCGTCTTCAGTTTTTCAGCTTTTCCTTTTGTCTGCTCTTCTGCCCGCCCTCCTTCCCTTGCTCACATTTTCTTATGGGGGCAAAATTATGCTTGCCTCATCATTTTATTTTAGTATACAAAGCGGGCAGCCCAGCACATTCGGGGAGGCTGCAGCCGAGAACTCTCTGTGTCAGGATTGTGCCTCTGGGAATCAAAACATGCTTTGGATTTGAAGGAAGTTCACTGTCCGCTGGGACGTGACGGATGACGTGCATGGTCAGGATGAACCAGCATGCAGGAGCACTGCTGGCTTCCATATGGTTTCGGTCCACAGGATGTTTTGCTTTTCAAATCTTCATCTGGCTAGGAGGAAATCACAAATTTTAAAACATATATGCCATTGGGATGAAGTACATACATGCATGGATACCATCTTTGCTCTTCTTATGATGTTGTTTGCGTTGAGGAATGATGACTGAGTTTTACCTGGTACATGGAAATGCAGATTTTTGTTTCAGTTTTTCAGCATTTTCTGTTTTAACTCATTGTTTCCCTCTGTCCTTCTTGCCTGCCTCTGCAGTCTGACAGTAATGCCAGTTACCTGAGAGCTGCCCGGGCTGGAAACCTTGAAAAGGTCCTTGACTACCTCAAGTGTGGGGTCGAGATTAACATTTGCAATCAGGTGAGCTGAGCACACTTTGCTATGATCATATGCTTTGATTTGGTGAATTTGAATATATAATACAATATATCTAGTCTATGGGCAGCATGGTGGACTCTGGATTGTTTCCAGTTTCTCCAACTTCCTCATACATTTTAAAAACATACATTTTAGGTTAAGGGAGGACTTTAAATTTGTTTATATGTGTGAATGTGAATGTGAATGCGTGTCTATATGTTCCCTGCGAAACCTACGATTGACTGGCAGCCAGTCGAGGGTGTATTTCCCCTCTCATAGAAACAAATAAATACCAATGATTAAGGCTACAACTCACTATTTTGCTGAATGTACTGAATTTGTTGTAATTAGAGAGAGTTTCCTCCTCACCTTGTGTTCCATAATATAACGTGTTTTAAGACTGGACATCGGAGCCGGGCTCCCAAAAATGTAGTGTTTCTCTGTTTCTATATTTACTTGTGCTTTTGTTGTATTTGAGGATGGACTTTCATATTTTGCAAGTGACCATGCAACTGGTTTCATTTTTGCTAAAATATTTCCACACACTTTTAGCTTACTACAGCTGTATGCCGTACTGTGACAAGTGTTACGAAGTGTCCTGATCTTGGCTGCTGCGTGTTGTGATCTGAATAAAGTTCTTATTATCACACAGTTGTTGCCCAAGCATTTTTGCACATAACATTTTGGTGACAAAGATGGAGCTTTATGTACTTTGCGCCGCTGCCCTCATGCTGGCCAGACATTTAGTTGCGTCATAGCGCATTATAGTCCAGTGGCGGCAGCAGACGGTCAAGTCGTAAGTCCTGTGTAAATTAGTCGATTGGAAAACGAGATGCCAAAAACATATGATTAGCAATTAGTCGACTTTAAGCTTTAAAGGAGTAGGGTTCAACCCCTAACCTACAGTCAATATTATATGTCATATCATCTCCTTGTTTCCTTTCTCAGAATGGCTTGAACGCTCTCCATCTAGCCTCCAAAGAGGGGCACGTGGAGGTTGTGGCTGACCTGCTGAAACTCAGCGCCGCTGTGGATGCAGCTACCAAGGTAAGCCACACTTCCCCATTCACCCAATGCAGCTCCCATGATTTAGAAAGCAACATTTGGATCACATATTGTTTTGCTGATGGGCTGCAGTGATTAACAGTGCAAAGCTACTGTAAGAGTGGAGCCTCTGCCTACTTAATAGGTGGGCATAAAGGCAATTTATTTTGGATTCTAAGTAATTTAACAGCCCCCCCGCTGCTGGGGTAATGATATTAAAATATGCTTTAAGAACAAACAAGGCCACAGTGCACGCTTTTCTTTGGGAACGATCTGAACAATAAATCATAATAGTATGCATTATAGGAGGAGTCTGCGCTTTTCAAGCCGCTTTCATCTGATGCTAATAAACACTTCTGGGGGGAAGAAATATTAGCCCCACTAATGTCTGGCAGTCGTTTCCGTCGCCACGCCCATCCGCCACAGGCTACAAACCCGCTGCTGACAAACACATAATGTGATGAAATATTCAAGAAGAATGAGAGAGTCTCCCCAATTAAAGCCTCACAATTGTGACCCCGAGCGGTCTGAGGGATTAGTGGAAGGTCTTGGGAATTTATTGTGTATGCGCTCAAGCCTTTTACACACGTAGTTTTTTACTTAAGACGGTGAGGAGGAGGTGGAAGCGATAGTTGTTTAAATATCCCGCTAATGTGGTTCATGGTTAAGTTCAAGCGCAACATTTGTGTCACCTTCAATGGCAAAGGGACTGATGCATATTTTAACAAAAACAAATACATGAAATAAGATGTATCTGGGCGGCACGGTGGACGACTGGTTAGAGAGTAAGCCTCACAGTTCTGAGGACCCGGGTTCAATCCCCGGCCCCGCCTGTGTGGAGTTTGCATGTTCTCCCCGTGCCTGCGTGGGTTTTCTCCGGGCACTCCGGTTTCCTCCCACATCCCAAAAACATGCATTCATTGGAGACTCTAAATTGCCCGTAGGCATGACTGTGAGTGAGAATGGTTGTTTGTTTCTATGTGCCCTGCGATTGGCTGGCAACCAGTTCAGGGTGTACCCCGCCTCCTGCCCGATGACAGCTGGGATAGGCTCCAGCACGCCCGCGACCCTAGTGAGGAGAAGCGGCTCAGAAAATGGATGGATGGAAGTTGTATCTGAACTGCAAAGCACACTGGTGACACCACAAAGACAGCATAGATTTTATTTTCCCTCATGGAGGCAGCACTTCATCACCAAACACCCAAATTACACTTTTCAATTAGTGCAGGGGTCACCAACCTTTTTGAAATTGAGAGCTACTTCTTAGGTCTCAATTTGATACATACTTCTGATATATCAAAAATGTGCTCAAATGAGCATTAATGATATGTTATTATTAATAATTAACAATATTTGTCTGAGTTAAGATATAGATTGTTAATCATTTCTGACAATAATTATCAACAATGATTGAACAGGGACGGCACGGTGGACGACTGGTTAGAACGTCTGCCTCACAGTTCTGAGGAGCGGTGTTCAATCCCCGGCCGGCCTGTTCTCCCCGTGCCTGCGTGCGGTTTCTCCGGGCACTCCGGTTTCCTCCCACATCCCAGAAACATGCATGGTAGGTTAATTGGCAACTCTAAATTGCCCGTAGGTGTGAATGTGAGTGCGAATGGTTGTTTGTTTGTATGTGCCCTGCGATTGGCTGGCAACCAGTTCAGGGTGTACCCCGCCTCCTGCCCGATGATACAGTCCTCTTCATCCTGCTGTTCACATTTTGACATCATGAGACCGAGACCACAACTAACATTTAATAAATGGCACCTCGCCATTGTGAGGTGCGCAACACAATGCTCTCGGAGGGAATGGGCCGCTCACCAGAGTTTCATCAGCAGGTTGTAACACAGAAACAGAGAGACCGGAAGAGTCACAGAAAGGCATAAGCGTGAACATCCTTGGAAATGTTTCATGGATCAAACACGTTTGAATTTTGCTGTTCAGCTTCTTGTTAGAGAACAGCGAGTTGTGCAAAAAAAAGTGCTAAAACAGTTGGTTATGTGCATTTAAAAATTTAGAGAAGGTCAAATTAAGTTCACCTGTCTCGGTTATAGTGCATTTTAGGTGCACCCTGATTTTTCACCCGAAAGCCAACGATCCCTAACTTTTGGTGACATGTGTAGGTTGCCAGTCAGGTAGGATAGATCCTATGTCCCAGCAAAGAACAATTGGTATGTTATATACGTAATATGGATGGATGGTTATACAGTAGATATGCAAGTTACTTTTTGAACAAAACATTCCTTTGCGGTCATGATTATCTAATTTCCCTGCTAAACAATATTGCACATGTGTCACCATCGTGCAACAGCGCAGCACGAGATGGGCAACTCACGGGGTCGTCTTTGCCATCATGGGGTATGGCGCAGTTTCATAAAAGCCTCCTGAGAATATTTTTATGGCCGAGGCTCGGAGAGAGCTCATTTATGTACGGGACGTGTGGCATCGGAAGTGACACATTGTTGGCAGTGCAAGCAGGGAGAGCTGGAGCCACTTTGGAACTTCAGTGTGATCGGTTTGAGGGGGGGGGGGGGGGGGGGGGCATGGATATAAACAGACTCGGCTGTACACACACGCAGAGAACAGGTGTGTGAGAGCTTAACAGCATTCCTGTGGCTGTTCCGTTTAATCCAGAAAGGAAACACTGCCCTGCACATAGCCTCGCTGGCCGGCCAAACGGAAGTCGTCAAAGAGCTGGTCACTTACGGAGCCAATGTCAACGCACAATCTCAGGTGAGTAACAAACAATGCACAAATCATCTACGCAAAAGCAGATGCAAAAAGCCCCAGCGTGCCTTCCCGTCCGTTCACTTGATGATATTTTATCATGAAGTCCCGGGAATCACTCAGCTGATAGTTCCTCAGTCTGGCTTTGTGCCCAGTAGGCTTCTACCTTTTACAGAGCCGCCGGCGTCACATTTTACTGCATGCTCTGTCACGTCAAGGTGAAAACGAGGTCTTCACGCTTCTATTTTTTTTTCTGCCATCAACAAAACAGTGCTGATGTTCACTATGTGAATCCAAAAAAATGAAAATTTCAGTACGAAGTTAACGTTGAAGTGTCTTCCCCACATATTCGGAATTCCCAAATCCACCCATAGCCATAGCCTTGTCTAATAGAAAAACTGTGAAAAACTGGTTTTAGTTAAGAACTTTAAAATTGATGCATCTAGCTGTAGTGTGTTTCAGCGTAATGCGGGTACACACTAAGCAATTGACACTGCTGAGATTGTTCTAAAAGTATTTGATTCTGATGGGATACGGAACATATTCTAAAATGGTTTTCATTTTTATGCATGCATTTTATTTGTGCTGCAGAATGGCTTCACTCCTCTGTATATGGCGGCCCAGGAGAATCACCTGGAGGTGGTACGCTTCCTTCTGGAGAACAGCTCCAGCCAGAGTATGGCCACTGAGGTACTGTGCATACGCCTGTATATGTCCACTTCACTTCCCCCCTCATTCGTGCTTGTTCTATGCCAGGAGTGTCCGAACCTTTTCCTCCGAGGGTTTAACTTATTAAACATGCTAGAATGAGTCAATCACGCAAATTGTAAAGTGTTCATCAAAGTTATTTTGATAAACTGAACATCACAACTTTCAGTGAAAGGTGATAAGGCAAATAGCACACCGCTCTGTATCATACTAGAATAGATCCACCCCTGCACTTCAGAACCAAAACAAGTGTAATCTGTAATAAGATGACCGTTTTTAAAGCAGTAATTTGAGGAAGAGAGATATTGGTAATTGAAAGAAGTTTCTTTACGTCTTTCTCGAAGAGCTCTACAATGACCCGACAAGTTTTTTCAAGATACAGTATGAGCTGTTGTTCGGCTGTTTTTTTGTTTGTTTTGTTTTTGTTTTGCTTTGACTTGCGAGCAAAAATTTGTGATATGAGCACTGTATTGTGGCAGTGAACTCAACTGACTTCTCAACAAACAGCAGTTTGGCAGACAGAAAGCAATTCTTCAAAAAAGCGTCTTCAAGCTGTTTATTGCTACTCCCAGTTGAAGTTTACTGTCAAACGAAACATAAAACAAAGGAAATTACAGGTTGTGTATTTAAAACAACCACACAACTTTGCCTTCCGCTTGCATAATGCTAACATGATGAAAAACGCCATAAATGGGCTAACGGATGGCATATGGTATATCTCTTTAAGCAAGAGATATTTCAACACAAACATGTATCAACATTAATATTACTGCGGTTTGACCCCCCCACCCCTACACACACACAACATTTTCAACACCCACACTTTTTTGTTAAAGTTAAGGACCGTTTCAAAGAGTCTATTCAGTATATGAGAGGCCACCAATGGCCCCCGGGTCGAAGTTTGGATACCCCTGCTCTATACTGTACAACTCAACTGTCCTTATCATTTCCGACTTCTCTTCCTCTTCATCCTTCCATCTCATCCCCCCTGTCTCACATTCTCTTCATGCAGTAGGCGCAGTTTCATTGATTGGAAGGTACCGTGACCTTGAGTGGATCAATGAGTTTTGCACCGCTCGGCTCTGATTCAACGTTGCTCAGCTCGTGCAGATACACACAAATGCATACGCACTTACCAGTCACAGTAGACTGATAGGGTTAATTGAATAACCAAGGGATCTGAAGTAATGCATATAAGTCAGAAACACAGAGTGCCCTTTGTCATGCAGGCACATCCACTAACACGGGATCACATGTATACGTACACACACGTTGTAGGCTACAGTACTATGCTGAATTATGCACCTTATGTAAAACGTGCATGGATGAAACATTCTTATTATGTAACGTACATTAGTGTCCTACACGGAAGGGCTTAGAAATGTAAAACAATGCAATAACCTCTTCATTTGTTTGACATGATGTAAGATTTATTATTCATGCAGCTTTTTTTTTTTTTTTTTTTTTTTTAATACTACAAGCAATAACATTTTTAGAAATGCTGGTCTGCGTAATAATTTTTAATGTTTTGCAAGTTTTTCATTTTTGAAAAAAAAAAGCACTGTTATCAATAGGAGATTTGTTCTAAAACATTAGAATTTTACTCCAGCGATGGATGACTTGAAAATTAGGCTGTCGTTTGCATCGACTATTTAGGGAAATCAGAGAAAAATATAATTTGCAAAATAATTTGGAATGTGGTGTGTTTTCCACAATGATAAATTAGATACTTTATACGTTAACAATATGGGGCTATATAATGCATATAAAATATGTACTCAAAATTGCAAATGACTCTTACATTACATTGAGCAGCTAGCTGTTAGCATTAGCAACTGCTTAGCTTTCAACACTGTCAATAGAGGGATGCAGCTCTTTCTCTGTATCATCTTGAGAAGTTTACCAACCTGCTTTATCAAGGAGCATCGCCTGCCTGTTGACCTCTTCTGGAATGTGACTGAGATCTTTGTCCATCCATCGCCGACTCCCTCCTCTCCTCACTATCTGCAGGATGGCTTCACCCCTCTGGCGGTGGCCCTCCAGCAGGGCCATGACCAGGTGGTCTCCTTGCTTCTGGAGAACGACACCAAGGGCAAAGTGCGTCTGCCTGCCCTGCACATCGCCGCCCGCAAGGACGACACCAAGGCCGCAGCCCTGCTCCTCCAGAACGACCACAACGCAGACGTGGAGTCCAAGGTGAGGCCGCCGTGCTCGGGCGCGACTGTTTGTGTTCTTTCATTTCTTGCAACCGCTTTTGAGGATTTTTATCTCCTCAGCTCTTCCGCTCACAATGGAGGCCGTTGTTTTCCTCACTAATTATACATTCTCTCCTCTCTTGGCTGACTTTGTAGATGATGAATAGAACAACAGAGGTACACCTCAACTATTACTTAGTCTCTCCATCTCAGCTCATAAACAGTCTGAAAAAAAGAAACCCACCCAAAACAGTTCCCTAGACTTACTGCAGTTTTGAAGCCCCTTTGTCCCACCCTTACCTGTTGTTTCCATTTAACATCATCCTTCTCCTCTTCCATGGCTTCACTCATGTAGCAGATAGTCTTGGAAAGAGACTATAACGGATTAATGGCGCATGTTTCGTTGCCTTTTGGCTGGACTCTGGGGTATCCAAGCGCTCCTTGATTTTAATGGTTTCATGGTGCCTAAAATGTAAGCTTCGGCTGTTATTTTTGGCAAACGATTTGAGTCTAAAAGTCGACTTAAATGGCATAATTCGCTGATCCATGAAACTGATTAATATGATAACCTGTATGTCGAGCATGTCGAGCGGTTATCAGCAGTGGCTTGCCCTCAACCCGCATGGCAACTGATTCTCCATGATGCTACAATGAGCCCAGCCTGATAGTTTACCGGTCTACCCTTTTTATTTGGTGTGTGTGAAAACTGAGAGAAACGTGTTTACATCAATGCTATTTAAGGCCTTCTTGGAATGGCCGTGTTTATTATTATTATTATTGTGATGATTACTTGCCATTTGGGTGGGCCTCAGCGTGACTGAAAACTCCTTTATCTTGGTGAAAATGGTTTGTATATCATAGGAGAGCAAACACGACCCCTCAAAACTTAGTCACGCCCACTTAAAAGTGAGGAAAGAAAATAGCCCCTGACACTACTGTTTAATCGATTGACAGGAAATTGGGTGGACATGTCTATCAGGACAGGAAGAAGTCTTAACGACCCACGCCAGAATGTGAACATGAAGTTGACCTTTTTTTTTTAAGTGGCCATTTTGGGAGCAATTCCAGTGCTCGCACTTACTGTAGATCCGCTCGTACAAGGGAATTGGCCCCCATCTGAAGCAATTATCTAAGACACATTGCCAAGATTTTAGATTTCATGGTGTCAAGGTTTGCTGGTCATTTCAAGGATTAGCCTTGAAAAAAAAAGTGGGTACAAGGAGCCGTTTATTGCTGCGGGCAGCTTTAATTTGGTCTACTATACTTCAGCTTGCTTTTTACCCCCTTAATGCCAATGCTGTTCTTCAAGAGAATGTCCAGCGTGTTCAGTCCAAAGAATCCTTAGCTCGCACACTGATCTGTTCCTAATTATTGGACTCTAACAAGAGGGCTTGTTCGCATGAGATCTGCCAATTCCTTTGACATGCTGTGAATTAATTTGTCTTTGGCATTTTTGGCTTTGGTGACTCTCAGCGTTCACACGCCATTTCCAAGGGAATTTGCACTTTCTAGTTGCCTAAAGCGTTTTGCGTGGTTACCAGAGTAGCTTTGCTGCTATGATAATACAAAACCACATAAGGAAAAAAAAGAAAAGAAAGGAATGTGTTATGGTTTGTAATGATTGTATAGTAGCGTTAGTGCTTTTCTTTGCCTTGGTTGTTTTGGACGGTAGATATCTGTCAGCAAACACCTTCTTTCCCTAGGCTTACCAGTAATGTGGAATGATTACATAGCTTAATGTGGAACTGTTTCGTCATTTGGACAGCTGTCGCTCACTAAGCCAGGAAATGACTGTTATGCAGGATGGTGTGTTCATTTTCAGGGTAATTTTTAGCGCTCTTAACTAAACAACTAAATTTGATTTAGTCCAATTCATCATATATGATGTCTATTATAGTGTAGTTGCAGTTTTATTTTTTTAATAACATTTCGGTATGTATAAAGTTTACTGTCGGGATGTGCATTTGGTACATGGGCCTTCAGTGGGGGACTGAACTCCCTTATGTTACCTCTTAATACGCTACTATCACGTTGCAATTATAGAAAATATCAATACTATACAAAAACACAATTTAACACGTACGTCAGCTGCACCAGTTCAGAATCAACATTTATCTAATTACATGACGAAAACATAAAACATTTACACTAAATAATACACATAATACTCGCCAGAGATGCTGATTATAAAATACATATAAAATGTATTAATGGGTGGCTGTAACAAGTTTTCCTATGACTAACCAATCACTGGATTGAAAAATGCTGACATCATCAAGGGCCACTGCTCCGGCCCTGTGAGAATGGATTTGAAATCTGATTGGTGAGAGAAAAGGTCCCATTGCCCATATAGTTTAAGTCACATTGATCCTGGGCAGATTAGATTGACATGGCAACACAGAGAGGCTCATATCTGATTGTATAAATAAAAAATAAAAAAAATAAATTAAACAAAATCTACCATCCACATACAGTACACGTACTGGAAGCAGAGCAGCCAGGAGAGAAAAATGCTAGGAAATGAAGAGATTAGACTGTAAGGTTGTAAATGTAGGTCATTGCTTCTGATAGTGTTTAGGCCTGTATAAAGCAAAATCATACCCAAATGGTACACTGAAATATATTATCTGGTTGTCAGTATACCATCAATAACGATGCTTCAATTAAAACTAGAGTGAGAAAAGTCAAGTGTGTCATTGAGTGGGCGTGTGTGATGGCACGGCTTTGTGTGCGTGTTTTCATGGTTTGTAATACAATGTGTTTTCACTTGTATGTGTGTGTGTGTCCCAATCAGAGTGGCTTCACCCCACTTCACATTGCAGCCCACTATGGCAACATTAATGTGGCTACGCTGCTTCTGAACCGAGGGGCTGCCGTGGACTTCATGGCCAGGGTGAGTTTAGTGCAACCTCTGCTGTCTGGGAGGTGAACTACATACTGCATATGTCCACCAAACAGGATGCCATGCTACAGTATATTACGATTGCCTCTAAATAAAGTCGTTTACGCCTTCAAATTTTCATGATAAACACAGAAAACAAGATCATACTGATCATGCACTCTAATAAAATTAAAGTAATACAAATGTTCAGTCAAATTTAAGTTCCAATTCAAAGTAAAATAAAAAGATAAATTTGGTTCTAAGCATGATACAATAGTAGGGAGGGAGGTAGCTAGGTAGCTAACAAGCTGGCTAGCTAGCTAGGTAGGTAGCTAATTAACTAGCTAGATAGATAGCAAACTAGGTAGCTAGCTAGCTAGGTAGCTAGAGAGATATTTGTTCAGTAGGTGCAAAGTGGGAAGCACAATATCATTAAAAGTGATATATAATCATATAATGATGTTGGTACTGTGTATGAAATACAGGTGCATCTAAAAATAATTTTGACTATTATAATTACGTTATACTGTATAGACTCACTACACAGTGAAATATTTCCTGATTTTGAAAACTAATTTTGAGGATTATAGTTTAACAGCTAATGAAAAAAAAGACAGATTTATCATCTGACCACGAGAATACGACATGAGAAACAATAAACATTATTTTGAATATTGAAATTAGGTTGGAATTGGTGTTTTGAAAACTGTTTTCCCATGTGTTTTGTGATTCTGTATAGGAATTGAACTACTAAAATAACTTTTCTGCGATATTATAATTTATTGAGATGCTTCTGTTCACAATGGCGATAAAGACTTCCGATCAAAAGCCAAGACACCATTTTGTTCCAATAGTATTTGCTTGTGGCCATTAAAGTGACATCAGCGAACCATAGTCAGCTAAGGTCTGTAATTACATTAGCTAATGTCTGGAGGAGTGTTTGTGCCGTTTTCTAGCACTAATCACGTTGGCCTGTGGAAGGAGGAGGCCTGCAGATAGTGATAGACACACACGCGCTATGTTATCATAGTAATTAAGCGCCACACGATGTTTGTTTTGGTGTCTCGCTGATGAAGCATTGCTTCTCGTAATCTACCATTGTTTCTTTTTCCCTCGTTCAGAATGACATCACGCCGCTCCACGTGGCCTCCAAAAGGGGCAACAGTAACATGGTCAAGCTGCTACTGGACCGAGGCTCCAAAATAGACGCCAAGACCAAGGTGACAACATGATTCTTTTCATAACGGGAGGCTAGTGACATTTAATCAAATCCTGCTGGAGGACTTTAATGCACAACATAGTTGCAGTAGACCTGGGGATGCATTTAACCAATAATATATAATAACCCTTCAAAAGGCACGCATAGCATGAAAATATTTTTTTTTTTACCCTAGTGATTTATTGTAGTTCATTACTAACCATCATTATTGGATTGGTAATATTAGGATATCAGTATAACATACATTAGTTTCTTTGTATTTAATTACAATGGTGCCTTAAGACACGAGTGACCCAGTTTGTTTTTGAGATATGAGACACGATGGAAAATGCCATGGTGGATGGAATCTGTACAGCGGTGTTGTAACGCTTTAAGGAACAGATATTTGAACACAAAAAGGACAGAGACACACACAGATCAACAATTTTAACAATACTCACAGGTATAAATTCTTTATCATTTGCAAAAGATGACGACTGTTACTGCCGATTACTGTGTCACAGTAGTTGAAAGAAACTTTTCGCTTGCCTGCATGAATGTGCTATGGTGTCACCTGGTGCTCAAATCATGTACACCAGAAGGAGCCGCAATTTGTTATTCATGATGCACAAACTGTTTAATTATTTACATTTTATATTTTAATTTTGTTATTACTATAGTTTTTTTATGAAGTGCTATTTTATTTATTAAACAAATGATTTGGCAGGAAGGCTGGAACAGATTGATGGCGTTTCCATTAATTTCAATCAGTAATGATGATTTGAGATAAGAGTGTTTTGATTTACGGGCTTAGTCACGGAACAAATTAAATGTGTATCACAAGGCATCACTACATGGGTATATGGGTTTCACTTTTTGAATTGAACTACTCAAATAAATGACATTTTACAATATATTTTAATCTACCTGTGCTTTACTTAATTTCAATATTTGCTGAATTTACTTAATTTCATATGCATATTTGACATCTAAGGACATCAATGGCTATGAATGATTAATTTGGTGTGCCTTCAAAATTCTCTTGGTGTTTTTAACTTTTATTTTATTGTTTGTTTCCTACAGAAAGACTTATATGCATATGTCTGGCAGGATGACTAAAAATGCCATTGTTCTCCCTGCAGGACGGTCTGACTCCACTTCATTGTGGGGCGAGGAGTGGCCATGCACAGGTGGTAGAAATCCTGCTGGACCGAGGCGCTCCAATCCTCTCCAAGACCAAGGTAGCTACTGGGGAGCGTCGGTTCCGGAGAGGAAAGATTCTTAAGAGCAGAGTTTGTTTTCCAGCTTTCTGGTACCAGGATACAGTGGCACCTTGACTTACGAGTGCCTCAACTTTCAAGTTGTCGGTCAATTTGTTGCTTTGTAAAGCAAATATTTGATGTGGGAGTGAGCTTCAGACACTCCACTGCTATATGGCGGCAGCGAACTTCACAACACATGACCCCCATCAGTTCACATTAGTTACCTGAGTGAAAGTGCAGGTATCTGTTATGTTTTGTGCTTGCATTTTCTGTGTTTTGGGGCAGGTATTTTTCCAAATTTGTAACCATGGGTGCTAAGAAGTTCAGTGCTTAGAGAAAGCAAATGATGTCCATTGAGTTAATGTGACTCAATGGAACAAACTGGAACAAACTGAGCGAGTGTGGTGAAAAAGGCAAAAAAAAAAATAGTCAAGCAGGTTAGGTTATAACGTTACATTATATTTTATTATACTTATTTTTATTTTATGGTATTACTACATGTTTTATACAATACAATGCTGTAGAGTGCTACGTTTCTTATTTGAAAAAAAATAAACCAAAAACATTTGGGGTGGTTTTAGCAGCGCTGGAACAGATTAATGGCATTTCCATTAATTTCAGTGGTGAAAGTTATTTGAGTTACGATTGTCGTCTTGAAACTTAATAAACTTGTAAGTCAAGGTACACTGTATATGACGTTTCACACTGTCACTGACGCTTTGAATAACAGTCAGTACGTTTGAATGAATTAGCTCTCTTCACCATACTTTTCCAGTCACATAGCAGAGCTTTTGTTGTTGCCGTGGTGACGTGGCGTTGCCGTGGTGACCCGAACAGAACGCGTCTGCTTTGACCTGGCGGGACCACAAATGTAACCACGTAGACATTGTTGTAATGGCCTTGTTATAACAATGCTTCCGCAGTCTCCCAACAAGCTTCCTTCACAGTTTTTCTCCACAGCACCTGATGTCCACTTAACTGAGTTTTTATCCATCTCTCTGTCCATCTTTCTTTGTATCCGTCTGTGTGGTTCTCTCTCTCTCTCTCTCTTTCTTTCTCTCCCTCTCTTGTGTCCTCTCCATTTCCCCTCACCCGCCCCCGCTGCTTCAGAACGGCCTGTCACCGCTTCACATGGCCACTCAGGGTGACCACCTGAACTGCGTCCAGCTCTTGCTGCAACACGACGTGCCGGTGGACGACGTCACCAACGACTACCTGACGGCGCTGCACGTGGCGGCCCACTGCGGGCACTACAAGGTGGCCAAGCTCATCGTGGACAAGAAGGCCAACCCCAATGCCAAGGCCCTGGTAGGAGGCGAAGCGAACTCGGAAGTTCAAGGCTCAATTCTGAGATGGATTTTAATATTATCTTGTGTATGGAGGGGGAAAAAATACACACAAAGGTGGATCAGAGATGAACTAAAAAAATAATGATACCAAATTAACTAACTAACATTAGCTCACATTCCATGTTAATAATTCATACATGTATACAGACATGCATTAACTAAAACAAAATAATAAAATGCATTAAATAAATTAGGAATACACCGTGAAAATGGACTTACTGGACATACAAATACATTTCTCTCACTAACCAAAACATTATGTACACAATGCATTAAATATCAATTTTGCCTTTGTAAATATGCTGATCAGTGACAGTGACAAATTCTGCTTTATATTATTATGTTTATACTTTAAATTATGTTGACATCCATGTGGACAGATGGCAAATTAAGAATTTCATTGTACAGGGGAAACTCTTTCCCAACTGTTCATATGATGCTAAACACTTTGAATCTTTAAATCTTGAATCTAATTTTGTAAAGGCAGAATTCTTGATACAGCTGTTGCACTGGACCAACTTTGGACTGGTCAGGTCCACCTAATGTTATGGCCCAAAAAGGGAACTATATGAGCCAGCATACACTATAAAGTGAATAATAAAACAAATTGAAACATGAATCAGAAGGGTGCAGCTGATGGGAAAATTCCTCATTACCGTTACATTCCCTGGCAGCTCATTTGCTTCCACTCTTGTCAGCAGTCACAGATGTTTTCCTACTGAGGAAAGTCCCCTCGTTGCATACCCGCTATGACTTTTCATTTCCCCGCAGAATGGTTTCACCCCGCTTCACATTGCCTGCAAGAAGAACAGAGTGAAAGTGATGGAGCTGCTGCTGAAGCATGGAGCGTCCATCCAAGCTGTAACAGAGGTGGTCCTGCTCATCTTTATTACATTCTACTCTGCATCAAATTTGTAGTGACGGACACGTTCCACACCCAACGGCGATGGGTGAAAATCTGCAATATAGAGAAATCCTATTAAAAAAAAACACTTTAAACACATTTCAACATCATTGTGAGAAAACTTCAAACAGCTGCTTCTTTTTCACACAGAGCAGCAACCCATACAAACAGAGCATACATCAAATGAGAATAAAAAATTGTATATTTAAACACAATCATGTTCAACCAAACCATACATTTTGTTTTACGAAAGTCTGCTAGCTGAATGTCAACATAAAATGCAAATCGCTGTATTGCATACTTTGCTGCAACCGCTAAATAAAGTGTCTCTCCGCAGTCTGGCCTGACGCCAATCCATGTTGCGGCCTTCATGGGCCACGAGAACATCGTCCACGCGCTCACACATCACGGAGCTTCACCCAACACCACCAACGTGGTGAGAGAATCATTACTGCGTTGTTACATGTGGGAAAGGTGTTACTTTCTCTGTAGAAATCTCTGTGTGTGTGTCGTGCAGAGAGGCGAGACGGCCCTCCACATGGCGGCCAGGGCGGGCCAGTCCGACGTGGTTCGATACCTCCTCAAAAACGGAGCCAAAGTGGAGACCAAATCGAAGGTGCGCACTCTGACCGCCAGTCTGAATGTAAAGTGGGTATTAAAAAGTCTACGCAGAACGTCGGGTTTTCGTAAAAATATTTAAGCGCAGCGGGCCTTCACGTTATTTTATCTGGCTTGCAAAAGCTAACACAATTTCAGACTTCAGACTTACTTTAGACTTGCACATGTGATTTGACCGCAATCATAACTATGAAGTGTTTGTGTAGCAGCGTTGTGTACCTGCGTTAAAATACAACATTAAAATATTACTTTTCAGGACGACCAGACGGCTTTGCACATCTCCAGTCGGCTGGGGAAGGTGGACATCGTGCAACAGCTGCTGCAGTGTGGCGCCTCGGCCAACGCGGCCACCACCTCAGGTTACACCCCCCTACACTTGGCAGCCCGTGAAGGTCACCAGGATGTCGCCACCATGCTCCTGGAGAATGGAGCCTCACTGTCCTCCTCGACTAAGGTAGCCTGGTTTTCTTGCTTTTAACTGATACAAATTTACCGGACAGCAGCCACGCATTCGCATTTGTGTTGATGGGTAAAATTTTGTGAGTTACAAGCGAGCTTCAGATACATGGTCGATCAAGTGAAGTGAGAAATAATGGCGCAATTAAGGTACTCTAATGTCCTCGCACATGGGCAAGGAGAACTATAATTGCCGATGCACTTCCAGCCATTGATTGAATGGGACAAACAAATACAAAATGAAAACACTCGCAAGGAGCATGGAGGTGACACTCACACAGAACTAACAATGTGGCAAACGGCCAATCCTAGCAATATAGTGATATTTTTCACATCATGTCTTCATTAAAAGCATGTAACCCAAAAAAATGTTTTGGGGCTGGAATGAATTAATGGCATTTCAGTTAATTTCCATGGGGAACATTGATTTTATTTTGAGCAGCGAATGGAATAAGAATACGTGCAGTACTTGTTTTATATTCATGAGCAAGAAGTGTTTTTGCATACAAATATTTAATGTAATTATGACTACACTACTACTACACTACTATGTTGGCACAAAAATTTGGGTTACGTCGTGCCTTATGAATGGTAGTCCGAGGACCTGCTCTACCTGCAAAATCTGATGAGGTCCAATGCAAGAGCTCTATCAAATATTCTGCATAGTTATGCCCTTTTTTTCAATTTCAACCCACTCTTATATTTAAATACTACAGTCAAAACCTTACCAATAAAGTAAGTGGTAGAAGTTTAAGCGGAGTCACTGATGGTGTAGTGGTACACTGGCCTGACTTTGGTGCGGGCAGCGTGGGTTCAGTTCCCACTCAGTGACGGTGTGAAGGTGAGTGCGAATGGTTGTCTGTGTCTATATGTGCCCTGCGACTGACTGGCGACCAGTTCAGGGTGAAGTCTGCCTTTCGCCCGAAGTCAGCTGGGATAGGCTCCCGTGCACCGCGAACCTAACAAGGCTAAGCGGTGTTGAAAATGGATGGATGGAAGTTTAAGCAGATAATTTTCACGCTTTCAGGGTTTCTCCATCCACACAGTCGAGGATGGGTAGTCACAGTTTCCCAAATGACTAACTGCATCGAGGGAGGTCATAACGAACTGTGAAGGGCAATTTGATCATGGAAGTGGTTTAAGCATGTGTGTGGTATGTTGCTTTGGGGCGTGCCTTTGTGAGGGTGACCTCTGTCATTGGAACAGATTAATGGAGGGTGAACCCCTTAGTGTGCATCCATGCAAATACACACGCACACACACATGCCCGCGCACACACACACACACACACACACACACGGCATCTATTGGGACATCACCCAAGTTAGCTGTTCCGGAGAAATTATGTCACCGTCAAACTGCCCCATTTACATTGTTCGTGGAGCAATTAACTGAGCATTTACAAAACTGTCTACAGTTTTCATATCCAGATAAATATAATGTAAAATCCGTAGTTACAGCACAGGTAAAGACTTCAAAAAAATAAGGTCAAGTGCTTCTGAGCTTCCTGAAGTCCCACATGCGTGCAGGAAAAATTGGAACCAGCATATATATGTACATATACTGTATATATATATTTGGTTTGCATGAGGAAATACAGAACTAGAAGCTTTTCAGAATAATCCAATACAGTTTTATGCCGATAAGGTGCTTGTTCGCGTCCCCAGTATATCATGTTTTTTTTTTAACGGGTTTATGTGTATATATGTATATATTAAGTATATGTACTTTAATGGCTTCAGAGGCGGGAAAGGAGAGTCAGTGATTCACCTTTCTGCCGTTTGAATGCCGAGAGAACAGCAAAACATATAAATACAAGGAGCGCACTCACGTAGAAGCTGCTGTCGGCCACAGCTCATGCCCAGACACTCACGTAGACTCGCCGATGTCACACACCACACCAGGCCCCGCCTCTTGAAGGCTCATGCATGTACAGACACTTTAATACATACAGTAGTTTCTATACATTTTATGCTTGCAGTTTGTTTGTTAAAATGGGTTTAAAAATGTGTTTTTATTAATGTGTGTTTTAATAAGTTTAAATGTGTTTAAAGCATGTGAAAGCGGTAAAACTAAATTTTCAAGGGTGAAACCTATCCCAGCAAAAAAAAAAAAAAGAAAACAGCGTTCACTGTCATCTAAATATTCCCTTTCTACCCTTAAAGCTAAATCTTATTTTTATCGGGTTGTATGTTCCAACAGAAAGGCTTCAGTCCGCTACACGTGGCCGCAAAGTACGGCAAGATGGCGGTGGCCAGTCTTCTCCTGCAGAAGAGAGCTTCACCTGACGCTGCCGGCAAGGTGAGGAGTCATTTAAAAAAGACGAGTTAGATGCCAGGAAGGGTCTCTTTAGGACGTCTACTTCATTCCTGATATGTTATACCACAAGGAACACTTCTCCTTAAGACCTTTTTTTTTTAATGTTATCATTACAATTGAATGACAATTCAGTCCTGGTTCGGCAAAAGGAGAGCTTAAAAATTGGATTGCTCATTCGTGGAAATCAGAAAATGTAGGTTTTGCATAATTGTGCAACCAAACCAGCTAACAACAAGACAATACCTCTAGCCTTTGCGCGTTTGCTTGGCGGTGGTGATAAACGTATTTAACTCTGTTGTTTTGTTTGTTGTATGAGTCAATGTGATCTGGTGCATGTTAATCAAAAGAAGACAATAAAAAATGTATATATATTGTTAGCCTGAGAGCATAATTGTCCAAGTCATTTTTAACTTATTATTAACAAATCATACCAGTGTACTTGCTGAAAATTGTGTGGGTTTTTTTCTTCTTCTTGTTTTTGGAAAACACTCAAGGATGACTTAGGCTACTATGCTATTAAGCTAAGGATTTATATAATAAAAATAACAAATAAAGGCCAACCAAAGTTTTAGCTAAAGAATGTGTGATTTTTACTAGTCAATTTGACCTGCAATGTAAGAGGAGGGTTAATGCATTTTTATTAGTAATCATTTTTAAAATGACTCCCATAACATTTTTATCCGCTGATTACAAATCATCACACTGTTCTACCTCCTTATAGTCAAGTGTGCAGGGCTCCAATATGAACTCCCACTATGTGGCAACCAAATATGGTTTTATAGGAATATCTGTCTAAAAAAGGGAGTGTTCTGACATTGATGCAATGTGTCAGGCTGTAAATGATGCTCCCACACAAAGAATGGATGAACTACTGACCTCAAATTCCATAATAATTAACCCTCCAGTTACCGTTTTTTTCTGTGGTACACCAAATATGTTGATAATATATCATATCAATGTGATGTATGAATGTATGCTGGCAAGCTTCTGATGCATTGTTAGCTAGCGGTATGTGTTCACTACCATCTGAAAGCATTTAGCAGCTCGTAGTGTCAGTCAAGTATGATAATGATGCTTCTGTTAGACCTTTTGGATAACTCAGCAACTTTTTAGGCTCCCAAGCTCATGCTCCCTCATTGAACTCTAGTACAAAATACCACATAATATTTTTCCACTCCTGTAATTTAAGTGTTTAATACATTACAGTATGGTTCAGTATCCACATATGGTGACTACGTTGTGCTCACTGTTGACTGTGTGGGATGCTGCGTGGGTGTAGTTAAAAACACGTGGGACCGCATCATTGAACAGTGGGTCATTGTTCTGGGAAAATGATAAGTAACCTATTTATACAGGTTAAGATCTTTTAACCTAATTTTTTATTTTGATTTTTTGATTTTTTTACATAGTTTTTTTAAATTTCAAACAACAGTTCGAACATACCCATCCATCCCTCTTTATAACACAGTTTTCTGCTGAGCGTTCTTATTTTTTCTGCCTGCATGAACACACACACACCTTTTAGATGCACGTATACACTTACACAACTCCAATTGCACACAAACACACACATACGCACAAACACACTATACAGATACAGAATACATCACAAACTCAACACACAGTCACATTAACACCTACATGCTTACACACACTCTTAGACAACACACTCACACATTCAACACAGACACACACACTTACACACAAAATTACAAACACTTATAATTGAACCTCGAATCTGACACACACACATACAGTGGAACCTTGATTTTACAAACCCCGATTTAACGGACTTCAGATTTGAACTGATAGAAAATAGTTTCCAGTTGGAACTCCAAATCACCCAATATCACCCCTCCCATGCAACAGCGAGGTAAGTATGAATAAACTTGAAAACTTTTCAAACATTTTAAAGATATTTTATATTTATTTGTGATATATTTGTACATAATGGGTGTTTTCAGGCCATTAAAAAAACAGTTCATAACTCTAATTTTGTGCAGTACTGGTGTTTGCAGGCCACAAAAAAAAAAGCGCTTCAGTATAACAGACAATCAACTTTAACGACGACCACTCCCCCCTATTAGTCCGTTAAAACGAGGTTCCACTGTACCTACAAAACTACAGACACGCACACATGCTCACTCGCACGCCTACACAAAACGTCCTTCTGGCGGTTTTCAACTTTGGCATTTACTGACCATGCTGTCTGTCTGGCTCATCTGCGTGTTGCGTGTGTGCACATCTCCATTTAGTCAGTGAACTTCTAACCTGCTGCTCGTTGTGTTGCATGCGTTTTGTCCGTGTCCGTCTGGGGTGTTTCAGAGCGGGCTAACTCCGCTGCATGTAGCCGCTCACTACGATAATCAGAGAGTAGCCCTGCTGCTGCTGGATCAGGGAGCTTCCCCACACGCCGCCGCCAAGGTACACATAACACACAACTGTGACGGGACCATCGTGGTGCGTGTCCAAATAAAAGAAAGCCTCCCATTTCTTCCATTCCCAATTAACAGTTGCTCACATTTGTACTCTTTGGTGATGCTGTCGTGAAGTCGTTTTACCTCTCAGCTATGGGCAATAGGTGAAATCCACAATGAATGTATGAACCTCCCCAGACTCTTATTAATCTTCCGCACACTCCTATAAACCATACTATTATACACTTTCTATATTCTTAAAAACACCTTTTAAACTCTTAAACACACAGTAATGCACTGTGGTACTCCATATTATGTGCATTGTATTCCTTGTAATATGTTTTAATTTTCTTTTTTTTTAGTCTTAATGTTTTATGCTAGGAAGCGTTTATTTTTACCACCAGAAAATACAGCATACACTAACAATCCTGCAATATGTTAAATTATGCGCGATATGAATATGAAAATAAATCTGCAATGCACTGAATCCGCAATAGGTGAACCGTGCTTTAGCGAGGGAATGCTGTAATTGGATTAATGCTTTGGCATAAAATCAGTTTAAAATCAGCTCCTATGGGTAATAGAAATGCTTGAAAAATTATTAGTACGACAAAGTGCCGTAAAGGGCTTGGAAAATCATAGTACAGTGGTACTTTGACTTGGAGTTTAATTTCTTCCGTGACCACACTCATAACTCAAATGACTCAAATCACGGATATGCGAGTAAGATGAGTTATGAGCTCGCTCACAGAACAATTTCAGCTCATATGGTAGTACTGCATTACATGCAACTTACACTACTGGACATCACAACATTTAAATGCAGTCAGTATAAAGTCTGCCCATAGAATAGAGTTCATCATGCAAAAACTTCATTTCTCTCTCGCTCCTCAGAATGGCTACACGCCGCTGCACATCGCCGCCAAGAAGAACCAAATGGACATCGGCACAACGCTGCTGGAGTACGGCGCCGACACCAACGCGGTGACGCGGCAGGGCATCAGCCCCATCCACCTGGCGGCGCAGGAGGGCAGTGTGGACCTGGTGTCGCTGCTGCTGGCCAAGAGCGCTGCCGTTAACTTTTGCAACAAGGTAATCTAAATCAAGAAGTGCCTTCAAGTACACGCGTAGGCCACAATACTAGGTATTTTTAAGCGATTGTTTTTAATGGGTTTTTGCAGTATACGTACTGTCAAAGGAGAGCCACAGTCACCGATACAGTTTTCAGCCGTTTATTGAATGCCGAGAGAACAGTAAAACACACAGAAAACACTCAAGCAGAAGCTACTGTCGGCCACAGATCACACACAGACGCACACCTGCAGATTCGCCAGCGTCTCACGGCACCCCACCAAGCCCCGCCTCTTAGAGGCACAAACACTATATTACATCCAGAATTTTCTATACATTATATGCTAGCAATAGCTTTTATTTGTGTTCAAATACATTTACGAGATGTTTAAAAATGTGTTAAGCGTGTGTGAGTGTTCATTACAGCATAACCTTTACGTTTGTATTTTTATACCATTATTCTTCCATTTTGTGAAATTCTGCTGCACTTTATCATAATGCCTTGCAAGATTCCATGGTTTATTCATTTTACTATTAAATGTTTTTTTGTGTGTGTGTTTCTTTCTTTGGTCACGCTCAGAGCGGACTTACCCCACTTCACCTCGCGGCTCAGGAGGACAAAGTCAATGTTGCAGAAGTCCTTCTCAACCACGGCGCTGATGTCGACACGAAAACAAAGGTACAGACACTGTCACCACACACGCAGTAGTTGCTTGAACGTACACTTGCAGTTTAAGACTACAAGCATATCGCTGGTGTCTGACAGCATCATCACGTCTCCCAAACCATCGCTTTTCAGGAAAGCAAAACAAAAAAAAATGCATTAACATTGAATTGTCAAAGAGGCCAAGCCATTTCAGAACTTTAAATTGATGAATCATTGCTAAAAACAACTAAAAATGCTGCTAGACATACACTTACACACACCTACACTTACTCACCACAGACACCTACACCCACGCATCCACACACCTCCACACCAAAGTGTCCTAGATGCAGTGATGCACCTTACACACGCCTACAACCTTGTACACACAGATATACAGTAGAGCACACAGTATCTGGCAGGCAGCTCACGTTCACACAGACCTCACTAGCTGAAGGTTATACTGGTGTGTGTGTGTGTGTGTGTGTGTGTGTGTGTGTGTGTGTGTGTGTGTGTGTGTGTGTGTGTGTGTGTGTGTGTGTGTGTGATACGGTGCGTGCATTTGTGCTGACAGGACAATTGTTGACAGTGAAGAGGTTTTTCACTCACTGATGCACCCTACACACGCAACGCAAAGGAGTCTTTGTTCCATTTTAAAAACATGCCTTCTAAAATGACTCGCAGATTGCCACTGAACGCTTTTTAAAAGACGCGCCGACACGTCTGATGTGAGAGGGTGAGTCAATAGTCTCTCACTTTCTCACAGATGGACTACACGCCGCTGCATGTGGCTTGTCACTATGGCAACGCGAAGATGGCAAATTTCCTGCTGCAGAATCACGCCAAAGTCAACGGCAAAACCAAGGTAGAAAAGCAAAAATAAAAATCACATAGTAATGTTTTGTTTGACTATTCTTGTTTTCCATCCGCTTGTGTCCAGAATGGTTACACACCTCTGCACCAGGCAGCTCAGCAGGGCCACACGCACATCATCAACCTCCTCCTCCAGCACGCCGCCTCGGCCAACGAACTCACGGCGGTCGGTCGAACTGCTTGGCCACTGGTCAATTCATTTCTTTTCTGTGCGCGTCAGTCATTGTGTGGCTAACTTCCTGTGGGTCTCCCTCTCTCTTTCGCTCTACGCTCAGAACGGGAACACGGCGCTAGCCATCGCCCGTCGCCTTGGTTACATCTCGGTGGTGGACACACTGAGGCCCGTGACGGACGAAAACCTAAATACTGTGGTGAGATGTGTCAATAACATCAAATGTATTCACTTGATACAGAGTAAATGATTTAAACCCGCTTATTTACACTGCTTTCTTTGACCAAGACAAGTACTTCTAATTTTAGATTATTTATTTATATTATTACAAAACTTACATTACATTAAAATACTTTATTATATTTAGATGTAATAATTAGTTTATTTGATTTGATGATTTTTCTTCTAATTTATAATTAATTTTAATCAATATATTGTGAATACTTATATGTTGTTTAAAGTATTAATAATAAAATCATTTTTTTTTAAATAACAACAAATGCTGAACTATTTAAACAAGATATTAAAGTATGAACAATATATTGATTCTAAAACATTCAAATTTAAGCTTATATATTTATTCCATTATTCTGCATATTGAAAGCATTTATTTTATCTATATGTAAGAATTATTTTATGCTAGATATGTTTTCTTATTTTATGAACAAATTATTTGATTTAATATGTTACTAATACTATACGATTTTTATTTACATAACAGCAAACACAGAATTATTTAAACAAAATTAAAGTATTTTAGAATTATTTTAAAAGAAATTATAAAAGAAATTCTCAATACATACTCAATATATACAACCCAAAAATATGAAATGTTTAAGAATTATTGATTCATATAAATTATAAAATAAAATGTATAAATTCCTGAAATAAAATGTAAAAATAATTAATACATTATTAATACTTAAATATTTTGTGTGTATATATATATATATATATATATATATAATATTGCATAGCCAGATTACACAAGTAATTTGGATAGTTTATTTATTAAGGAACCACATTTACTATTTACACTATCGCACTAAACTTGTGTAAGCATCAGAATAAGTGTGCGTGTGTGTGTGTGTTTGTGTGTGTGTGTGTGTGTGTCTCCATCTGCTGTGATGTAATTTAATGATCAAGGTTGTTTCCTTGCGTCACACTGGGATTTATCTATTATTCACTATGCAGAGGCATCTGCTCATATTCTTATATGCCTTCATTGAACATGCAGCTGCAGTCTGCTTTAAAGTGGAGGTGTTGATTATGCCTTTATTATTATTATTATTATTATTATTATTATTGTTATACTGTAACATATCCCTGTAGATGGTTGCGTAGCATCACTTTTGATTTGAAATCAGCATAGCTTTTGAGTAGAAGATAAAGATTAGGGGGTGACTCTCACGTCGATTAAGAGAGAGAAAAATTGTAAGACGGCTAAATTTAGGCACCTCACACTCAAGCAGAGTAGGATAAACAGTATGTGTAACAGTAGGTGATAGTGTGTCGCGATCGTGACAAAATATTACGTAGTTCATGGAATGAAAAGCCACTGACGTTCAACTCGAGCGATGCGGTTAGTCAGCGTCCATCGTGACGTGCGTCAGAGTATCTTTAAATAAATTATTATTATCGTTGTTTTATAGTTCGAAGTGTCATAAAAGCAAAAGATATTAGCGTCAAGGTCACTGTTCTGCCTGAAATCTTTCTGTTCACAATAGGCTCATTTTCTCCACTTTTTGACTAGACAATTGCCAATTTTTGGTGAAGCCAACATACTCACAAGGAGATAGTCGAACCCGAACCTCAGCACTGTGATGCCGATGTCTATACAATACATCACAGTACTGTCCTTAATCTGTTCAAATTCATGATTATCCTTATAAAGGAAAATATTTGTATTCTTAGACTGCACATAGATCATGTATTTTGGAACACATAGATCATGTATTTTGGAACTTACTTTTTATCTTATCTTCCTCTCACGTTGACAGAGTGCAGCTGAAAAACACAAAATCAATGTCCCGGAAACCATGAATGAGTTCCTGGACATGTCAGATGACGATGGTGAGCTAACAATATCTTCTTTTTTTTTGGCTGCACTGCATGATTCTACTGTAGTAGAGACTGTGCTTTGTGAAGTCATAACGTGCGCATGTGTCACCACATATGCATTCAAATCACACAGTTTGGGCCAATGTGCCTGAAAGTCTCGAGCAGGAGTCAGTGTCAGATGACGATGAAGGTACTGGTTCATTAGTTTGCCGTCTGAACCGCTCTGGTTGTGGGTTTGGTTTGTTGTGTGTGGTTCTACTAATTCTTGTTTCAAAACCTGACTTTTCTCTTCATGATACTCACCCCAGGATAAGTTGTGCTGATTTGAGCAGGAGTGAACAAAAGTATTGGGACACTTACAATTATGGGAAGTTATAATAAAAGGAAATACTTAGTGGTACCTTGACTTATGAGTGCTCCACATTACTGTATTTAGTTTTATTAATATTTAGTTATTTTAGTTGTTTTTTTCTTTTCTATTGGTGGTGCAAGCTTTGGATACGCCGCTGCTTAAGGGAATTGTGTATTGTACTTGAACAAAAAAAAATGTTTCATACACAATAACTGTTATGGTTAGTTTAAGCATTTAATTCAGTAATTCTTTCATGTACCAATAGAGGGAGCCTTCATACCACACCACACTTTGAGAATCACTGGACTTGTACGAGACCTACTATGTGTGTGTGTGTGACTGTTCAGCTTAATTGCCCCTCATAAAACCAGTTGATTTTAATTAATTTTACGATGCAATGCTATTTTTCGTGATTAAAAATGTGTTTGCCCCAAAAATGGTGGTGTTTTGGGGGGGCTGTCTGGAACAGATGAATGGCTTTTCAATTTATTTCAGTGTGGAAATTTTATTTCATATAGTAAATTAAGCTACAAGCTTGGTCCACAGAACAAATTAATCTTGTAAGTCAAGGAACCGCTGTGCAGTTTGAAGTTGCTACGTTTCTACAAGATTGTGTAGTGTCTGGGCTGTTAGATAGGCTTGATGTTCGGGTTCCGTGCTTTTTTCTTCCAAAGCAAACTCACCTAAGCTTAGGTTACTTTGTGAAGTGGGACACAGTCATGCAGGGACAGGAAACGGCTTTGCCCAAACTATTCCGACAAAGCTGGAAGCATCCAATGCAAGGCGCTTATCAATTAATTCACTAAGATGTGTGTGCTAATACTTTTGTCCGTTGGGCGTACTAACATTATCATTCCAGAAAACTACAAACGTGCCTTTTTGATGCTGGTTTTGCTTCCGACGTGAGCCTTCGCTGGGTTATTTTGGAGTTCCATTCCTCTCCTTGCAAACTGACAGCACTGATGCTATTTTCCACTAAAAGTTCATTTGTTATTTTTAACACCACCTCGCCGTTCTCCACTTTTGAGAGGAGAGTTGAAGAGGCCTACGAATCTTGTATTATCTCATCTAATTAGAGATAATATAAAGTGCCGCGAAGCTACCCAAATATCAACAACCACGACAAGAAGCTCTCTGGAGATTTGTTTCCAACCGCAACACCCTTGTAAAATGGATGAGCTGCTTCATGGACGTGTTGCCTTGACAACTTTTGTGTGCCTGGAGTTACACTTTGTGTGTCAAATGATCTGGGACTCAACAGGTATGATCCAGCACTGGATGGAAGCTCCCTCGTAGGAGAGTTTCCAGCACGATTCACAGGTGGTGTGCTCGTGTAAAGAAAGAGAGAGTGGATGTATAGAGCCTCTAATCCTATATAGAGGTGGCAAATCTTGTTATGCTGCAGGGTGGTCAGGGTGTGTGGGTAGAAGGGGATGATGGGAATCATCAAAAGACAATTTCAAGAACTATTTATATGAAAAACAGTAAAAACAGTAGTTGCGCTGCTGAGCTTCTTGATGACGTATTCTTGCACAGCTTCGTAAACTAGTTCATTGCATGCCCTTCCTAACCTGGAGATGTTATACAGTAATCCCCAACTATTAGCAAGGCAGGGATAAGGAGAGATTGATAATTGCTTATAGATGCCACAAGATAGCAGCCAAGTGCTATTTTTGTCAAAATGCAACTCCTCAACTTATTTTAACGTATTGTTCCTTGGCCCCAAGATACCAGAAGATGGTGTGTAAACTGTGGTCAAATGGAACTCCTCAATTCACTAAAACATAGTTCCTTGGCATCAAGATGCCACAGGTTGGCGCCAAGGCTTTTATTTGTTTTGGCCTGAGCAGAAAAACGGCAAATAGGTGAGTTTTTCAGCAAACAACGGAGGACCAGTTTCCCCCAAAATTGGTGAATTTGCGAATGCCAAACTGCAACTATGTAGAAGTTCACTGTACAGTGGTGCCTTGACTTCTCTAATTTAATTAATTCCAATTCATAATTATTCATCAATAATTAACAATTAAGAAATAATTGCTCTTTCCCTATTGAAATGAATGGAAATGCCATTAATCAGTTACGCCCCCCCTTCCCATAAAACACCAACAAAAATGTAAAGCGTTTGGACAGCGCTCTACAGTATTGTCCATCCATCCATCCATTGTCTGAGCCGCTTCTCCTCAGTAGGGTCGCGGGCGTGCTGGAGCCTATCCCAGCTGTCATCGGGCAGGAGGCGGGGTACACCCTAAACTGGTTGCCAGCCAATCGCAGGGCACATACAAACAAACAACCATTCGCACTCACAGTCACACCTACGGGCAATTTAGAGTCTCCAATCAATGCATGTTTTTGGGATGTGGGAGGAAACCGGAGTGCCCGGAGAAAACCCATGCAGGCACGGGGAGAACATGCAAACTCCACACAGGCGGGGCCGGGGATTGAACCCGGGTCCTCAGAACTGTGAGGCTTTAGCTGACATCTCAAAATAAAACAATCACAGGTAAGCTGATGTTAACTGTAAATAATACCAGCAAATCTAATTTTAGACCCCACTGTGCACGTTTAGGTCACAAAATGCTGCAGTCTCTTATGTTCCTTAAATGCAACCAAACTCTTCTTTAAATCTTCACTTTTAATACATACAAGGATGGTTTTTTTTTGCAAGAATTTAGCTGGAAAACATTGTGTGTTTTGTGCTTTGAAAGAGTTACAGACATCATTTTTTGGGTCTTGTCTCGGTCCCGGTGAGTTCTGGAACTCGTTTAAGTCGTAACATACTCCGTGCATAGTTGAAATGACTTGTCGTGCATCCCAAGTTGCACAGTTGGACTCTTGCGCAAAGTTTGCAACAAGTGGACTTCCTCAAATTGGTTTCAATTGGCTTCCTCCATGTGTGGTCAGACCTCCCCCACCATCGAAGAAGAAACAATGGCAGTTGGTGCTTGTTTATGGAGGACCACTTTCTCCTTCTTGGTGCGTCAGAAAAGGCGTTTGCGGGAGAGGAGTGCCGCCTCTTGAAAGCCAACGAGATGATCTTTCTTAAGGGAATTAACTCTGGACTTTGCAGACGTCAGATGTCACCGGACTTTACGCTTCTTCCTCTCTGTTAGTGCACCGAGAGAGCAACTTTTTTGTTTTTTTTGTTCGGAAGTTATCAAGTAGATTTTATTGCGTAGACGCAGTTTCATTTGAGATGTAAAAGGAGTCGTTAATTCTAAATTTAAAAAAGGAGTTATGGCAGCGTTAGACAAAGGTAAGTCACTCGAAATTAGATGACGGATTCAATGTAACCATGTCGTGACAGTATTCCACCGTTACTTGAAATCGGTGAGTAAATGTTACGTTTTAATGTTGCATAATATTTGAAGAATAAGAACAATGACGAAAAAGAATTCGAAAAAAAAACCGCTTCTGTGAACGTGAAAGTGGGTTGTCAAGTAACACAATGGCGGACAGTGACAACAGGAAGTAAAGGTTCTGAAAATAAAAGCACAACGTTCGTCGCTGAATACTGTACCATACTAAACTTTGGCATACACGTCTCGCGTTATTTCACATGTGGTGACAATCGTGACTTAATTTTTCTGGACATCATCCAAACCATCCCAACAACTACACTTGTGTCGACTCAAACGGTCAAAATGACCACAATAGTAACTTAAATTGACTTGAATTTCCAAAATGCGGTGACGAATTTAGAGCCTGAACATACATTCGTGGTATAAAAAAAAATAAAAAAAAATGTTAGGGGTTTTATTGTGAAAGGTGAATCCGGAAACGCGTCGAGTGGGGCTTTTGTGGAACTCGAGTGCGATTGTAGTGCGGCACCGGCAAAGGCGAGAGGGGAGGGGCTGCGGTGAAGGAGCACTGTGTTTGCGGGGCTGTGCGGTGCACACGAGCACCTTCCAGGCATGAGGGAGAAAGGCAAGCACGGTCGCCGCGCCGCCCGCTTCGTGGAGCGGCGTGTCATCGTCCACCGGTCCGCCGATCGAGGTGTTCCTCACTTTTCTGCCCATTCTGTCATTTGTGCCTTCAGGCTTTTGGTGGCTCTGCTGTCAGGGAGAGAGAAGTAGAGTGACTATGGATATACCTAAATGGATGTATTTTACATTTTTAATGTTTTAATGAGTCCTGTCTATTGCATGTTCTTCTAGATGCTTTAGTGTCACACAAGAAAAAAGTTGTAGTGGTCTATGCAGGTGCATTCTGCTTATAATTGGGGCAGATGAATGTCCCAAGGCCTCCTGCCTAATTAAAATCTTACAAGGGACTACTTTTGCTGCCGCACTTTTTAATTTTTGTTATTTAATTTAATTAATTATTATTATTATTTTTACAATTCATAATGCTATCTATCCCTTACCAGGTGAGGATGCCATGACCTGCGACACGGACAAGTACCTGCGGCCCCAGGACCTCAAAGAGCTGGGGGATGACTCTCTCCCTCAGGAGGGCTACATGGGCTTCAGCATCGGACCCCGCTCGGCTAGGTAAACGTCTGTCGTTTGTTTTGATGAAGCTGCTCATGGAAACAAAAAAGCATTACACTGCTTGATCCATACATCAGATGTATGACACCTGGTGAAACAGTGTACACTGTACACTCTCTGCTAGAAAGTTGCAATCTAATGATCAAGGGACAGATAAAATGATTCAGCATTTTTCAAACGTGGGGTTACAAAGTTGCCCCAATTAGAGCAATAAACGCGCTGAATATTTGAGCTCGGATAGGCCCTGTGGACTGGTACGCGGACCTGAATCCAGGGGAAACGCTGCAGTGAAAAACACACTTCATCAATGTCAATATATTGACATACTGTGGATGGTCAGGGGAAAAAAACACAGTGACAGTAAATGGATAACATCAGTGAGCTTGGAAAACACTTTTTTTTGTGGGGGAAATTTTCCATTTAAACAACAAGAAATAGTTATGTCATAATTTGTGATTCTGAGTAACACTCGCAGGCATTAGGTACACCTGGACAATCTAATGTGATCAATACATAAGCTCTATGTTAACCTTTACAACCTGCAGTGGTGTAGAAGTGCACTGCATCATATCTGTGTCCGACAACAGCGTGAGTCCTAATTGGCTATACATATACTATATAAATATATAATATACTATTCCATTTCACATTGGCTGAACTCGAAGTTGACCACACACACAAGGATTTGTGATAGAAAGCCCAGACCTTTTTTCGAGGTGAACAAAAAAAATATATATATATCACCCTTAACACACTCTACACTGCTGGATGATCGCTCAGGATAATTGTTTAGAGACATCCAATAATCAGGCTTTTGGAGACTTTTACCAGTTGGGGGGGTAAAATATTCAAAATTGGCTCGCTTGTATGTGTTTATCCCACTTAAATGTATTTGTTTTGTTTCACATCACAATCACAGAGTCTGTGGCTTGGCTCAACTTGGTGTTGACCACTCACATAAGTAATTGTGATCGTAAATATTGAGCAGGTTTAACACTTATAATTGTCAGCCCGACCATTTTCCAAGCGCTTGAGGAGAAAAAAAGCATCTCTTGTCACCCCACACCGCAGGAAAATCACTCAAGACAATCTTTTCGAGACATCCGATAATTGGGCCTTTTTGTCTTTTTTGAAAGAGAGGAAAAATTTTCTTATTGCAAAGTGTATACCCCACTTTAGGGTAAATACCATTTTGAATACAGCCATTGTATGTGATCCTATCAGATTATGCAGGTGTTCTGAGACTTTAGTATATTACAATATAGTCATATGAAACTTCCTGATAACTGTATCATGAGATCTGTTGTTTCTGATGCAACTGAATAGATTTTCCAATGTGTATTAGAACTTTTTTTTTTACTCTCTGTAGCTTTCTGTGTATGACTTCGACACTGCAACCACACAAATTTGGGTTTCTGAAGACTAAAAGTCAGACTTTGCTTGATGCTCTCTTTTGTTTTCTTTTCCTTGCACCTCATCTCTCGCTCTAGCCCTAGAATCAGGTAAGATAAGAGTAGTGTTGTAGGAATCTTTAGTTCTGAATGGCATCCGCTGGCACCCTGCCCTAAACTCACACCCCATATATCCCCTTAACGCCAACTGAGACCTTCCCTCTGTGTCCCACAGTGTTTGTTTGTGGTAGTTTTGTCCCTGTGTTGCAGTGTTGTGATCACATTATTTCCCTCATGTGTTTGCCTGATCATCATATGTGCTGGAAGAATTTTGCAATGCAGGCTCTGCTACATTATATTTACCTGAGCCTTCTTCAGTTTAGATTTTTGTGCACTAATGCCGTAACGTTGACATGGCTTTTCTTTTAAGCGGCAACTTCCAGGGATCAGGCACACAAGTTATCGGCAGGAATCCGTAGTTGTTACTTCAAGGAGACAAATTATGCATTTTATTCAGTTCACAGGTGTCTTAAAATACCCCAAGGATCAACCGTTTGGGTGTTTCTGCATGATAGCGTTTAAGAGCGTGCAGTCTGGTGACTGGACTTTGGCTGTGGCTTGAAAGTGGCTCTGGATTTTCTCCCTGGTTTGTTGTGTCATGGGTGGAGAAACTTGGTTTGGTAGTGGTTATTATGTAAATTAGCATCACTGTTATGTAACAGTGGGGCGGAAATGCAGAGTAGCTCGCTCATGGACAACATTTTCAGAAATGGGCAGATGATTAAAAAAAAAAAATGGCTATTTAAAACTCATTCAGTGCCAGCCCTCCCAGTTAACATGGATATTTGACTTCTAAAGCAGTCAATGTCAGTGAATGTGTTTTCACACTTGAGGGCCCTCGATGGCCAAAACGCAAAATCTCCTATCTGAAAATTTTACCTTTTTGAGAAGACTAAAACAAACTTGTTTTCTTGCAGAAAGCTATTTGTCAAGGTGAAATCCCCCAATCAGAAAATACTGCGTTTCGGACAGCGCTATTAAACAGGCAGTTGAGAAGTCAGTTTTCCATAATACATCCCCTTTAAGCTACCAATGCACCATATGTGACAACGGTTCAGCTCTATATATGTTAGAATATGTGGAGAAAAAAAAAAAAAAAAAAAGTCATTCACTGACCAAACTGTCCACAGCATGCCAAGAAATGCCTCAATGCCATCTTCTACTTACACATTTCGTCTAAAATGAACTCCGAAGCTTGTTCCCCCAAGTATGAGAGTCCGTTCTTGGGAACTTTCATACTGAGAAGTGCTGAACTTGTCACAGGCATCTTCTTCTTTGCTGGTTTTAATGCAAGTTAGTCATGTTGATTACTGAGCACACTCTGTCGCGACCAATCAGTTATAAGTCGATGTGGAAGCTGTTGGACTGTATCTACTGTCTCTTAGTGGCTTAGCGACAGTGTAGCAGGCTACCTAAAGCCCTTTTCCAATCTCATTAACTCTCCTCTCGGCCCCTTGGAGCTGGATTTATATAATCGTAATGTCGAAATCGATGGCCTTTCTCTGCCCTTTCTTTTTCGACTGACACTACCTATTTTTCGCTAGACATACTGTAATATGGTGTAGCGACTGGTGTAATAGTGTCTGTAAGAGAAACAGAGGGGACCTTGGGAAAGACAGCCAAGCTGTAAACAAAGTCGTAAGTTGCAGGGGCCGTAAATCAGTGGAGATGCCCTGGCAGTCATCAGGAGGATTCTGGATGTTTTGTCAATAATCGGCAAAGTTGTGAATGTAACTCATAGTATCAAGTAATCTGGATAATATGCTGTGCAGCTTCAAGAAAGGATGGCAGGCAAATTGATCTCCGGAAAGATGAATGGAGCAGTGTTGAAAGAAGAGGAGGATGAACCAGCTGAGAGGGATGAAAAAGTGCTAAGGAAAAAGTAGCTGAATGAAAGGACTATCATTCTGTAGAAAGAAAGGCATGGAGGAGAGAGAGGGAGACAGGTGATGTGACATTCTGGATACAGACTGAAACATTGCATAACGAACACCGGGGAAGCGACTAGAAAGGAAGGACGACCCTTTGAACGGATGTTGGCTTGGGAGACTTCCAACTGGGAATTGCCACTGAGTCCATTTTGGCTGCGCAGAGTTGCTCGGTAACGCGGCGGTGAATAAAAAGGCCTTCTCTTTGTGCCAAACTGCGCCCCAGCTCGACATGCTGAGCTCCGCATTTTCCTCCCTCCAACCCCCCGTCACAAACAGGCAGCTTAGTTGTTTGTCTTTTAGGACACATGAAACTCTCTACAGTCTTAATTATGAGCCAAAAATCACATATTAGTGGTGTGGACAGACTCAAAAAGACTTTCGATTTTAGCCTGAGATACTCCACAAAATAGCCAGGGCAAAACACAAATCAGCATTCTGTGTGGAGTCAAGTCGTGTAAAGAAAACAGACTAATACTAGTCAGGCATATACAGGGTGTTGCCCAAAAATCATTTGAAATATGATATCACAAAAATTAAATAGGCTTCATGTTGTAAAACAACAGACTTATTCCTCAAAATTCCAACTACATATTCAAACGGGTATAGATTTTATAACCTGTTTCACAAACCTAAAAATGTTTTTCAGTATTCACACTGTAACATAACATAATACGTTTTCCCTCAATCTTTTCAATCCGCTTTTCTGCAGTTGGCAAATTTTTAGTGAAGTTCCTCCAACACTCCTCTTGGATGGTGTTTGAGCATATTCTAACACCCCAAATGCCTTTTTATCACAAGTGGATGTCTTTCTTCATCTTGAAAAAAAGAGAAAAAAGTAAAACATTAAACTTAAGATCTTAAAATTTGAGATCATTTGTGTGAGAATTGTTATAAGACTATGATGTAAATATGTTTGAAACACCCTATACAGTGTTAATTTACAAGTGCTCCAACTCCAGATGCACGTTCAGCTGTTTCTCGAATGGTAAAAACAGTCTAACATGCACATACAAAATGACAACACTCACAAGGAGCCGCCCCAACACACGAATGTTATAGTTTGCACTGGAATCAGTAGAAACCACAGAAGCTGGCCTACTTTTTTATTTTTAGTTTTTTTCTGTGCAAAACCAAACTGATCTTACTCTAGCAGCAGCAGTAGTAGTGGTAGTAGTTGTGATCGTAGTAGTAGTAATATTTCCATCCCCGAATAATCTGCTTCTCCAGAATCACATCCTCCTTTCCGCCTCCTAATTTTCTACTCTGGACACTCTCTCTCTAGTTAGATTAAAAACAAAAACATGTTCCCTGGAGGTTGCATGAAGTAATGTAATTCCTTGCTTTTTTTGTCCTGTATGTATCATGTTGCCCTGCCGCCCGTCGCTTGTCGTTGCCCCGCGACGCTGGCTTGCGTGGTAACATTTAGCCTCCGCTCCTTCAGTTCGGATAGGTCCAGCACCCTCAACCGCAGCTCCTTCGCCCGGGACAGCATGATGATCGAGGAGATCCTGGCCCCCACCAAGGACACGGTAAGGCACGCCGCCATCTCAAAGTCCCCCCTCACACCTTTCTGTGCTGAACAAGGACATAAAAGTGCCAATACAATGCTTGCCAAAGTGTTCAGAATGTATATGTAGCACCTAGAATTTTAAGTTTACCTCAAACCTAATAGGAGCGCACCCCCCTCCTCCTTTCTCTTGTTTGCTCATGGAAAATCTCAGCTCCCCGCCTGTCTGATCATTGTTTTGGTGGTCAAGAGCTAAACCAGAAACTGTAACCTGTCGTATTATAAACGGCAACTGTAATGTAGCCTACTAGTTCAGTGACGACATCACCCAAGAACCCAAACTATACACGGCTAAAATAGGCACTCAAATTGATTTAAAAGTTAAATGAACACATTTACGCGGGTTCAACTATTTTTCTTTAGTAGAGGTCCACTCACATCTGATACATTTAAGTGTCATTACGTATGGTTTAATTGTAATAACGTCTCATCCTCGCTACAAACTAAACATCATAAATTGTGATTAAGCGCAACTCTTGACTGTTTCCTCTTCCCGAAGCTTCAGAGTATCTGTAAAGACATTTCCTACCTGGTCGACCCACTAAATAAGGTATTAAAAAAAAAGAGACCTGACATCCATTCTCTGCTCACCCATGCTTGTTTTTATGTCACACACATTATCATGTGAATCAATTAGAATATTGTTGAAAACTATTTAGTTGAGTCGTTCAATTAAAAGAGTGAAACTCATCTAGATTCACTGCACACAAAGTGAAATATTTGATGATTTTTTTTTTAAAAACAGCTCATGAAAAGCATCTCAAGGAATGAGATTATTGAATAAGAAATATCAAAATAATGAATATGGAAACTAGGTGGGACTTGGCCTTCCTATGCCTATTTGTTTAATAAATATACAGTGAACCCCAGATGTTTGCGGGGGATCGGGACTGTGCCGGACCACGGATAGCGGAAATCCGCAGACAATTGTATATATTGTATATTTTTGTATGTCCATGTATTTTTTTTTAACTCAAACAAATTCTTGAATAAGCGGGGCTGAACCATAGGTAAACCGTTTTGGGGTTGGTTACGCCCAAAAAAGAAAACAAATGAAGAAAAATGAAAAAAAAAAGAAAATCTGCAAATAGGTGAATCCACAGGTGCTGAACCGCAAGTATGCGTGGGTCCATTGTATATGATATATGGGCGTGACTTCTTTTAATTGAACTACTGAAAGTAACTTTGCCACGATATTTATAATTCATTGCCATGTACCTATACCATCACATCCTTCAGCTTGCACCTCTCTTCTCTCTTCACCCGCCTCTTTCTATTTCCAGCACCTGTCAGTGACGCGGGAATACAACTCAGAGTGTATGCGTCGCTACAGCTGGACCCCAGATACCGTGGACCACGGCCACAACATCGCGTCCAGCCCCATCCACTCTGGGTAAGAATGTCAGAGGGCATGCGGATATGTTTATAAGCGTGTGTAAACATGTTCCGTGATTGCATATACAGCTCCACATACGGCAAGGCCGGGTAGTCAGCAGAGATCTGCAGCGCTGGTGCAGGATTTTTATGTTGTGCTACGGTACATGTAGATAGTAGATTTATTTTTTTCTCCTATCAGATTTCAGCCTCTATGTGTTGCATGTCAATCTCATCTGCCCAGGCCTTCACAATCAGCAGTGCTGGCCGATGTAACTTAAACTATAGAAGTAAAGGGACTGTTTCTTTACCCAATCAGATTTCAAATTCATCCTCAATGATGCCAGCATTTTTCCATCCTCTGATTGGTTGGACGGAGCAAAACTTTGACTAGCAAAACACGTCTGTGGAGGTCTGCACACAGGACTGCCAGTCCTCCATATTGACATGGATATTTGAATTCAACAGCCAATAATGGCAGTGAATGAGTTCATATATTTATGAATCGGCATCTCTGGTATCATGTTTTGTTTTTGTCACATTTGTTGTTCGATAAATATTGATTGTGAACTCCTCCAGATTATGTATGTGGCACAGTTGTGTGCCGTTATGTTGTGTTTTTGGATAGTGATGACTGTTTCTCTAATTGCGACATGATAGTGGTGGTATTAAGAAGTGTAATAGGTCGATCTGTCTCTACTGATGGCCCAGCTACCAAATGCACAAACAACAACTGGTGGTGTCAAGAGCTCGGAATTTACCGTAGTTTCTCACTAACCTACCCTAATATAAAACAATGTGATTCAAAGCAGTAAGTATGGCAGTCAGTGACCATGCCCTCTTGTGTCACGTAACGACACATTAGTCATTAGTCGCTTGCAACTTTTAAATCCAGGTAAACTAAGGAACCTCAGTAATTTTTTATATGAATGATGCTTTGGTTCTTTTTTGTGCAAACTTAAACAACACATTATTTCCCTTAATGTGATCCTACATTATTTTGTTAAAACTCCCAGTCAGTGTGTTCTGTTTTCCGTCCCGATGTAGTGTGTAATCTTTGTGTTTTGTCGCCATAGATACCGACAGCGATTGTCAACCTTGATACTAAAACTAGGTTTCGGGGGTTTGCCTCCTCCTGCATTGTCTCCATGTGTTTATTTTACAGCTTCTCCTCCCCGCTCCCTCAGTATGACTCCAGGTGAAGACTGTAATGCGTGACTCCTCCTCTCCCCTCAGTGATTCCACTCACTCATTCACCACTGCCTCCCCTTATCTTTTTCCCGACGTACCCTTTTTTTCTCCCACCCCTTAATGTGTGCTAGTGTCATCCGTGTGGTCTGGTGTTTCATTTGCATTGCCTAGAGATAGTACAAGTGTGTCATCTTGGTGTTATTGATGTGCCACCTTTCTCTTACAGAGTACATGAATAACCTTATACTGCATTTACAGAAAACTCACACTCACTCACACTTACAAGAAGAATATATACAGTGATCCTCCGCTTCAGACCCACTCACAAATGGCAAAAACCGGTGCTATAGAGAGACCATTAAGTTTTTTAAAATACATTTTTGTAATGGGATAAAAAATAAAAACATTAGTTTCATTGTTCCGGCCTTAAAATACCGCTCCCACACACTGTAATCACATTGAAAGGTATTTATAAATGTAAACACAAGAACTCAAGAAACAAAAAATCAGCAATACAGCGGGGGATTACAGTACTGTACTCACTTTTCCAGGTGTCCGACATTTTACTGACGGGACGTACACAACTCACAAAAAGTGGAATATTTGGTATTGGGTAAAATTTCAGGGTGAATCTAAAATGCACTAGAACCTTTACAGGTTAACTTAATTTGACCTCCTGTAACTTTTGAATGTACTTGTCCAACTGTTCAAAGTTTCAGTCCTCTTTTTTTTACTTTTCTTTAACAAGGAGGTGAACAGCAAAATTTACAAAAGGTTTTTGATCCATGAATGGACCAATGGACCAATTTCCTGGTTCAATTAGAATTGGTATTTAAACAGTCCTCTTCATCATGCTCTTGACATTTTGACAACACCAACCACTGACCAACAGTACCTCAGTTTTTTTCAAATTGAATTTTCGAAAAGAGAAGTGACTACTGAGCTTCGAGTGTCATCAGCAGGTTGCTACAGAGAGACTGGAAGAGTCACAGAAAGGCAGAGAAGTTGACATTCTTAGAAATGTAATAAAAACAAACACCTGTTGTGAATGTTACCATTCAGCTCTTTGTTGGAAAATAGCAAGTTGTGCAAAAAAGTACTGAAACATTGAACAGTTGGAAATTTATTCCATTGAAATTTTTTTTTAAGTCAAATTAGGTTCACCTGTAAAGTTTGTTTTAGATTCATCCTGAAATATCACACAGAAGTAAAATATTCCAAACTTGTTGTTAGTGGTGTATCACCTTTTATCTACATTAACCCTGTTGGTGAAACATCTGTGCAGGTGTGTAATATTTGATCACTGACTGCTGCTTCAGAGGATCTGAAACGCTGGCATCAATCTCACCTTTTACCTCCAAACTAAACTAAACCCTATCGCTGTTTAGTTTTCCCCTCAATTGGAGGCATTTCATGTGAGCCAGCTCTCGGAACTCAAAGCACCTTTCTTTGTCGTGTCTCTGGTGCTTTCGCTATTATTTTCCTCTCTCTTTTCCGTTCCGTGTTTGGGTGTCCAGTGATCACAGCATGGGGATCATCCTGCTCACTTTTTTTGTCCATGGCTTCTGTCCATCTTGGCCTCGGCCTCTTCTTCCTCACCCCTCACATCTCTTCTTTTCTCACACAGGTTCCTGGTCAGCTTCATGGTGGACGCCCGCGGCGGGTCCATGAGGGGCAGCCGCCATAACGGCATGCGCATCATCATCCCACCCAGGAAGTGCACGGCGCCCACGCGTATCACCTGTCGCCTGGCCAAGAGGCATAAACTCGCCTACCCGCCACCCATGGTGGAAGGGGAGGGCCTGGTCAGCAGACTGGTGGAGGTCGGCCCGGCTGGGGCGCAGTTTCTTGGGTAAGTTTGAAAAATTATGACTCAAGGAAAGCAGTCTAGTGGCACTGTTACTGAGCTCTTTGATCCCGTGCTTTCTTTCAGTCCCGTGATTGTCGAGATTCCTCATTTCGGCTCCATGCGGGGAAAGGAGCGGGAACTGATCGTGTTGAGGAGCGACAACGGCGACACGTGGCGAGAGCACCAGTTCGATTCCACTCCGGAGGAACTCACGGAGCTGCTCACTGGGATGGATGAAGGTGAAGAAGCGGTTGTGTAATCTTGAATGACCATTCAATGTGTTGAAATAAACTGATCCACTCTGCAGAAATTGTCCTGAATGACCAGAGACATTTTTGATAACTAAAAATACAACAAACAGGACATTATATCATGCATTCTCTTATGCAAGTAGTTGAAAACATTATATGGGGTCCTCGGTTTATTAGGCTCACAACATTAAAATTTACAAACGGGTTAGCATAACGGCTTATGAAAGCATGTAGGGCGGTCACTATTGAATCTTTTTAGAATTGATTCTCCTATTGATTTTTGATCAAATAGTCAAATAATAATCGCCCCTCCTACTATTACAAAATATATATATATATATTATAATTTAATAATTATTAAATATTTTTTTGTTACTAACATGCATTTTATTCTTATTCATGAGGGATGGACTTAACCCTTAAACTGCATATGTTGGTGCTGAGTGTATGGTACAAATTTGATGTGCAGAATTTGAGACAGCAAAATGCTAAACAGTTAGCAATCACGATTAGCATTAGCACGCTAGCAATTACCATTTTAGGTAAAAAAAAGCTAACTACCATTCAGCTCACTCATACTTATCAAATGTACATTAGGCATCTAACAGTGTCTTAAAAATCACTTACAGACGCTCCTTTGTCCTTTCTGGCTCGACACATTTCCCCCCCACTGCCCTAAATACAAGGTCATGCTGCAACAGAAGGCATGGTCATTTACCACTCAACTTAGTTTTTTTTTAATTTCCTTGTTTTATATTTACAGCCTACATGTTTTTGTACCCTTATTTACTGTAATTCTGACTTTAGTACTGCGACTGTGGTGTACACTAACGTAGCAGTTAAGTCATAACTACAGTTAATATTCATAAGAACAACATGAATAGGAAAAAAATCAAATGAATAACAGGAAATATGGTGGTAACTTCTCAGCCTTCTTGTGCCACATGACCATGTATTCCTACGCCGCTGCACAAACTAGTTCATTACGTGCCGAAATTTTGTTCCATTGTCGTAAACGTGTCGTAAACATTTTTCGCTTTTCGCCACTCCTGATCTCCGTGTTGCAGAATTGGACAGCCTTGCCGAGTTGGAGAAGAAGCGCATTTGCCGCATCGTGAGCAGAGACTTCCCCCAGTATTTTGCTGTGGTGTCAAGGATCAAGCAGGAGTCAAACCACATGGGTCCTGACGGGGGCCTGTTGTCCAGCAGCACTGTGCCCATGGTCCAGGCGTCCTTCCCGCAGGGGGCGCTGACCAAGAAGATCCGCGTCGGCCTGCAGGTTGGTATGACATCAGCTCATAGTCTTCTTAATGTGTAGGCTGTTTTGTACCATGTGTGCAGTTTATACAGTGATACATTGACTTATACAAGGGCCTCAATTTACGGCTTTTTCAAGTTACGAGCAGTCGCTTGGTCAATTTTTTAAATGTTTTTTGCTTTGTGTTGTGAGCATGTAAACATGGATGTTAGGTTCATTGAAGACTTGTCCATAGGAGTGAGTGTGAATTGTTGTCTATATGTACCCTGCAATTGGCTGGCCACAAGTCCATCGTGTACCCCGCCCCTCACCCAAAGTCAGCTGGGGTAGGCTCCATCTCACTTGCAATGGTAATGAGGATAAGTGTTATAGAAAATTGATGGATGGACAAAACATTTTTTTTTTTCAAATTAAAAACAGGTAGCAATTTGGGGAATGGGGTTTGTCATTTCAATAGGAAAAATTGATTTGATATAAATAAATTCAGTTACAAGCTTGATGACGGAACGAATTAAAGTCATGAAGTCAAGGTACCATTGTACATGACAATTTTATTTCCTTTCTTTAGGCTCAGCCTGTTCCTGACGATATGGTGAGGGCGGTCCTCGGGAACAGAGCCACCTTCAGCCCCATTGTCACCGTGGAGCCCAGGAGGAGGAAGTTCCACAAGCCAATCACAATGACCATCCCTGTCCCGCCTCGCCAGGCAGAAGGCCACCCCACCGGCCACCGGGGTGACGCGGCCCCTTGCCTGCGTTTGCTCTGCAGCATCACAGGCACGGACACCTTGAAATTATCGGAGCGCGCAAGACATAATGGATTGGCTTTATTATGGGATGTTTTGTCCTTTGCCTCGTATAGGAGGAACGTCCCCCGCCCAGTGGGAAGACATCACGGGAACCACGCCGCTTTCCTTTGTGACCGATTGCGTCTCCTTCACCACAAATGTGTCGGCCAGGTAAGTTGAATTTGAATATACAATACCTTACAACGAACCACTGCAAATTCATAGTTCGGTGGTCGGGAATTCACATATTGTCAGATTTTGGGGGGGAAACCTATCCTCCATTCCCCTTAAAATTGACTTATTTTTGTGCCGTCTTGGTGCCAAGAAACTATGTTGAAGTGAGTTGAGAAGCTTCATTTTGACAAAAGTCGTGCTTTGCTGCCATTTTGTGCTATTTATTGTCAATTATAAACCTTTGTGTGGTGATGTCACTTAGTTGCATATTTTCACTATTCGACTTGGTTACTATCCTCCGGGAATGTTTTTTAAACGCATTGTAAATGATTTTCAACACAAAAAAAATAAATAGGTGTAACAGAAAAATCTCTGATATAACCTGACAGAAATGGGTGAGCCAAGATATCACTGCAGAATACTGTGTTTCAATTTGAAAGCTAAATCAGCGGGAATACTGCTTTTTTACTAGCACTGGTCCATAATAATAATGGCAATAACTAAGGCCCGAGCACCAGGCAGAATTATTGTGTATTACTATTCTTCCAACTAATTTATGTGCCTTTTTGGAGGCATCAACATGCCCGAACACTCACCAATTTTTTCTCTCGTGTGTATCCTAGTGAAAATCAGGATGCTGAACACGAACCCCCAACCTCAGTCAGTAGCACCCTCCACGAGAAAGTTATAAATTATTGCTTATTGACATGAAATTTGGTGTGTATCATAACAGGACGTAAGTTTAAAAAAAATCAGCCCCCTGACACCAGTTATACTGACACATGCCTGAAATGGAACAGGAGTCAGCCATTTAGGTTGGAAGCAGCAATTTTGTAGGAGTTCCAGGGCTTGTCCTTTGACGTACTCCATCCATCCATTTTCCGTACCGCTTATCCTCACTATGGTCACGGGCGTGCTGGAGCCTATCCCAGCTATTGTCGGGCAAGAGGCGGGGTATACTCTGAACTGGTCGCCGGCCAATCGCACAGGCACATCAAAACAAACAGCCATTCGCACTCACATTCACACCTACGGGCAAAAAGTCTTCAATCAACCTACCATGCATGTTTTTGGGATGTGGGAAGAAACCGGAGTACCCAGAGAAAAACCACGCAGGCACAGGAAGAACATGCAAACTCCACACAGGCGAGGCCGGATTTGAACCCCGGATCCTCAGAACTGTGAGGCAGGTGTACAAACCAGTTGTCCACCGTTCCACCCCTTTGACGTACTCCCAATTTCCCAAATGAGCCCCAATTGGAAGTATTTATCGTAGAGAGATGGAAGACGCTAAAAGGTAAATCCCCATTCATTTCACTATCCTTGATATTCCTTAACAAAGTCTCTCTCCTGCCGTCTCGTCCTGGGCAGGTTCTGGCTCGCAGACTGTCACCAGATTCCTGAGACGGTGGGTCTAGCATCTCAGTTATACCGGGAGCTGATCTGCGTGCCGTACCTGGCCAAGTTTGTGGTGTTCGCCAAGATGAACGACCCGGTGGAGGCGCGCCTCCGCTGCTTCTGCATGACGGACGACAAAGTGGACAAGACCCTTGAGCAGCAGGAGAACTTTGAGGAGGTGGCCCGGAGTAAAGACATCGAGGTGGGCTTGTGTCATACTTGACTAAAATGGACCCAACCCCTGATTGTTTGATTAATTGATTAAGCTGTGTCTCAACACTTTTGTCATCATTGTCACTTTTTTGTTAACGGCCTCTTGCAGGTTCTGGAGGGCAAGCCCATTTATGTGGACTGCTATGGCAACCTCTCTCCGCTGACCAAAAGTGGACAGCATCTTGCTTTTAATTTCTACTCCTTTAAGGAAAACAGACTTCCTTTCAACGTGAAGGTACAAGATTTTTACTGCAGTATATGATGCCCGCTAACCCTCTCCACTTTATGAAATGTAAATCGAAATAAGTTCTTTCTTCAAAATACAGTGTAGTTATTCTAATATACATCCAGGTGCATCTCAATACGTCGAAAACGTCACTTATCTTAGTTTCAGTTAGTTCAAGTGGAATTCATTATATCGAATCAATACACATATTTTAAAACTAACAACAACAAAAAAATCACCATTTGAAGAGAATTGTAATATTACATCAAATATATAAATAAGTTTTAATATTGTAATTAGGTAGGAATTGGGATTCTGAAAAGCATTTTCCTATGTGTATATTAGTTTCAGTTATCCCCTTTACACAATTATACTATTCACGTGGAAGAAGCAGGACTGAATGACTATTAATGTGGGTTGTGAAGGTGAACTGCGAATATAAAATTTTGCTTATGTCTGTGTTTGTGATTATTATCTGTAAATGTACGAAAGCTGGATTTAGTGATATGGGTGGAGTTATACATGGGGAAAAATAATTATTTCCGATTTCAAGTTATGTCGAAAATGCTGTGGGATCCAGCAACTGATGTCAGAACGGCAGTCTTTAACAGCAGCTAGGCTTCTCGTGTCCTCTGTTCTCTGTGGAAGAAGGTACACTGGATCTGTTTGTTGTCTGCATTGCAGATGAATGCCTCTGCTGGTTGAAGCCAAGTAGTTCAATCCATTTCACCTCAATTACTTCCTGTGACGATTAATCAACAATCAATTAGAGTGAATTGAGCAATTGATCGGTCATAATTGGTATACAACATCGTATGTCAGGGCAAAAAGCTGTTATATAATTTTGTTTCCCCCCGCTCACCAATGCAGTTCCATGTCTTTTCTACAGATCAGAGATATGGGCCAAGAGCCCTGTGGCCGGCTGTCATTCCTGAAGGAACCAAAAACCTCTAAAGCTTTTCCGCAGAGTGCCATATGCAATCTGAATATCACACTGCCGATACACAAGAAGGTAGGCGTCACGTTATCAAGAGTCCTGCGTGCTTTTCGGCTCATGCCATATCACCGACATGGTATTCAAATAACGAAGAGGAGATGGCCATTGGATTTAAGAGATGATAGCCTATTTGTCTTTTATTGCACATATTGAGCCAGTAAAAAGACCCCACAATGTGCGTGTGTGTATATATATGTATATTTATATATATATATATATATATATATTAGTGCTTTGCTCTGCTGCTGCCTGGCACTATGTTAAGAGGGGTTAACACTTCTCATTTGTTGCAAGAAAATTGTGCTTTTGCTTGGTATGTTTTGCTATTATTGTTATTATTATAATACTGCTAGGTTTTTTTGTTGGTTTTTAAAAATTTTTTTTTACTCCTGATGTTTTCTCTCATTTGTTTTGTTTTGCTGCTCCATTTTCATCACTCCATCTCATTACAATGTCCCCGCTTTCCATTTTGTCATCTCTCTCCCTCCGCCTGCCGCAATGCATCTTGGGAATTCCACAGGATATGGAGTCTGATCCTGACGATGAGGTAAATAGTCTCTTCATCATCACACTTACAACTGCTTCTGTTTTTTTTTTTTTTTTTTTTTTTTTTTTTTTTTTTTTTATAAATTTCTCCCGCTCTGTTAGCTTTTATTGAGTAAAAATGCTTCGTGCATGAATGGAAAAGGTACTTGTTTCAATCAAATTATTTTTATTTACCCTCTTCATCTCAAGTCCTACGCTAAATGTTTCACACCTCTCACCACGTGTCCTCCTTTGCTTGTAATCGCTCAAGTGCAAATCAACAGCTATAAGAACATCCTATTTTTTTCGTCCTATGGTTCTATAACTTTTGTCAAAGTGGAATATTTTCACCAATACTGACAGATAATTGAGTGTCTAGAAGTCCTAACTTTTGCAACTGTATGCCACATTTCTACAAATATATTTTCTGTTTGACGCAGTGACCGCGTGTGATATTCTTAAAACAAAAGTAGCATTGAACGATTTTAATAAGGCACCATGTCAACCTAGTAAAGTAAAAAAAAAATAAAAAAATAAATACAGTGATACCCTGATTTAAGAGGACCCCAACTTAAAAGATTGAGTAACATAACTACTCGGTTTCTTTTTTTTTTTTTTTTTTTTTTTTTATGCTTTGATGCAAGCCAAAATTGGAGTTAGGAGCGAACTTCAGGTACGCTGCCGCTTGAGTGAAGGGAGGGAAAAAACTTGCCCGTGCACTTTTACCAGTCAAACACACAAACAGAAAATGAAAGCACTTGCAAGGAGCATGGATCAGACACTACACTGCACTAACTGTAGTAAGCAGCTCCAGATGTCACTCACTCGGCCACACCGCTGAAAGTCACACATCAACACACAAATGTACTACAGTGTGTGTGTGTGTGAGACCTTTGGGTAAATTACACTCGATAAAACCAGTTGGTTTATTTAGATTTTCTTTTACATGTTTATATTTTACAATACAGTACTATTATGCATTATTATATTACTATTTTTCCTTATTAAAATAAAGTAACAAAACAATTGTAGTGTTTTTTGGGGGAGTTGGAACCGATTGAAAAGGCATTTAAATTCATTACAGTAGGGGAAAATTATTTGATACACGAGTAAATTGAGTTACGAGCTTGTTCCCGGATCGAAAACTGTAAGTCAACGTACCACTGTAGTTACTGCTTTATGTTGAAGAGCATATAGACAAAGTTGTCTTTGGTTGCAACAATGGTGATTCACTCGAAACAGGGCATCTTCCTACTAAATTAACAACTTAACATAATTGTCTTTTAGGTTAGCATAACCATCTGACCATATTTTATGTTCAAGCATCTTTTTGTTTTTGTTTCAGAATGAAAGGCCAGAACGACGCCATACCTTTGCCTCCTTAGCTTTGCGTAAGCGCTACAGCTATTTGACCGACCCTGCGGCGAGTGAGTTCCCCTTTTCTATTTATAACGTGCATGAAAAAAATATATATCAATTAAGATTTTCTACATAATAAACACAATCAGTTAAACTGTCTGAAGGTCCCTTTATATAGTACCTATAGATGTTGCTTACATTGACTTCGTCCAGAAGCAGTATTTACTCGCAAACATGCTCATTAATCATCATTTTCCCAGCCTGACAAACATTCTGTCATCGCTCTTGCATGGTTTAACTGTGTGTCAAGCTTGGCTAAGCCTACTGCATTATGTACTGCCGTTTAAACTCTTGTGTTACACTTTTGAAAATATTGAGCAGGTCAACATCATACATGTCATTCATTGATTTATTTGGACCAAATATTTTTTTATTTGTGTTGTATGAAAATGTTCTTTTTATTTGTTCTTATTCATTTGGTGGCGATTCTCTTATTGGCTTTGTGACTGTGTGGCTGTGTATAGTTTTGTCCTAATAGGTTGCACTTTACAGCTTGATGCTACTATCATTTTGGAACAGATTTAAATTCTAAAACATAAAATTTCAAGAAACTCGAGGATGCAATGTTCGGCTTTTTAATTTGGATCCATCTTGAAACTTTTGGATGCAATTTTAAGATTCGAAATATCAGACAGTAGGTATGACAAATTTGTAGAAAACTGCACAATACGTAAACCGTAGTGGGCATTTAACGGCTGATATACAGACATTTTTTGTAAAGTGCAACCTCATTATTTATTCTAAGTTATTGCCAAAAAGGTAATTTAATATTCTTTTCCAAATGCTATAAACTTGTGGGGTCATCTCTGGCATTGAAAGTGAAGCAAATGTAAGGAATTGCCTGTCAAGCAAACATGGACAGTAAAAGGCACTTTAGTCGGAACAAGTAAGCTGAGCACATTAAGCACATCAAAAGTCAATGGAATTGTACTTTTTGGTTATCATGTTTTGTACCTCGACCACATGTCATGCATTTTTGTTCCACACACACATGCTGTATTTTGCCATGTATGTTTGTTTTGATACGTTCACTTCTCGTGTCATCCTGGATGTGTAAAAGGGACCTTCTGTAAACTACAACTGTACATTTTTGTCTCTTGTCTAAGTGAAGCCGTTTCTGACTGAATTTCTCTTTCTTTTGTTTTCTTTTTCAATTATTTTATGTTATACTTTCTGTTTCCTCCTTTTTTCTTTTTATTTGAATTATTGTTGAAGAAACATCCGATCGAAGTCCGCAAAGAACACAGCCTTCTGGCTACCCTCACAAACATGTCTTTTCAACGAGATCTTATCAGGCGTGGCCGCCTGTTCCTGTCGCCGTCCCTGGCCAAGCCAAGTCTGGGTTTGGCTCCCTCTCCAGCTCATCGTCCAACACACCTTCTGCCTCTCCACTAAAGTCTGTCTGGTCCATCAACTCAGCCTCCCCCATTAAAACAAACATTCCCGGATCACCTGTCTCTTCTGTTAAGTCAGTTAGTGACATGGTCTCTCCCATCCGATCGTACAGAACCAGCTCCTCTCCCATCAAAACTGTAGTTCAACATGCACAGTACCCAGGCCAGGTTACCCCAAGTCCCCTGGCGTCACCTGCAAAAAGTGCTTCAGACAGTGTGTCTATGAAAGGACTTGCAGCATTGTCAGCCAGGACTTCCCCTCCAGGAGGAAGTCCTCTTCTTGAGAGGAGGTCAATAGCAATGACACCTCCAACATCTCCCAAATCCTCCCTCAGTATGTTCAGTTCCCCTCTGTCATACAAGACCGTTGTGGGGGGTTCTACTGGTACGGTATCATCTTCCTCCCCCATCAAAACTGTCCCCGGCCTCTCCTCTGTCCGTTCCTTTTCCTCAGATGTGTCAGGCCCCGCACGGAACCTCTTCTCCTCACTGTCGTCACCACTTAAATCCAACACCCCTCAAAGTGCTGCAGCTCTGATCAATGGAACTGTGTCACCAGCACAGTATCGCTCCTCCTCCCCAACGTCTCTCCTCGCCAGCAGTCTCCAAGAAAGAATACAAGCAACCACAAATGCTGCGACAACAAGTGTCAATGCAGCATTTGATGAGGTTGAAAAAACATTCAATTCTTGCTCGGCTGGCTATGGCACCTTAAAATCATTGTCCTCATCTGCATCCTCCTCATATCAGTCCATTAGGTCCTCAGCATCTAGTTCCCTTTACAACTCATTAAGGTCCCCTCCTAATCCCACCACTGCTGGAACATCCAGCACAGTGACGGTTCCTGTGTATTCTGTTATCCATGTACTGCCAGAGCCCCAGTTTAAAAAGTTACCAGAGGTGTCCGGGTCAACTGCTACTATTCTGTCCCCACGTAAGACTGTGCCCACAGAAATTAATCCTCAATTGCAGTCTCCCTTTGCCAGAACTCTTTCCCCTACCAAACCTCCACTTCTCTCGTCTGGTTTGAAGTCAAACACATCGCCATTGTCATCCAGCCAAGAAATTCTGAAAGATGTTGCTGATATGAAAGAGGACTTAATACGAATGTCAGCTATTTTGCAGACTGATCCCAACTCTACTACAAGTAAAGGATTTCAGTCTGGTTCTGCAGTGAAGGTAGAAGACGAAGAGCCATACAGGATTGTGGAGAAAGTAAAACAAGATTTGGTAAAAGTGAGTGAAATCCTGACTAAAGACACGGCCAAAGAGCCAATGGTAAGGGGGCCCTTGGATGACATTCGCTTCTCAAAAGTACCTGTTGAACAACCACCAAGCAACTGGAGCTATCCCCCAAGATATGAGACTGTGGTTCCTCAAGCAAAAGCAAAAACAATTGAAGACAGAGATTTCAATCTTTCAAAAGTTGTCGATTATCTGGCTAATGATGTTGGTAGCAATTCTTTCTCCAAAATGCACGACACAAAGCATACAATAGATGAGGGCAAGAGAGAAGCGGATGGCAGGGAGAAGCAAAAACGTGTTCTGAAACCCACCATAGCAGTTCAAGAGCAAAAGCTCAAAATGCCTCCAACAAGCATGCGATCATCACCAGCAGACAGAGAGCTAGGTAAAGTGGCTGATGCTCTTTTTGGAGCAGACACTGTGCTGGAATCCCCTGATGATGTATACCATGAACAGGATAAGAGCCCCCTATCAGACAGTGGCTTTGAGACCAGAAGTGAAAGGACCCCTTCTGCCCCCCAGAGCGCTGAAGGCATGGGCCCAAAGGCCCCGTTCCAGGATATCCCTGTTCCCCCAGTGATCACTGAGACTAGGACTGAAGTTGTTCATGTCATAAGGAGCTATGAGCCCCCTGAGGATAATAAACAACCTGCAATGGTGGAGGGAAATCCCATCAGATATATTGATACTGAGTCTAAAGGACATCCTAATCAAGCTCCATCCACCTCTGAGTTGAGTAAGGGATATTCAGTTAAAGTAGTCCCTGATGAGGATCCAATGGGTAAAGGCATACGATTGAAAGAGGAAACGCACATCACTACTACCACCAGAATGGTGTACCACAAACCATCTGGCAATGAAGCTGTATCAGAGAGGTGTGAGGAAACTATGTCTGTTCATGACATAATGAAGGCTTTTCAATCAGGAAAGGACCCTTCAAGGGAACTTGCTGGACTCTTTGAGCACAAATCTGAGGAAACATCGCAGAGATTCTCTGAAGACGTCAAACCAAAGGTTGAAAGAATAATCGAGGTTCACATTGAAAAGGGCAATAAAACAGAACCAACAGAGGTCATCATCAGAGAGACTAAAAACCATTCAGACAATGAAATGTATTACTACCCAGGAAATAGACAAGAGGACAGGGAACCTGAAGAACTTCCTGTATATTTTGACTCCAAATTTAACACTGCCATGGCACATGAGGATAGTCGCCCTAGTTCAGTCCAATTAATGGCAGACGAGTCTTATAAGACCTTGAAATTGCTTAGCCAGCAATCTCTGGAATATAATGAGGATGAATCATCAGAGTTAAGGGGAGAATCTTATAATTTTGCTGAGAAAATGTTATTGTCGGAGAAATTTGACCAGTCCCATCCTGACACTGAGGAACATGTTAGAGAAAGGTCTCACTTTCTCTCACCAGGCAGAAGTCGAAATGAGAATAGGTCAGTAGGCCCAAGAACAGAATATATCTTTCGGTCGTCACGAAATGTGTTTGACACATCAGGTAGAATGGCCAGTGCTGATGATAACTATGACACAATGACAGTTTTGCAGCATTCTTCTGAGCCTGGTAGCCCAAAGCAGTCCGTTTGGTTGCGTGTGTCAGCAGACGACACAGAGAGAAAGGAAAGAGAGCAACTAATGTATGAGGAGAGAGTGGATAGAACTGTAAAAGAGGCAGAAGAAAAGCTCAGTGAGGTATCTCAGTTCTTCAGAGATAAAACCGAGCAGCTCAATGATGAGCTCTCGTCTCCGGAGAGAAAATCTCGCAGACCAGATTTTAGGGAATCACGATCCGGGCCTAGTTCCACACAAAGTAGCCCAGAGAGATCAGTTTATAGGAATGGTGCTAGTGGGGAAGAGTGGAGCAGAGAAAGATTAAGAGACAAGTTTAGCTCTAATGACAGGAAATGTGCCAGTTTACCCAGTAGTCCGGAAAGGAGAGTACTTCTGCAGTCTAGTGATTCAGACTGTAGAAAGCAGGGAGATGGGAAAAGTGAAGGCTCAAAACCTTTTCAGATGTCTTCTTCCAAAGTAAGCGCAGTAAGGCTCAAGTTTGAACAAGAGGCTCAAAGACAAGCTACGGGTTCTCAAGGTGACCAAATTTCTAATCCTCCAGTAAGGAAGCTCCATGAAAGTAAGCTTCCTGTGTACCAAGTATTTGGTGGTTCTAACAATCCCAAAACACCAGACAGTCCAATAAGCCAGAGAAGAGGTCAAGAAAGTGACTCCAAGCTCTCACCCACACATCAAGCCTGTGGGAAAAATCAGGAGGACAAGAAGTTATTCAAAACATGGGAGAACCATGGATATGGGAACTATAAGCCCCAATCCCCAAAATTATCTCAAGCATTAGTCCACGATTCTCTAAAAGATGATAATAATAGTGATTTACAAAGAAAGGAAACTACTAAGAAAGTTATTTACCATGAATTTGTTGTCAACGAGAGTCCAAATAGCAATGACGGTCTAAAAAAAAACTCGGAATCTCAAATTCCTGTAAGAAAATCATCTAATTTTTCTGAAAATCACAGAGCCTCATCTTTACAATTAGATGCCACTGTTGAATCACATGAGAAGGAAAGCTCTCGTACGCCCGTCCTAGTTCGAAACCTGATGCATAGTAGCTTTGAATCCAACAAATCTACTTGTGGATCATCAGGGAAATCCACAGACTCAGACTGTAGCCAGTCAAATATTACTTGTAATGGTATTGACAGTGACCAAATAGAGTATTTGGATCACGGAACTCCTGCAGTTATCACAGAAAGTTTCAAAGATATCAAACCCTTACCTGTGTACGTCAGCATTGACGTGGGCAAGCAGTATGAGAAAGAAACAGCTTCCGGGCAGCTGGGAACATACAAAAAAATAGTAAGCCATGAGAGTAGGACCATACATGAGACCAGGGGAACATTTTACACAGTCAAACAAAAGCAGTCTCCATCTCCTCAAGGTAATCCAGAAGATGACACTCTAGAACAAGTGACATTCATGGACAGCTCTGGGAAGAGTCCTATTACTCCCGAGACGCCAAGCTCAGAGGACGTTACCCTGACCTCAAGAATGCCTGACTATGTGATTGGCTCCATGGCTGGCATGCCAAGTCCCATCCCAGAGGAGTCAGAAGAGGAAGACGGTAAGACCTTCATCTACAAGGAGCCTTCAAGGGAAAAATCTAAGCAAGTAGCTTCAGAGAATAACAGCAAGAAACAGGAAGTGGGGAAACAGAAGTCAAAAGGGGAGAAGAGAGTTCCTTATATAGAGTTTCCACCACCTCCTCCTTTGGACACAGAGCAGTCAGACCCTGAGAAAAGAAAGTCTTGTGCATCCTCTGAGACAGAGACAGAAATGATGGAAGTAAACCTCCAGGAGGAGCATGACAATCACTTTTTAGCCGAGCCGATCATAAGGGTCCAGCCTCCATCCCCCATTCCTCCTGGAGCTGATAACAGCGACTCCAGTGATGAGGAGTCTGTCTTCCATCCCATCCCTGTCAAAAAGTACACCTTCAAAATGAAAGAGGAGGGGGAGAAACGCTCAAAACACCGAAAATCAGAGAAGAATGGAAATAAGGAGGTTGGGATCAATTGTGTTGTCAAGGGGGAGGATGATGAAATAGAACAAAATGGGAATGACCAAACACTCACTGACTGCTCCATAGCAACCACTGCTGAATTTTCCCATGACACAGATGCCACTGAGATTGACTCATTAGATGGTTATGATTTTCAGGATGAGGACGATGGACTGAGTGAGGACCCAAAAACATCCAGTCTATCCAATGATGGAAAAACAGCTGATCGCTCCTTCGGTCTTTCTAAGCTGGAAGTGATTGAAGAAGAGAAGTGTGAGGATGGAGGAAATACAGGGACTTCAAAAAACAATCCAACTTCTACAAAAAGCAGTGGAGAAGAAATAGATTACACCCTTGAAGGAAGACATCCAGAAAGGCAGAGCTTCGCAGACAACTACTTTGGGTACCAACTTGAAGAGGAGCTAAACTCAACCTTTAAAACAGTAGCCACAAAAGGCCTCGACTTTGACCCCTGGTCCACCAAAGGGAGCGATCATGATGGAGTTTATGACTCCAAAACCAAAGACGAAGATCCCAAGCCCTTTGGTTTATCGGTGGAGGACAAATCACAGGCTACAACACCTGACACAACACCTGCTCGAACACCGACTGATGAGAGCACACCAACTAGTGAGCCTAACCCCTTCCCTTTCCACGAAGGGAAGATGTTTGAGATGACCCGCAGTGGTGCTATTGACATGAGCAAGCGGGACTTTGTTGAAGAGAGGCTTCAGTTTTTTCAGATTGGTGAGCATTCCTCTGACCCTCTAACAGGGGAAAAGGGGAGAGGGGGCAAGATCCTGGGTGTAATTTCCTCTCAATCAAAAACAGGGGAGAGGGCCACAGTAGATGGGAAGGTGAAGGTTATAGATACAACCACAGGCAGCAGCACAACACCAGCAGCAGCAACAGCAAAATGCAGCCCTTCGCACCCTGGCAGTGACACTGGCTATGCTGGTACTGAAGTACCCCCCTGTGAAGCCATAGTTGAAACCGCATCCTCGTGCACAATCACAGCCTCCAAGGTTGATCCAAAATTACGCACCCCTATTAAGATGGGCATAGCTGCCTCTATAACTGTGAAAAAAGACTCAGGGGATCGCACCGATTTTAAAGCTGAGATATCAGAGGGCCAGATGGTGCCAGAATATATAAGTATAGAGGGTCAGTGTACGGAGGGCCTGTCTAGCAAAGACATAGAGGCCAAGTCAGAGAGAAGAGATTACCCCTCTGAAAACAGCAACAACAATAATAACCTCGAGTCCTCCAGCATTCAGGCCAACTACATTCAGTGTGGCAGTGTGGTGTTCAATCTGCAGTCCTCCTCTGAGCCCACACTTCAGAAAGCCAGCAGGATAGAAACATTGTGTTGTAGGGATTTAGACGAAAAAGTAGAAATCAGTAATCGCAGTCAAGTGCAGCCACAGCAGCAGCAAAGTGTACCAGTTAAAGAGAGTGAAGTGAAGCTGCCCAGGTCCAGGCTTCCAGTGAAAGCATCAGGGCGGTCGATTCACACCCAGGGATCAGCCATAGGCAAGCAGAAGCCCAAACAAGCAGTAAAAATTGAAACCAGGAAAAGGGGAGAGCCAGCCATTGCCAAAGTTGAACCAAGGTCTAGGATACCAGTCAAGGATATTAAGAAGGGCAGCTCCACAGCCGCAGCTAGCTCACCACATTCAGTTAGGGTTACCTCACGGCCAACAAGGCCATTGGCTAGTGAAAGAGCAGCCATAAGGTTGCCCTCGAGGTTACCACTGAAGGATAGGCATCAGGTCGGTAAGGCGTCAGGTGAGGGAACGTCCAGGCAGGAGAGACAGGAGAACCCTAGCGAGGTTTGTAAGCGCACCATTGAATACTTTAAAGACATTAGCGGAGAGACGATAAAGTTGGTGGACCGCCTGTCAGACGAGGAGAAAAAGAAGCAGACAGAGCAGTCGGAGGAAGACAGCACCTCTCGGAGCACCTCTCTGTCAGACACCTCGCAGCCTTCCCAACCGTCCCAGCCCTCCCACTCGTCCAAGTCTGGTAGAAGTTCGAGGGCTGAAGCCGGGGCACCATCCGTAGGGGCAAAGGTGGCGACGATGGACAGGGCTTCTGGCAGTCAGAGGAGCAGGAGGAGTAGGCGGACTGGTGGGAAGGAGGGCAGTCAGGGACTCACAGGGTCTCGAACACCTCCCATCGCAGAGATCAAGCCTAGTTTGTAAAATTTTCACACTATCAAATACATATATATACATATATATATATTGACCTATTTCACTTATAGTTGCATGATGTGTTGTGGTCGTTGAATTGATTGACTGGAATGCCTGTGGCGTGTTTACATATATGTATATATATATTCTCTTAACACAGTGGGTGTCATTGCACCATGAGCACCGATGTACTTGTGTCCTGTATCGTCTCTCTTTCAAGATTCCTTTTTACTCTGTCTCCTCCCCCCCCCCCCCCCCCCCCTTCCCCTTTTCTCCAACCTTGTGTGCCCTGTGTAGTAGAGTAGCAAGCCAGTTGTAGTGACTGCTACACTGGCACAACCTGTTTGACAATTTCTGGTTTGTTTGTCTCTGTTCAGGGCAAAGTTGTCGTAGTTATGGTTGTAGTCTCGTCAAAATTTTTCATACATTCAACTGTCATAGTAGTTTCTGCAAAGAACATCATAAAGCGCATGTTGACCATTTAGATTTAACCTAGAACTTTCCACCCTACATTTTTAGCTTAAAGTTGTGGTATGCTTTGTTTTGTGTGGTTCTCATGATAGTTAATGCCTGCTAAAATGTTACATAACACAAATAGCTGTAGAACACCACATGAAGTGTGAAATGCCTTTTCTTGCCATCATGCAAAAGAACAATTCAACATTTTGTGCAACCACTGAATTATAGTAAATAATTTTACTTGCAATCCAGTTATCTTGAAATGTAAACTGGAAAAATGGCCAGAAAAGGAGATTTTTTTTTTTTCTCTTAACATGTGAGTAAAGTAGCATCCATAATCTTAATGACTCATTGTCCTCTGTTTTTCCAGGTCCCCAAAGTCCTTGTGAGCGGACAGATTTGCGTATGGCCATTGTAGCAGATCACCTGGGACTCAGCTGGACAGGTGAGGAAATTGGGGAGTTATTATGATCCAATATTCTGGCCAGTGGGTGTACACTACAACGGTTATGTACTGCTTCTAAGAGTCTCAGTTTGTGTGTCCCGTCACAGAGCTGGCTCGGGAGATGAACTTCACGGTGGACGAGATCAACCACATTAGATTGGAGAACCCCAACTCACTGACAGCACAGAGCTTCATGCTATTAAAGAAGTGGGTTAGCCGGGAAGGGAAAAACGCCACAAGTAAGACTTTTTATATGTGAAGTCATATCTTCTGTCTGTGTTAGCTCGATGTTTCAGCACACCTTTCAGCCTCCACAACCTTCTGCGTAAGGTTATCTTAAAAGGTTTACCTCATGTTTTTTTGTATCATGTTGACTTTATGTTTTTGTGTCATTTCATTTTCCACAGCGGATGCCTTGACTGCAGTGCTGACCAAAGTCAATCGGATGGATATTGTGACTTTGCTGGAGGGCCCAATTTTTGACTATGGTAACATTTCCGGCACGAGATGTTTTGCTGATGATCATGCGGTTTTCCGGGATCAGGCTGATGGTAAAGTTTAGCTCTGATTAGCTGATCTATTACCTCTCCCTGCTACCATGTTGTTGTTGTTTTTGCATGCACCACATTGCATGTATCATGTCTCGTGCTAATGCCTAATTCTTTATATTTTTAAAGATGATGTGGGTTTCGTAGCAGACTAAAAATTGTGTTTGGACAACTGGTTTATACATTTTAATAGCACTTCTGTGCTTGCAGGACTATTTCTTGCCTGAATTAAGATTGAATACATGACTACGGTGTAACAGTTGTCACAAATGAACAATCTTTACAAGAGTATCGTGTTTTAAGTGCATGCTTTAAGATACTAAGATAATATTTTCCATCACATCTGAGTAAAGTGTAGATTATGTGACTGTTTAACGGTTTTATACAGTGTAGTTCCCCTAGTGCTCCTCCAGTTCCTCTGAGCCTTCCTTGGATAGATGACAATACCGCTTCCTCTCTTCCGGTTCCTCCTGCCTCCCATCACCTCCCCCTCAGCAGCACCCATTGCTGATAATGGCACATAACAGCTCCTAACTTTTTAAGTCACAAATTGCTGAGATCCATCCCTCTGCACAAGTCACACTATTTATTCATTTTCCTGTTTTGTTTCAATTCAGCACTGACAGTCATTTTCCATTCTCTCCTGTTCTATTCTTTTTGTATCAATCCATGCCTACCCTTTAGTGTGTGTGATTATTCCATTGATTCCGAGCAGTCCTGCCTTCATCCTGCATACAAACCCATCCATCCCATCCCCTCCCCTCACACCTAGAGCCTTGACCCCACGCCGCTCTCCAAGTTACGAGTTCTCCATTTCACTCAAAGACTTGGCACCCCCTTCGCGACTGGAAAAACACTTCAACTTTCTTCCACCGCCTCTTAAATGCCTCAATCCTCAGTGCACCCCTTATGACCCACGGCATTCCCCTGCCCTTCCTTTCTCACCGCATCCATCCTCCCCTATCCCACTCATCACTTCACCAGCACCTTCATATTTACCATCCTCACCCCCAGCCTCTCCCGCTCGAACAGACCCAGCAGCTGCAGATTTATCCCGAAGCGCCTCTGAACTCACCTATGATGCTAGTACCTGTTTTGAACCTACACCCACAGTCTTCCCCATTGCACCCCCCCTTGCTGCCCCCAACCTACTTGAACGTGCTATGACACCCGTTTCTTCAGCTTCCGTCGCCGGCTCGCCTAGCGGGGCTGCTTCCTCTCGGCCGGTCTCCCCTCTCTCCATGCCTGCTGTGTCTCCCGGTGGGTCCTGCTGCCCGAGCCCAAATCCCCTGTCCCCACCCCTCCTCTTCCTGGTTCCTTGCCATGCATGCCCTTGCGCTTGTCCGCCTCCCACTGGCACCCGCATCGACCCAACTTCATTAGAAATATTAATGTAGCATGCTCTATATGATTGGCTCTCAAACTAGGGTCCCCACACCCTCAGGGGTCCGCAAGCCGTAGCTTGGAGGTCCTCAAAATAATTTACGATGGATTTTTTTGTATCAAAGAAATTGCACACCAACTGTACAAATAGGGACTGGAACACCAATAAAAGATACATAATAAACCAGTTACTACCCCCTACCATAGCTTTGAGCCACTTAATTGCTCTAATTTCATTTTGACGTATCATCTCATAAATCTGACATCTGTGCCTGGTTAACGTGTTTTTTTGTTTTGTTTTGTTTTTAGTTTTTTAGAAGAAAATTCATTTATTGCAGGAATAAAGCCGTACATTTTCATCAATATAGTCTTTATTTATTTTTTGGAGCATAAAGATGTCTTTTACAGGATAAAAGGGATAGTATTACAAGAATAAAGTTGTATTTTTTTAAATTCACTTGTTAAAATGTGACTTTCTTCCCTTGTTAAATCTTGACAATATCATCACATCGCAGCTTTATCTTGGGAAAATACGACTTTATTCTCGGAAGAGTAAGGCTTTTTTTTATCCCTATAAAAAGGTCATTGGAACCAAAAGATTTGAGAACCCCTGCTCTATATTTCACCTCTCATCTGTCAACTATCTCATGTGAGCATGTAGCCGCCACTGTTTAATATGACCTGCTGTATTTTGCTCCTTTAAAAACCCGTGGGTTGAAATTCAGGTTTACTTAAAACGTATACAGTACTTTTTTTTTCATACATTTCACTGGTTATGTCTGCTGTTAAGCTACCTGCTTCCCACTTAAGCCTCAGTGCCATTGTCCATGTCTTAGACGTATGCGTGTTTGTCTGTGTTTTCAAATCTTAGCATGTTTTGGTGTCCATTTATCATCATGTCACCCACAGATTATCAGAGCATTCTAGCCGAGTTGCATTCCCCCGCTGCACTGCACTCCGACCCACATTTCCTGGTGCCTGAACTTCCCGTCACACCCAACCCTTCCCCTGTCCACCACCAGCACTACCATTATCCACAGCCCGACTGCCCTTGGCCGGTCGACTCCCAGCCTCAGCCCCCACTGTGGAGCCCAGAGATAAAGCCTGGTAGCTCACACGAGAGTCCCGCTAGATCCTGTCAGCTTGCCCAGTCCCTTTCGGCTTTTGACCTCCCTGATCGTGTCCCGTCCAAGGTGCAAAAGCCCCATATCGCCCTGAACGACCAGCTGCTTTTGAGCGAGGAGGAGGACAGATCTTATCAAGAAATGGAGCGGAGCCGCAAGCCCAAGTCACACACTGTCCCCGCAATGTGTGAGTTAGACGTCAGCATGGCCTACTCAACATCATCCTCTTCAGTCTCATCTGCATCATCAGTAACCCCTTCAACACCTGACAGAGCACAAATGGGAGATAGAAATGTAATACATGTGGACATGTATATTAGAGGAGAAGTGTCAAAAGGAAAGGGTAAGGTCGATGAGACGGTTGCGGTGGAGGGAAATGTATTTGTGGAAAGCTGGGTAGAGCAGGACTTGATTAAAAATGTGGAAAGAAAATGTGAGATGGTGACAAAGGATAGGTGTCACCACGAGGCGGAAAAGAACATTTTGACAGGACAAAAAGAAGAGGCAGAGGAGCAGATTAATGTGTTTGGAGCTGGGTTAGTAGTTGAGACTGACAAAGAGGGTATAGATGAAACAGCCAAGGTACAGCAAGTAGAAGTGAACAATGAAGAAAGGGTCCACCGTGGGGACAGTACGGAGGTTGCTGAGAAAGTACTGCGATGTGAAGACAGAGGCACTTGCCAGGACAAGTCTGCAAGCAACTTGACCCTTCAGGAATGGGCTGAGGCCCTTTGGGACCATCAGCCCACCAATTATGAGTCTAATGAGGAGGAGGATGGAGGAGGAAATAATGAGATCCCAAAAAAGTATTTTGGTTCCCGACATGAAAAGATGAAGACTGAAGGCTCAGAGGAGAAGGAGGAGGACCTGGAGATGACTACCAAGGCCAGAGATCTGGAGATTCCCAATCGAACTGAACAGCCAGAAAAAGACATGTGCTCGCTTTCAGGTTGGCAGAGTGACTCATCCAGCGTAAACGTGGAGCCACCAACGCCGGGCCGCAGCTCGGATCTGCTGGACAAGCGGGAAAGGTGCGTTTTTTCCGTTTGTTAAAATCCAAGAGCCACTCGAAAACGTCCGTCCTAATTCTGCGTCTCTCCTCAGCCACGAGAACTCGAGCGATTCAGTTACTTCCTCATCCAGAGGCGAATCAGGGAGGTCCCGGCAGAACGGCGACAACTCAAGAACCTCACCTCAGAGCGGCTCATCAGAGTCAGTGAATGGCAGAAAGGAAGAGGGAACGCTGGTGTCTGAGAAGAAAGTCCAGGTAGTTCTGACAAACCTATTTGAACAACAGTTTGCTTCACGTGAGTCTAAGGCTGGATTTACAATGCATGTCCGATTGCCCAATTACGATTTAATGCCGATATCCAAAAGTAAATTTCCATTTACATTTTAAGTGACACCGGAATGGCTGTCTGCAATTATTTTGCTTATTTAATGATCAACACACTTCTAATCTTGCCAATGTAGACCATGTTATGTGTCTGTAATCTGTCGGTGTATCTTAGATTTAGTGAATGTTTTTTTTAAATGCGTTTGGTTTGTATGACATTCGTAATTGACTGGATATGTATGTATGTATATATAATAACTCACATTGGAACACATCAATACACAATGTATCACATTTTTATCCACATTTGGAAGAGTCCTGGCAGCACGGTGGACGACTGGTTAGAGCGTCTGCCTCACAGTTCTGAGGACCGGGGTTCAATCCCTCGGCCCCCGCCTGTGCATGTTCTCCCCGTGCCTGTGTGGGTTTTCTCCGGGCACTCCCATTTCCTCCCACATCCCAAAAACATGCATGATAGGTTAATTGACAACTCTAAATTGCCCGTAACTGCGAATAGTTGTTTGTTTGTATGTGCCCTGCGATTGGCTGGCAACCAGTTCAGGGTGTACCCCGCCTCCTGCCCGATTATAGCTGGGATAGGCTCCAGCATGCCCGCGTCCCTAGTGAGGAGAAGCGGCTCAGAAAATGGATGGATGGATGGATGGAAGAGTCCTGATTCCAATATGAAAAAATATGGTATGCCATGATCATGGTATACCTCCTCAAAAAAGGGTGCGACCAAATCATGTGTTGGTGCGACCAAGTGAAAAAGTTGATCGCACCAGTGCTACCATTGCAAAAGTTAGTGTTGTCGAGCCCTGTCCCAACCGTGTCACTTGAGAGCAACAAATTAGAATTATCACTTGAACAAGGCAGTGTAAATCCAGCCCTTTCCCTTTGGTTCTGTTAAACAAAACAAAACAAATCTATTGTATAATTGTGCTCAAGAACATTAACTAGGTCTTTCGACAGTGGTGCCGATGGAGCCAAATTGCATGCCTGCGACCACTTTCCCTGCTCCTGACTTCCCCTTATGAGTTTGTGTCATGATGTTTAAAATATGCCTCCTCAGCAGCGAGTTAGTGTAGAGTCCGGATCCGAGGAAGAACAGACAGTAACCACGAGAATCTTCAGACGCCGGCTCATTCTAAAGGTACCCTGCGAGCTTGGGAAGCGACGCTCTGTTTGGCTTGAGGCTGATGTGTTGTTTTGTGTGCTTGGAGTTGGTGCCTCTTTGGGTGTGGTTGCATTAAATAGTATAGGAAAGTATATTTGCATTCCTGAGGTTGTCCTGGTGTGCCTCACTGTGAATACTTTGAGTGTCAAGCATTTGTACTGTTGCTTTAACAGCACATAATAGCGTTGACATTTCTCAATGGATAAGATTTGATCAAACAAGAAATTCAAGGTAGGTGGGCTATTACTGCTCTCAGTAGAAATGCGTTTTGCCTCAAAAATGTTGCGCTTGCAAAAGCAAAGACGTCGAACTGATGTCATAACATGGCCTAAATGCTCAAAGCCGATAGTTGTGAAGCCTCTAGGGGCATATGTCCATGGCATCTGGGGATTGCTTTACGTTTGCTGTCAGAATTTTTCAGAGGGAAATTCAAGTTTGTCACGCTGTTGGAGACTAACCAAATGCTCTATCTCGCTCTCCTCTTGGTGTGGTGATGGTTTGTTGGCAATATTTAGGTGTGGACTGTTTTATTTTGTGGCACTAATGACCAAACATTCACAGGGCGAGGAAGCTAAAAACATATCAGGCGAGACTGTGACCGAGGAGCACTACTTGGACCAAGACGGTAACCTCGTCAGTAGAAAAGTAACGAATCATTTCATGTTCGCGTCCCATTCAGTTACATGGAGAGAAGCAATCTGTAAAACCATCAGTTCTTTTCTCTCTTTGTTGACACACTGAGCAGGTCATCAGGAAGGTAATCTGCCGAATGTCTAGCTCCTCAACAGACAACCACAGGTGCCACAGGGACCTTCACAAAAGTTCCATCCTGCAGAACGACGGGCCTGAGGTTGGCAGAGATAGCCGTCTTGGGTGCAAAGTCTTGATGGCATGCCTATCTTTTGGGGAAAGAATATCTTGAGATGGCTCAACGCTGCAGTCCTCTTTGACAGTAGAGATCTAAACTTCAGAATGTCTTAATTTATGTATGAAAGACCTTCAAAGTACATGTCAGTGCTATGACACGGCAGCTTTAAGTGACACAAATGTTTGATTTTACTGCGTTGGGAAACATTTCGTTTGCTTCACACCGCCGAGATTCTGGGTTTGAATCTCATCTGTGACCATCATGTGTGGGGTTTGCATCTTCTCCCCATCCCTGCGTGGGTTTTCTCTGGGTAATCTATCTTACCCACAACCGAAATGAGGACAAGCGCTAAAGAAGATGGATGTATGGATGGGATGCTCTTTTCTTTTTACTTGACTAAAACACATAAATGTTGCCATTTGAGATGCAACCCTGGATGTTTTGTTTGGGACTGTGTGGTGTCTATTCTACTTTACAACAAAGGAGCTGCTGACTCCGCTTACCAGCCATGGTATTATGTACACCTGCACAATAAAACCCGTTACCTTGATGGGTTATCTTATTTAGCTTCATAAAAGGGTTAAAGATAAGACACAGTGGGCAGTATGATTCAGTAGATTTGTGCACCACTGTGAACTAAAACTACAACATCAATCCATATTTTTTTTATTGCTTACTGCTTATCTGAATCAAGGTTGCAGGGAGCTGGAGCCTATCCTAGCTGAGATTGAGCGAGAGGTTGGGTACACCCTGGACTGGTTGCTAGCCAATCACAGGACACATAGAGAGACAAAGTGAGATGGGCTAAAGCAACTATATTTGTATTAAAATAATATAAATGTAATTTATTTCAATGCAACTCTTGCATTGATTCCCATTACATTTTCAGGCCTACCTAATGTTGTAACTGAGTGGTTTCAGTGGTGAAACCACCTTGAATGCATCTTTCCACTGTTTTCAGTGGAAATTACTGACGAATGAATGCTGTGATTGTATTTTAATAATATTTCCCCCCTTCTCTCTATAACAACGTATTTTTCCTCATCCAGGCGTGGTGTTGGTGTGTAAATAGAGACTACTAACACTAGCTGCTTTCAGATTACAGTGGTTAATGGTTAGAAATTCCTTGTCTCAACTTTATTCCTGTGTGTTCTTGCGTTTTGCAGAAAGAAGGAGGGTCGAGGACCAGCAGGCGAATGGACGAGAGGAGGCCCGGAGATAAAAAGTTTCACTCATAGGGATGGATGGTTGTTCTCTCCACCAGGTAGGCTACAGCAGCTCCATTGCCGTCATGTTGGTACAGACATCAATATTGTAATCCAAAGTTAGGATCGTTTAGGATGCCCATGCTCTGCGCCTCCAACCTACATCCATGTCATTCATTCAGAAGGACCAAAAAAACTGTATTTCCTCAAATTTATTGACCGAACCTCTGAGAGTGCCAGATTGTTTATGAGAGGTAAGGCGTGTATAAGAAAGGCTTTACGAATGATTATGAAGCTTGGCTACGTTAGCTTGACTGTTGTGATTCTCTTACACGGACCTATTATTTTTGAATACATAGAGTATATTGTATATGAATAGCTTCCTATTTCATTATTATTAAAGTCAAATCAGTACTCAGTTTTAGGGGTAGGACCCAATAAGTGTTTTACTTCTTCCTACTCCTATTGTACACTGGCATCGAAGGACAAAATTAACTGCTGCCTTCTTTTATTTTCTTGTTTTGTAATTTTTATTTGATAGCAACCATTCTTGTGTTGAAATTGTTCGTATGTGCTCAATAAAGTTATAAAAAAAGGGGACGTTGCACATGGTGATTTATTGCGTCACAGTTGATTTATTTGAGGTAAGGTGTTTGTTCAAGTGGATGACACACAGGGTGATTCATTGAGTCCCAGTTAATTTATTCATAGTGAGGCGTTTGTTCAAGTGGATGACACAACCCGTGATTAACTGAGACACTGCGTCTGTTAGAGTGCAGGCAAAAATTTGAGGAAATACGGTCGAAACATGTTTTTCCCCAAAATGGCAAAGCATCGCACTATTTGCTCTTGTCTGTGCAAAAGGATTAGTAATGTCTGAGCCTGCTCATTCTCTGGCAGCATTTGTTTTTACAAAAAAAAAAAAAGGTAGGTATATATATATATATATGTGTGTGTGGGTGGGTGTATGTCAATGGGCATCAGTGACAAAGTGCTGTTGAGCAATATTTAACCCTGAGACCTGTGCCTCTGTCTTTTTTGTCCGCCAAATCCCTGACTCAGAGCAGTGTGTCACTTCCAAAAAGAGACCGTTATCCCACTGGCCTCACTGTTAAGCCACACTGCTGTTCGGCCGTATGCTACATGATCGAGGCAGTGCTCCTTCTGTACCCGTGAGAAAATATATTGGCAATGCTGTGAAGTCAAGCAGCACACCCACAGAGCATCAGGTGCTACCATCATACTATAAAAAAAAAAAAAGAAAAGATCAGGACCTGTGTTATTCATGTATGAAATGTAATTCCAGGGCTCCCCCTGGATGTGTGAAGTTTTAAAGCAGACGTATTATGCTAAATGCTCACAATTTAAAACAGTGCCCAGGTGTCGTAATAAAAGGTGTATGAAATAATTTGTTAAAAATACACAAAGGATAAAGAATCACAGCACAATTGGCATGCACTTCTAACACTATATATATATATATATATTTATTTTTATTTTTATTTTTTTTTGCTTGACTGTCCAGTGCTGGGACACTTGGAAGTCAAGTTACAACTGTAATGGTAAGATTTGTGCCTTGGCTCGATAAAGGTTGGGAAACACTGGTCTGGCCAATACTGTGCAGCAGCATCCGAATGATTTTGATGATGATATTTTGAGGTCACAATACAGTATAACATTGTTTCAGCTTTAAATTGACTGATTTGAATGCACTGTTTTGTGTCCTACAGCCATATGGGGACATATTCCACGTTGCTGGGAACAGGGGATATATGAGGGCTGAGGTGTTCCAGTTTGAGGACTTGAGTCCAGCCAGCATCCGCTGCCAACGAGCGGGCTTCACGAGATGAGAGGAGTCAAACCCTCCTCTTGACCCTACAAGGCATGAGCATGAACTAACTCCCTGTCAATCAAAGGGCCTGAGAGGGTGAACGCTCGGACCACAGAACCCACGGGCGAACATTCCGCTTCCTGTTTTTTGGCACGAAAACGGTAGAATCTCTCCATTGGTGTTTCGCTAGGGCTTTCAGGGGAAGCCCTCTGGGGTGCAGGGGGGCTCCTTCGGTCACATCCATACAACTAGGTGCAACCGTTGACCAAAGACGGCGCAATTCACTACAGAGGAAATATGAAGAAGACACAATATGATCAAATGGAACACGTCAGCCAACGTCAACATGTTCAACACTGGCCTTATAGTTATTCTTCCTGAACCCACTGTTGTCAGGATATTAACCGTTTAGGGACTTTTTTCTTCCTTTTTTAAACTAAGAAAACAAGACTTTCTGTATATAGAGTCAGAATGTGTAAAATTTTTGTAATATACTACTGGTAGGGTGGGGTAGGGTCACATTGGGGTGTGGGATCTTTTCAAGTGCTTTGGTAATCCGCTGAAGCAATTACACTTTTCAAAGATTTGCGTGTAACACAGGTTCTTGTAAAAAAATAATAATTTAAAAAAATAAATAAATAAATAAAATAGAAGACATATTAAAGCAGGTATAATGTTTGTACACAGACTGGTTTGATTTTAACTGGAGGACATTTCCAGAAAATCAGTGTTGGGTTAGTCCCATAGTGGGATCTAATCCCGCACCCTTTCAAGAGTATTTTCACGCATGCTGTTCACATTATTTTAAGTACAATTTCTACAAGTTTGCAAAAGCACTGTATGAAAAAAGGCCCTTTTATCTGTGTATACACGTATAGACCGAATGTTTGTCACTGGTTTTATATTTTAAAACGGACAAGGATGGCATTGAAGCGTTTAGCTTTTGTTTGTTGTTGTTGTTGTTTGGTAGGGTAAGAATGGGGGGATAATAACGTGTGCGTGTGTAAAACTGGAGGGGCATCTTGGGAGCGGAATAATCTCGAATGTAAGCACTAGTAGGCGGGCTCGCTATACAACACTGTAACCGTATATTGTGTGTTATTGGCTATAAGGTATAAGAGTCGCTGTACACTGTTTAGACCGTGTCGTCTCACAAATACTGTGTGGTTTCAAATGACAAAAAAAAAAAAAAACGGGCATCCCCCCCAATCAATCTTTTTGGGTGACACAGCTCTCCATTTAAAACCCACTCAGAGATTATTTTTGACTGTAGCTCTATATAGCATCTTGAAAAAACACTGGATGGTCAACAGAGGCTGTTATGTAAGCATCAAATAAATTGTGTTTGACTTGAGACCGTGTGGTATTTAGGCAAGAGATTCTGTATATGCAGTGTCGATTAGAATCATTTCCATCTTTTGTGTGTTGGTTTTCGCGGACCCATAGATCAAGTGTGTTCAGTATCAATATGCTGATGCCAATGCTGTGGACATTAAAACTATGTGACTTTTTCTTTTTCTGGTGGGTGGTACACATCCCCTTACTCCTCAAGTCTATCAGGGGCTCGATGATCCTTTGGTATGGTTGGACTATCGATTTTCTTTCATATGTGTTTTCACCCAGGCGAACTTTTTGATGTACATTTCTTACTAACAGAGTGAAGCCATTGAAATGTAATAATAATTCTAGCACTTTGGTTACCCGAGGTCTTTTAGAGGCGATAACAGCGGCGAGGACACCACAAATGTTTAAAATGTCTTTCGAGATAAAAAAATAACAGACTCAATATTGACCTAAAAAAGACAAAAATAAAAAAGCATTGGTTTTGCAATACAGTTTCTCTTGTGGTCTGTGTGTGTGTCCTTGTGGTGAAATATCGACATGAAGTGAATTTTCATGAAAGGAATTGGGTGGTGGCGGGATCCTGATGTTCTTGGATGCATCACTGGAGCAAAGAGGAAGTTTCCTCTGGGATTTTTGCAAACCGTGACTTAGATCATATTAAACTGGGCTTTCTAAACTAAAGTCAAGTGGGGAGAAACTAAATGTATGTTGCCTGCCTTGATGTATATTAATAAGGATCATAAAAACGTTACAGAGGTCAAATGATTTGGGGCTTGACAGTCAACCATCTATTTCGTATAGCACTTAAAGTGGATTTTTCTCAGGTATCCACTGAACTTACGTATTTACTTTTCTGATGACTTTTGTCTTTTTCTTCCTCCATTTGAAAACAGATCTACTTTCTACTTATGTCAAAGTAAGCTCGTTGTGTTTTTTTTTTTTTTTTTCAACCAGATGCAAATAGAGGGAGGTAAAGTCACCTGCACTTGAGGTCTTGATGGACTGAGTAGATGTTGGGGATTTAGAAAGCGGGGAAAAACTGACAGCACCGACATGGAGGAATGTGAACAAGGAGCATTAGCGACAACAGCAACAGAATCAGAGAAGCAAGATATTCCCCATCCATGGCCTTTTAAGAGAATTGTTTTATGTTGTCGGCTACAAGAATGATTATTGGCAAATGCATTGCGTCTTGTGCCAGCCCAAGAATCACCATCATCTTATATGAAAAAAAAACACATACAGGCAAGGTATTTTTTTCTGTTGTTATCATTTGTTAGTTTCGCATTTTTTTGTCAGTACACAGTGTTAGCTAAGCTATGGAAACACATTTTGATAGCATAAAGGCCTGAGCCAATGATAGTGAGCTGTTTTATTTTTTCTTTGTGCCAAGTTATCAAAACAGGTACTGTATACAATTGACAATAATAATAAAAAAAAGTAATTTTATTTTACATGCATCTGTACAAACCCAGGATATATATCTGAACTTGAAACCCTAACGCTGGCTTATAACTTTACTTTTGAAACACTGGCTAGAAACCCTATTTTAAAACCGTAACTCTTACTTAACACCCTATTCTGCTCGCCAGTGTTGTGTCATGCGCTTGTGTAAAGGCTGCTTGGCCTCGCCAATGTCGAGATCCTTTTACTCTCACCTGCACTGCTCTGTAAAAATAACATTGCTGAGTTTGCTTCTTGTAATTTTGTCCTTGGGTTGTTAGTGGCCACCCCCAGGGTACACGCCCATTAGAAACATAAATTGAGAAAATTAAAATTTAGAACTTATAAGGTTAAAGGTGAAACGTCTTCAACCAACAAGAAAAGTCTAGTTTCCTTACTTTTTCACACATGACCAGGTTTCTTTGAATTGTTTTTTTCCTCAATAAATAAAATCACCATTTAAATTTAAAAACAGCTTTTTTATATTGACTTGGGTTATCTTAGTCTGATATTTACATTTGTTTTATGAGCTTAAACATCAAAGTGGGGAAAACTATGCAAAAATGTAAGAATTTGAGAAGGGGGCAAATATTTATTTCTATTGATTTAACAACTTATGAAGTGTCATTCTTGACTCTTAATGTTTTGTTTTGTTTTTTGTTTGATGCATGTTTTAGTGCCTAATCAAAACACATCACCTGACCGCCATCCTCAAACTCTGTTTCTACCATTATTTTGTTAAAAAAAAAAAAAAAAGTTTTGTAGACATTGGCCTGTGCCTTTCTATAATTACTTTAAGTTCATCATTATCTGTTTGTGTCCCACTGGCCTTTTATAAAACAGGATAATTGGGGCATTTTCACAGGTTTTAAAGACTCATAATTTTCTTAATATTTGTCACAGGAAAATGATACATCACTGGAATCGTATTTAAAAGATTTGACTGATAATGCTGGTCTCATATATCTATTATTTCTTTGAAGTTTTACACACATACTTTATGACGTCAGACTGAGCGGTTTTCATGGAGTCGCCGCGCTTCTGGAGACTTCCACGCCGGGGCGCTGTCCACGCGGCGCCCCAGCAAGGTGACACGGCGCAGGGGGGCAGAGCGGCGCCCTCGAGCTGCGTGGAAGAAGCCCGGCTCGTCTTCTTCTGCGCGAACCTCTCCTCCTCACACACAGTCGCCATGGCGGACAGCGCGAGCGAGAGCGACACCGACGGCGCGGGCAGCAGCTCGGCCACCCCGATGTCGACCTGCGCCTCCAACTCGGGCAAGCCGAGCATCGTGATCTCGCAGTTTCGCCTGGAGGAGCTCACCAACCGGCTGGCCTCGCTGCAGCAGGAGAACAAAGTTCTGAAAATCGAGCTGGAGACGTTCAAACTCAAGTGCAAAGCGCTGCAGGAGGAGAATCGAGACCTGCGCAAAGCTAGCGTCACTATTGTGAGTAGCTTTAGCCGCTTAGCTCGCGGGTTAGCGTACGTGACAAGCTTATCGCGACGTGGGTTTTTTGTCATCTCGTCGCATGTTAACTCAACTATTTGCACACGTAATGCGTGTATTTTATTTCCCAACACGCCCCTCTCGTGTTTTTGATAGCGAGTTGGCTAGGTGGCTATGCTAACGGAGTTTGCGTGCTAACGTCTAGGTTGGGGTTAGCCAGCCTAGCTAGTTTGGCTTTGTTTTGTTTCTTTTTTTCCCGCCCTTCAACTAATCTCCGCCAACCTTATCTCAGGCGTCCGAACTAGTGTTGACCCCTCACGAACTCATTAATTAAGTCGGCGTGAGCTGTTTTGTGGGTTTAAGTCCGAACGCGCACACACACGCGAAGGATGTGCTATGCGAGTTAAAAAAAAAAAAAAAAAAAAAAAGCGTCGACACGGAGCGAAGACATCAAGTGAATGCATTATTGGCCCTGACGAGATGTGTAACTGATGCTGTGTTGAGATGGAAAGTATGTAGGCCAAACTTGGCCAAGCTCAGCCGAGAGCGAGGCTCATGTGTCGGCCAGTTGAGCCCCACGCTGCACCCGCTGCAATCTCTTCGGGTTCGAGGGGAGGTTCAGCCCGGGTGTCTCCTCAGCTCTGACCTCCCCATTCCAGCTCCTATAAACGCATTGCCAGGATGATTAATTTGCGTGTGCATCATCGTGCTGAAATGTTAGCTGCCTCCTGATTCCACCCCCACCCTCCCTTGAGCCTCCCATTACTGCAAGAACTCAGAAGCCATTAGGGGAAATTCTGTTTCCGTTTTGGATGCCAGTGGAAAAACAATAGTGAATCACCAGCCTACCATTGAAACATTTTGGCCACCGTTCAGTTATGCAAGTCCACCCTGTACAAGCAAGCGTCTTTGGCTGGTTTGACACAGTTCAAGTGACTGGAGCACCGGTGGACTAGTGGTTAGCACATCTGTTGCACAGGTCTGAGCTTTGGGGGTTCGAATCTGTGCTTCAGACCTTTGTGTGGCGTTTGCAGTTTCCCTGTGCTTGTGTGGGTTTCCTCCCACTTTACAAAACCATGAACCTTAGGTTCATTGAAGACTAAATTGTCCATCGCTGTGACCCTAGTAAGGATAAGTAAGCGCCATACAAAATGGATGGTTGGGTTCAAGTGGCACAATTCCTGTTTTTTTTCTTTTGTGTGTGGGTGTGCTCTCAATTGGCTCAAATAGTAATGACCGTATAATGAGAAATTAATGAATATCAAGTCTATCTGTAAATATGGCCAAAGATGTGATGCACATAGCCACCAACGTGAGTGAGTGCATGCCCCCCCCCCCCCCCCAAAATGTTTATAATTGCCTATATTAATAGTTAAAACCCAAAATATACCTAATTATCTTTGGATGTCATTTCCAACTCATGGTACAACATTATCCTTAGCATGTACAGTATACTCTCTCAATTTTCACACTGCACACTAAAGTTTTGCTTTCTCTCAGCATATCCTGGAGGCTTACCTTCTCCCGGAGCATCTTAACCTTCTTTTGGCACTTAGGCTGTTTGCCAGAAGCCTTGGAAAGAGCTGGCTGCTTGGTTGCCATTTAGGGCATTACAGAACGAGTACAAAAATATGCTAATAGTAATAGGTGTGACCTGGTGTGTTTTTCAGCGAATAATTTTAGTTATAAATTTGCAACTAGGATTAGCAAATCAGCCAGTGTTTACTGTACACTCAGATAAACACATGTGAATCAAAATACAGCAAAATAATAACATTTTAAATGGGGTCTAAATATGCTACATTATAAGTGTATGCATCATTAAATAAGCAAAATAGTTGGCGACACCCGCCAGTGGGGTAATGTGAAGGGTAAACCTTATTTAAATCGCTTGGGAGGGAGTTACCCCAGGTCAACTAAATGTTTAACTTTTCTACTATGTACCGTATTATTGTTTACGTCTGTGTTTTTACTGCCTGTTTCCTGCAGCAAGCCCGAGCAGAGCAGGAGGAAGAGTTCATCAGCAACACCTTGTTCAAGAAGATCCAAGCCCTCCAGAAGGAGAAGGAGACCCTGGCTGTCAACTATGAGAAAGAGGAGGAGTTTCTCACCAACGAACTGTCCAGGAAGCTCATGCAAGTGAGTCGGCCTACAACGGCAACCATTTTAGTCACTTCCATTGGCGTTAAGGTCCAAACTTAATGGCACTGAAGTCATAACAAGGAATAAAAAAAAATAATGTTGCGTCTTGGCTGCTCAGTACAGGATGGCAATGAGTGATAAAAGTAGACCGGAATGTACATTGCCAAGTTGGCTATGTTTAGTGTTAATGTGAAGCAACTCTCCACCCAGGCACACTTGGTAATCTCCATGGCACCCCGCCGTGTGTCATCCTAGTTCATGGTTAGTACCCAGAGTATTGCATTTAGGTTTGTTATACAGCAGTTAACTTCCTTTTATACTCATATGACAGTTGAGAGCTTTAAATGCGAGTCGAATTCCACTTCCCTAAATGCTACAAATTTGTTGACTTGCCCTCAACAGTCTGCTTTCTGTCTGCATCCCTAAATGCTCCAGCTTTCATACGTCATGGAGAGAGTGAGTAGTAGAGAGTGGTTAACTTATTTTTACACGTCTGCAGTTTAACACAGGAAAATTATTTATGTTCATATTATTTCCGATGTGAAAATGGAACAGTTTAACAGAGGAACAATAATTACCTCTAAATCGGATGCTCCACTGTGCGGAGTTACCTTGAAGGACTTTTGTTTATGCATACACAACACGACATGATACAGTACTTGTCTTCAGTTTTAGACTCTCTAAATGCTGACATTGGGGTTGGGCTTTTTGCCAGAACCTTGCGGGTCTGTTGCGCCTTTCTCGGACTCACCTTGAGCCGATGTAGGTTGAAGCTGACTGCATCAGGATACCAGATGTTGATGTCGAGGTAGTGTCTCAGGCTGGATTTACACTGCTGGTCTAAGTGACCAATTCTGAATGAATGCCCACTGTTTTACTTACACTGCCAGAACACATGAAACAACCCGTGATACATAAATAATACCATTATTAAGATGTTGTTTTTTTAGCAGATCTGTGTGTATTCACGCTCTCGTTGACGAACGTGATCTATGTGTCCAATTTGAATCTGATTTTTGTCCACATTTGGAAGAGGCCTGATTCCCATCTGAAGATATCAGATCCCCTGCATTTTCTATTTCCACCGCCCTGACGCATATCCAGATTGTGTCACTTGAACCATGCAGTGTAAATCCCGCCAATGTGGCCTGTGTTTGACATCATCCGTCTGCGTCGTCCTTGTGTATACAAGCCGAGAGCAGCTAGTGTATTATCATCAGCTGTATTTTTAACTTGCCCGGAGGCTGAGCGGGCTCGTGATGACATCACTTTGGCTTCTAAACGACTCTCTAATGACTCTCCTTCCATCTGTCGGTTATTTGGTACCCCTCTGCCTTCTGTCGTGTCTGTGCCAGTCGTTCCTGGTTGCCGTCGCCAGTCATTTCCCACAAATTAGTTTGCAGTTTTCCTCGTGATGAGTAATTGTTGCTTATGTAATCTGTCATTCTTGTTTGTCTGGTTTATCTGCCAAATGTGGTAACCATGGTTGCCACGCCGGTCATTTTTCACAAGCCATACTATTTTGCTATCCGCTCAATGTTTGAGCTAATGTAATGATCTTTTTCACTCCCGTCTTCAAATAGTTGACGAGTGACTCATCGTCCGTCGCCCTGTCGCACTTTTCACCCGCCCCGCTCACTTTCCCTTTTCCCTTGTTTCCTTGAGCTCCAACATGAGAAGGCTGAACTGGAGCAGCACCTGGAGCAGGAGCAGGAGTTCCAGGTCAACAAGCTCATGAAGAAGATCAAGAAGATGGAGAACGAGACCATCTCCAAGCAGCTGACTTTGGAGCAGGTATGTATGTTTCAGTCAGAGTTCAACATTCAGTGTTGTTTATTTTTCTATGATGCTTCCTGAACAGGAAGTATTTGAATCATCTCCAGGTCAAATCTGTGCCTTGGAATTTGTTCCTTTGTCATAAGATTTTTCCCATTATGTCTCTGATGTCTGAGTGATGCTTGTGTAATAACCTTCCTATTTCGGAAAAATTGAAAATTGATTTGATTATAAAAGGACATGACTTGTGTTGCCAAATGGTATTCTGAAAGAAAAAAAAAATCTAGATTTTTGCTTGATAGACTACTGGGGAAATTAGCAAATATTTAATCACTTGATGTTTAAAATTTTTTTTCAAATTGATGGAAGAAATGACAAAGAGAATGTTGCAGTTAAAAATGTTTTTCAAATTGATGGAAGAAATTACAAAGCTAGAATAATGTTGAGGTTTTTATTTCAAGGATAAAAAGTAATTGCTTTTTGTAAGTATTTTTAGAGTCTATAAAATAAAGTGCTGACTTTGATCGGAAAGGGAGGCAAAATTCTAAGTCAGTTATTGTGTGTATACTGTGCTTTTTCCATTTGTCTGTTTCTTCCTGTACAACGTCCTGGGTGCATTTAAATATTTGAGTAGAATCGACACATTGAGGAAGTGATTAGATGATCAACATTTCTTGATAAATCACTTTACCTAAACTGAACCGGTGAAATGGGTTTGAAAACTAGTTGGCAAATGTTGAGCAGTGTTTTATTTTACATTTTTTTGCTCACTGCGTCCTCAAAGTGAGCACACAGCAGAACTTTTCTTTACTTGAAGACCTTGGATGTGCTTTGTCTGAATGTTTTTCTTTTCCCCCTCTCCCCTCCAGTTGAGGCGGGAGAAGATCGACCTTGAGAACACATTAGAGCAGGAACAAGAAGCCCTCGTCAACAGACTGTGGAAGCGGATGGACAAGCTGGAGGCAGAGAAAAGGTGCGTATTTGAAATAAATGTCTTCATTGACATTTAATTCAGCAGTCTTTTATTATTATTTTTAAATTCGACTGGTTGATGGTGACTTTTTATTCAACAGGATCCTACAGGAGAAGTTGGACCAGCCCGTGTCGGCCCCTCCGTCCCCACGGGACGTCTCCATGGAGATCGACTCCCCAGAGAACATGATGCGGCATATCCGCTTCCTGAAGAATGAGGTGGAGAGGCTTAAGAAGAGCTTGCGCACCACCGAGCTGCAGCGTAAGTGGGCTTTCACTTCGATGGGACAGGTGACGAGATGGGTGGGGGCTACATCCAAGTGGGCCTTCTTTCAGAGCGGCGATTCAGAACAGAATACTTGCTTGCATGTAAACGGGTTCCCCTTCAACCAAACGTATGTATTTTACAGCCACTTTCTCAATTAAAAAACATTTTGTTTCTGTTTGAAGCAGGAAGTTGCATCCTAGCAACTCGAGACATGCCGTAAATCACCGCAATGTATTATAATCGAGTAGAAAACGTTCAGGCGGCCGTGTGAAACGGACACAGCTCAAACAAATATGATACACAAAGTTTTCAACCGCTGAGTATTGTCTCAGTTCCATCAGTTTCTAAATATGTTTAAGCCAGGGACATGTTTGATACCAGTGGAATGTCATTGATAAAATTCCATTCATATTTTATAGTGCTTTTCCTCATTAGGGTCATGCTGGAGCCAAGCCCATTGGGGCGAAAGGCCGGATGCGCCCCAATTGCCAATTATAGGGCACATATATTTTGGGGTGTCTGATCAAGCCACAAAACCCAAACAAGCACGTGTAGAACATTCAAACCCCACACAGGATGGCACAAGCTGAGCGTTGAACCTGGAACTGTGAGGTCGATGTGCTAAGTACTAGTTCCACTGTGCTTCTAGTTCCATTGACATGCAAAGAAATACATGATTGGTTTGTCAAATACATCAATATTTTAATTTCCGTAGTAGTAGTAGTCATTTCATTTGTAAATAGAAGTAAATAGTTATACTGGGTGATTGAAAAGTAACTCCCTATTTTAAAATACTTATAATTTATTCATATGTTGTAATATTTTTCTCAATTTTTGTTGCGTAGGTTCCATGATTAAAGGAGCAAGTCTATTCTACCAAACCGACTTTGGAAGAACTTGAAGGGCGAATGCGAGAAGTTATGTCTTCCATCCCACAAGAGTTATTTATGAAATCAGTTAATGCGGTTCCGAGGCGGCTTGAGAAACTGGTGGCTAATGCTGGCGCCAATATCCAATTTGAAATTAAAACTCCATGCAATACACTTTCTTCTCATGTTCATTTCTTATAAGAATTATAGTTCAGAAATAAATTCTAAGTACTTAAAAATAGGGAGTTACTTTTCAATCACCCGGTATATTGCCGCACGGTAGGCCTAGTGGTCAACATATATGACCCACAAAATTTAGGTTCGGAGTTGTAATCTGTCCCAAAAAATGTCTATAGCGCGTGAAGGCTTGTTGCTGGGGACCAGTCCTGAGTGTACCTACCCTATGCCCAAAGTCAGCTGGGATAGGGTCCGGTGTATCCATGACTCCTAATGAGGAAAGCGGTATGGAAAATGAATGGATAGAAAGTTATACATTCATAGTGCTTTGAGTTTTAATTAGGTACATTGTCAGTGCATTGGTGGTGATCCTAATTCTAACTGTTGGTTTGTTCTCTCATCTAATTAATGGACATTAAATAGCCAAAACCAGAGAGCCTCTCCTGTGATTCTTCTTTCTTTTTTGCGTTGGCCACTAGGGGGAGCGCTCATCTCAATCATAAATAAGAGGAAATTGTTGATAGGGAAATATAGGCATTTTGCTTCCTTTATGATACAGGAATCGGTCATTGACCTGCTGTTTTGTTTATTGGTGGTGAGTGCATCCTGTCATAAAAAAAATTGTTTGTCTCCTCGCAGACACGGAGAAGCGTGCGCAGTACATCGAGGAGGAGCGACACATGAGGGAGGAGAACGTCCGGCTGCAGAGAAAGCTCCAGAGGGAGATGGAGCGTCGGGAGGCGCTGTGCAGACAGTTGTCGGAGAGCGAGTCCAGCCTGGAGATGGACGACGAGCGGTACGAGCCGCTCAAATTAAGCCACATATGATAAGTGTTTTGAAAGCAGTTGGTGATACAAAGCAAATGTGTCAGATTGCGCATGGCAACTGCTCTTCATGAGACAAGCCCCTTTAATGTGGCATTAGGCTCTTCACTGCTGACTGCATGGCACAAAAATAAGAGGTGGGGCTGGATTTAAGCTGCACGTCCAAGCCCCCAATTCTGATTTAATACCTACATCCGATATTTTCAACTGTCTATTTTCATGTACATATCAACTGACACATACCCGATATAGCTGTGAACACCTGAAACAACCCAGTTTTCACAATGTGCCCAAAATAAGGCCGGGGTAGACATCTTTTATTTGCAGGAAAGGGCCTGACAAGTGTCAACACCTTGCTGTGACAATTCACAAGTAAACAATATGTAAATAATACAATTATTCAGACTTCATATCGTGTTTAGTCAGCCTGTACTTTGATTTTAAATGAGGGCTCCACTGGCTGCTCTCGCCAATTATCTTAACCATATTTAATGATCAATGCTTTTGCTGTAATTTAGAATTACAGCGGCTGTTTATTAATGTTTGAAAGACGCGGGTGTGTATAAGTCGGCATTTGTATTTATCGGTGTAATTATTCTACAATACTTGGTGTATCCAATCTTTTTGTGCTGCAATGGCACATATTCTATACTTACTGGGTTTTTATCGACATTTGGAAGAGACCTGATTCCTGTCTTTTAATATCTGTGTAATATCTATCTCTTTCTTGTTTTCTTCATGGAACTTCAAGCTGCTCAGCACATGGAGGCAATATACAGAGCTATTATAACATTTCCAAAATGTCCATATTTTGCATTCTCCGCATTCCACATTTCTTCACAGATTCAAACTGTTCCAACTTCAAGGCTCACATTCTACAGTTGAACTATTTCATTAATTCAGTTTCAGCTCTTCAAGCATTCACATGCAATTTGTACACAAGTATGTGAATTGTGTCACGCGATAGCAAAAAAATCAAAACTTGAACCATGCAGTGCAATTCCAGCCTGAGTCTGTTGTGATTGCATTTTAGCCATGCTGTTGTGTTATGTAACCTCATAAAGCCCTATGGTGTGAGATCACCTAGCAGAGATAATCATTATGGCAGTCATCATGTTAGCCGACAACATCCCTTTTTATTTTGTGTTGCCTCATCAGGTACTTCAATGAAATGTCGGCGCAGGGTCTGCGAGCGAGGACGGTGTCCAGCCCCATCCCGTACACCCCCTCCCCCAGCTCCAGCCGCCCCATATCTCCAGGTAGGTGCCCGGTAAGATACCTGCTGCTCAAGCGGTCATAAAGCAGCCAACAAGGAACGTCAAAGAGAACTGGCATGAATACACTTCTTTTTTCTTTTTTTTAAATAAGCTATCATAAGAATCCTGGCAGCAGCACACAGACCAACATCATAAAATCATCTTAGATAACATCAATTTTTATGATTATCATAACTTCGTCATGTCAGCGTTGTTGACCTGCAGTTTGACGTTTGAATTAATCTTTGGACCGGAAGAAAGAAATATATTTAATTTCTCTGGACTCTGTGTGTCAGGGGTTTCCCAGCATCTATCACTCACACAAACAACAGGCCTGTCTCACCTTCTTACAAATAACAGAAATGCATTGTTAACTGTATGCTTAGTGTAATACCCTTGCATGTTTTCGCCTATGCGGGTAGGTCTTGAACATATCCCCCACGATAAACTGGGTTTCACTGTACAAATAATTTTGCTACATGTAGAAAAATGGCGGACATACAAATCTGTCGTCATAAGTCTGGGCCCTGTTGAATTGAGCCATTTTCGTTGAGCAACTTTCACTTCCCGTCCCCTGCAGGTCTCTCATATGGCAGCCACACAGTCGGCTTCACCCCACCGGCCACTCTGTCCAGAGCCGCCATCTCCCACTACAACACCCCCGCCCTGCACGTCCACGGAAGCTCCTCCCACTCCGTAGCGGTGAGTCACAGCCGCCCGCACAGATGTGTTGTGTTTTTTTAGATTTTGAAGGAACTTTCTTCTGGTTCATGTTTTACATGAAAGTTTAGTGATATTGAGGGTTTATGGTGAAGCACCTGGTTCGTTAAAGTAGACATACAAAATCCTGTTTCTTAACATTTGCCTTTGTAGTGATAACGCTCAGGTTTAATTTCAACAGCGTTTTATTAGTGTAGTTAGCATTTAGGCCATATGTTTTGGTTACCGTGTTTGTATATATAATAGAGAAATAATGTATATTGTTGTGGGCTACTGCATCATACTGAGGGGTCTTATAGTTTGGTTATCTTATTTAACTACCTGAGTGGCAAAATAACCCAAAAAATATATGATACAAATTTACAAAATATAAAACATAAGTAGACAATACAATTACAGTATATATTTTAAAATGAAAATAAATGATGGCATTACAGTATAGCATGCCCATGTCCCTAGTGAGGATAAGCGGTACACAAAACGGATGGATGGACGAGTGGCAAAATTATATTTAAAAAAAAACATACAAATAATTTAAAAAAAATAATACATTGTGGCATTGTAGATTGCAGTGGGAAATCGAATCAAGAGTGGCAAATGTATGTAAAAATAGTTAAAATATATACAGTAAGTCCAAAACAAATACATATGACAAAATAAATTGTGAGCTACTGCATTATAGTGAAAGGTTATATTTGGGTTTCCCTACTTCACTACGTGAGTGGCAAAATTATTTAAAAAATATAAATTCAATTTAAAATTGATATGCAGTGATCACCCCTCCATCGCTGGGGTTGCCTTCGACAGACCCCCTGCAATAAGTGAAATCTACATTATAGAAATACCCTATTGCAATACACCCCAGGCATGTTTTTCATTGTGTTGACAGCATTTAATTTTTTACGGTCTTTAGACACACTCTTAAAAGAATACGAAAAAATCTAAACACATAATATACTGAGAGAGAGCAACAGCTATGGAATGCACAAAAGTTTGTGCAAACAGTATTAAAAAAAAAAAGCAACTGTAAAGACAAAAAAAATGCCATATATCGGGACTGCAATGCGTGAACTGCGATATAGCGAGGTATTTCTTTAATACAATATGGTATGTTTTTAAAACAAACTACGCTACTGTAGATCAGTTTTTACATTTTGGTTACCTTACTCAGCTACATAAGTGACAAAATTACATTAAAAAATATTACAAACATAAATTGAAATACAAAAAACGTTTTTAAGATAAAACAAATTATAGCATTGTAGTTTGTAGTGTATACTGCATTATACTGAGAGGTGTTTCTTATATTTTGGTTTCCTTATTTTGCTACAGGAGTGGCAATATTTTTAATAAAAGTACTAAAAATATTTAATTCTATTTAGAATTGTATAGGTAATACATTTGTAGTTTTCAAATAAAACTGGTGGGGAGACTGCATCATAATGAGGTGTTATTTTTTTGTTGCCTTATTTTTCACGTGTGGCAAAATATTATTTTCTTTGAAAAAAATACATATACTGTGTATCTAAATAATCCCAAACTGTTTTGACAAAAAATAATTACATACAAATAAATGCTTCTGGATATTCTTTTTTGAATGCAGTTCTGGCATTGGAGCCGATTGTGAACATGTACCGCATATTGTGGTTCATATGTGTGATTGACTGTTTTCTCTCTCTTACGCAGAGGCCCTCGCCAAGAAGAAGCACCAGCCCTGACAAATTCAAACGTCCGACTCCCCCACCGTCCCCCAACACACACTCAGGGGCCCTGCAGCCACAGCCTCCGCCGCCCCTGCCCATGGTCCAGTCCATGTCTTCCCCGGCAGCCATGTCGCAGCACGCCGCCGGGGCCCAGCCGCCTCCCTCCCAGCCTTAACGGCGCACGCTCGCACGCACACACGCACACGCACACAGACACACACACACGTCTCCGTCTCGGGGGCACGAGGGCGCCCAGCGGATGCCACGACGCCAAAACCGCAGCAGCTTCCATCGTTAACAAGCTCTGGAAGAAGCGCTCAAAAGCAGCTTACAAAGTTTTAAAGAGAGAAGCGACACAGCCCAGCCAAAACCCACGCGTCGGCATTTCCTAATTGCTCTTAAACGAATGGATGTACTGAAAAATAATCGCTTCTGGGACTAGTAGGCCAATTATCTGTCCGCCCTCCTGTCGTGTATATGTTTTTGTTTTTTTCTTTGCTTTGGAACTTTAGCTGGTTGGAATTGTGTTTGTGGCGCTTTTCAGATAGCACAAACGGCACAGAGCTTCACCGCGGCTTTTTTGTCGACGATTTGGTTTGCGATACATGGATGTTTGGGTCACCTGATGGATGTATGGCCGTCTCTGTGGATGTGATCGATTGTTTCTACGCCTCTAACGTGGCATTCAACTGCAGTAATGTCCTCCACCACCACCCTCCCCCCACCACTACCTACACTACCACTCCCTTTCATCTGTTCAGCAATTGTCATCGTTCACTCACTTAGCAAGGTCGGCCTAGAGGTGTCATAGAAGACCACCAGGGGGTCTTTGTTGTAGCGTGTTCAACACTGAGCACGCATAGCTGTTATTTCTGTTCCTGCAGACATTTTCCAAGCTCGTTGAAGTAAATTTGGGGATGGGTGAGTCGGGTCGTCTCTGTGGATGCACACTGGTACATAAACCACAGATAAATGTCGCCTTTAAGGTGTTAAATAATGTAGTCTGAGGTGTTACTTCGTCATGTACTCTTTGCTCTTCTCTCTCTCTGAGTGTATTTCTCAACTCTTTATCATCAGATAATGGCAAAAAAAAGAAAGAAAACACATTGTGCTCTTTACACTAAATATACATACTGCTAAAACATTCTAAATGAATGGTACTGTCAAAACAAAATTTCTATGTATGATTAAAAGCTCGAGATGAAAACTTTTGATTTGTGAGACCCATCCAATTTTTTCATTGAGACATTCGGACATGTATGATTGGGCGACAGTTACATCTTCAGGTTTTCTATCGTGTTGAGGTCTGGAGACTGACCACAGACGTTCTCCCAATACTCCTCTAAGCTATTTAGATGCGCACTGGCTATCTTAAGACGGGCCTATACATGTGCCACCTTGAGCATGGCTACGTAATGGACTCATATCTTGCGGTGCCCGCAAGGCCCCCCATGTTCAAGAAAAGATCTGAAACTGGCCCGCCTGAAGATAGCTAGTGAACATCTAAATGACAGTGTGTTACCAACTGTTTTCTTGGTGACAGGTCTCAATTGCCTTCGGATCAATAAGTTCCCGATCGTCCTCACTCCATGAGGCAAGATCATTGATGGTCATTTTGTGAGTTTTCCACTATGGAATAATGGCAACAATAGTCATCCCCTTCTAAGCAAGCATTTTCCTGATAATTTTGTAACCCATTAAATCCTTGCACAGATTTTGATTTGATTTGTTTTTAGCTTCAAACTGCTGGAATCTGATCTTTGTGCCTTTTTAAGTAAATCCACACAGTTCTATCTGAAGAGCTGCAACATATAATTGGGCAGATACAATTTTACCATGTATTTAGTACCCGGGCTTTCAATGAGTACTTATTTAACGTAATCCACCTTTTAATACTAATACCATCATGTCACAATTCTAGAAACCATAAATACTCTACGAAAATGGAATTTAACAGCGTGTCTAGTAATGTGTCAAAAACATTCAAATGTAATAATAAAAAAACAAGCCTCACAAGAGATGCTGATTAATAAATGTATTGTGTATCGGTAGTCGAAGTTGCCTGTAACAGGTTTTGCTTCGACCAACCAATCAGAAGATGGCAAACTGCAAATGTCATCGAGGGCCAGCACGATGGCCTTGCTTGGACAAATTTGAAATCTGATAAAAACAGTCCCTTTGCTAATACTGTAGCCTTACTGATTCTGAACGCCCTGGTTAGATTGGATTGACAAGGCAGAAGATTGGACATACACATAAATAAATAAATTCAACATCCACGTACTGAAGCAGTGCCGCCAAGAGAAACACTTTTGACATCAATTGAATAGACTATTGGGAATATATGTATAGTTTCATGGAACAAATGTTACAATTTATTTTGTCAATGTAGGTCCGTGCCACTGGTTAAGTTATATATGTTGGACGTTAGCCCCCCTTTTCAATTCCAAGAACCTCTGTTTGTTTTCGACTCCCTGTAACCGGCTGAAAAAGATTTGTTCTCAGGATCAATCCACTGCTCATCTTACCATGATGTGCAGTGACCTTTTGAGGGCGGGGTCAGCACATCGGAGGCCTTCATTGGCTGCTACGAAACCACCTCAAGGTGACGGTTTGCCTTTAGTCCCTCGAGAGTCTCATTGTCTTATCTTTCTGTGTTTTTTTTAATACTTGAATGTGTGATCTGTGTTCTCTTCCAGTGACTGTAGCAGTGGGGGGGTCTCCCTGTGTTGACGCCCCCTATGGGAGAGAACAGCAGGTTGCAGCTCCTCCTATGTCACTGCAGAGAGATGGTGAAGCGCATAACATCTGCACATCACTGACGTATGTGCACTAGATGTTAATCGACCCACACTGAGCTTGCAGCAGATACATGACAAATAATATTTTTCTTCAATAAATCATGTATGAAGTTATACAATTACATCACACATGATTTTTTAAAAAAACGTGGCCACAGAGGCAAAATGTTATGAGATATCAGGCTATTTGCTTTGTAACGTTTACGCTATGCTGTTTGTTTATTTTATTTATTTATTTTTATAGGACACCTATCAAGTGAAATTCAGCAACAAAGTAATTTTTTTTTTATCTGCCTATTTCTGAAAATGGCGGCACGGTGGACGACTGGTTAGAGCATCTGCCTCACAGTTCTGAGGACCTGGGTTCAATCCCCGCCCCCGCCTGTGTGGAGTTTGCATGTTCTCCCAGTGCCTGTGTGGGTTTTCTCCGGGCACTCCGGTTTCCTCCCACATCCCAAAAACATGCATGGTAGGTTTAATAGAAGACTCTAAATTACCCGTAGGTGTGAATGTGAGTGCAGATGGTTGTTTGTTTGTATGTGCCCTGCGATTGGCTGGCGACCAGTTCAGCGTGTACCCCTGCCTCCTGCCCGATGATAGCTGGGATGGGCTCCAGCACTTTCGTGTGCATGCATGCATGTTCATGACAATTTAAAAAAATCTTCTTCTTCTTCCCGCGACCCTAGTGAGGATAAGATGTTCAGAAAATGGATGGATATTTCTGAAAACGTGTCTTTGAGCAAGCCATTCTGACTTTGATGTCACAAATTTACGTAATAACCACCCGAGTTGTTTTTGATTTCCCCCCCCCATGTCTTAGAGGCTGGGCTATGTAAGGAGCCGTCATATTCAAAGTGATGGTCTGACTACAATGTTCGAAACACACGTAAAAGCCAAAACGTAAGCAGAGCTGTGTTGATTTTTTTCTGATGCAAAGTTTATCATTAGCTGAGAGAAAAAAAGAATCTCGTGTTACATTTGAGTTATTCCTGATATTCTGTATGTGTGAAACAGTTATTGAGTGTTTTACCATTAATATATTTTAAAGCATGATTTAACTCTTCAGAGGCTCAGAGATATTAGATTATTTTGATTGACGGTCATGTGATCCTGGTAGGGGCCCTGATTGGTTCCTTGGACATCAAACCACCTGATGCAAAAAAAAAAAAAAACAAGGCCACTACAAATTGTTTTTTATGTATGTAAATGTTTACCAGGGAGTCAAGCTATTTGTGACTTTGAACAAAATTTTCGAATGCACTGGTGGGTTACGTCTGGGTAGAAAAGGGAGTTATTATCAGTAAATGAAGTGTACGAAGTGCTGCCTACATGAGTGAAAATGCTTATCCCCACCCACACACACTCTTGGCTTCACTCCTCTAAGTAGACCCCCCCCCGACCACCTACTTCCACCAAAATTGCTTCATATGCCTCCTTTGAATATACTTAACTGCTTACTGTTAAAATGTTTCATGTGAAGTAGTTTCATGGTCCAAGTTGTGGAATCGTCGTTTTAAAATCATTTACAGGTACTTGCAATGTGACTTTGCACTTTTCCACAGCCTTAGTAAGGTCACACAAAAAAGGTAATCACGAGGGAGTCGCATAGGAACTCAACCTGATGAAAGAAAGTGAACAAAGCCCCACTGGGGGGGGGGGGTGAAGATAAAATTCCTCAGGACCTTTGACGCTTCTAAGGCAGTGCTTTGCTGTATTTTCCCGAAAATAATTTGGCCGTGTAATCCTCCTCCTGCCAGGAAAAGTGACAGGAGCAAGAAGTATTTGCGCTGTGCTCACACTGGCATTAAAGTGACATGTTGCCTTAGACCAGTTCCAACCAGATAAAGAGCATGTGCATGGGTGGCGGGCGTGGGGAATGATGTGCAGGAACCCGAGGAGGCGCTTAAAACACTAGAAGCGCCCGTCAATCATCAACAAAACATCAAAGGTAATACTGCTATGCTGTTATCCATAACAACAGCAAGGTTAGAAATAGCTGTACGTCCAATAGAAAGGATGGAAAAAAATATTACAGTATATAAAGATCTTGATTATATAACAATAACTATCATCATCCCAAACAAGTTTTCCGCAGTCACCAAGTATCAAGATGTGTTATCATCAAAGGTCAATAGATGTTCTTCCTTTGAGACAGATCATAAAGAAGATAAGTTATTTTGGTCATCATGGCCTTGCCCCTGACAATGAACCTCATCTAGCAGTATGATAGATCCTTTTACTCTTTAAAAGTAAACATGGTTACAGTTTAAACACATTTATACATATCAAAAACACTTATTACAATACACTTTTAAACACATTGTAAACATATTGGAAAACAAACAAAAAAAACTGATAGAAGAAACATTATTCATAGTGTTTGTGTGTTAGATATGTGCCTTTAAGAGGCGGGACCTGTTGGGGTGGCTTGTGATGTCAGAGAATCTGTGTGCAAGTTTCTGGGCGTGAGCTGTGGCTGAAAGCAGCAGCTGTGTGAGTGTCGGCCAGAATTTGAGGTCCGACCAAGCTTTCAATAAAATGCCACTATAAAGGGAAGTTTAAAAAAATAAATAATGGAGCAAATAAGGTACTGTAATGCCCTCACGCATGGGCAAGGAGCGCTACAGTCACCGATGCACCTTGAGCTGTTGATTGGACACGACAAACAGTCAAACAGACAACAAAATGAGAACACTCACAAGGAACTGCTGTAGGCCGCAACTCGCATACAGACGTTCAACGCCACTCCAGCTCCTGACATCACTCACACATTACATTATGTACCATAAATAGACTTTATAAAACCTGTTAATTTCTTTACATTTGCTTTTACATTAAAATTTTTTTTTTTTTTTTTTTTACCAAAAATCGTGTTGTTTTCCTTTATAACAAAAGCTACTTTGTTTTTTTTTGGGGGGGGGGGGGGCGGGCTGGAAGGTATTAATGGCATTTCAATTAATTTTAATGCGACAAATTTATTTTGATATACGAGTAAACTGAGATATGATCTTGCAACAAATGTGAGTAGACCCCTAAGTGAGAAATTTTTTTAAAACTCCTATGTAGTGTACAGCTTGTACAACAGTGTAAATTTACTGTCCCCTCAAAGATAATGCAACAAAAGTGAGAACACCCCTAAGGGAGACTGTCAAAATGACTGTGTATATGTACGCCTATACACATTTATCTGTTTCATGGGGAGGTGTTCTATACATGCACTCTTCCCTAACACAACAACACAAAACTCCCCTCTTTATATTCCTCAGCTCGTGAGACCCCTTTAACTTCCCAGCTTGCACATATGCAAGTGCACTTCATGATTTAATATACATTTTTAAAAAATATATTTATCTATTTATTTTCCCCTCACATTTTGGGCTCCTATCAGGTAAATATTATTAATATTGAATCATGTATAAAAGAAGGCGTGGCGTGTTTTTATGGCGTATAAAGAGCATCCGTGTGCTTACGGGTTGCGGAGCTCCTGCTGGCCGGCGAGAACAGCTTCGAACCGGTTTGCTCGCCGATCACAAAGCCGCCAGGAAAGAAGGAGCAGGAGGAGGAGGAGGAGGAGGTGGAGGCGTAGTGCGCTGATGCTCGGCGTCTGGTCGTCACTTCTGCTACTAGACGTCACCAAAAATAACACCCGAGGGTTTTTTTGGGGGGGGGGGGGGGGGCTCACTACAAAACCGCTTGTCTTTTTTCCATCCCGGAAGGTCCAGCCTACATGGAAAGTTGCCGTGGACGAGCGCGCATCAGCACCGCAGGCACAGGCTGCTGTTGAGGTGAGTGCCGCATGGATTCTTGAAGAAAAAAGGCGATAACAAATCAAATCAATTAATATGAAATTTTAAAAAGCAGCCCAGCCCGTTTAAATATACTCGTTTCTACCATGCTTGTTACCTGCGTTTGAAATAACCGTAACGGGAAGGTAGACATGTGACAGCTGAACACTGTTGTCGTTCCGTTGTAAACAAAGCGCACCCTGAAGCAGGCTGAACGCTGCCGTTGCTGCAGTGGTGCGTTGCACTTGCTCGCAAAAGTAGGGAGGCACTTTGGAGATCCATTTCCTGAAGGGCAGGATGCCGTGAAACGGTAGAATTTGAAACCGCAACCTTTGCGTAAAGAAAACACCAACCGTGATTTGAAACCCTACCTTGGCGAGGAGCCCCATTTTGAAACCATAACCCTGCCTTGAAGTCTTAAATCTTCCACAAAATTCATAACACTGGCCTTGAAACGATTATTTGAAACCCTAAATTGACACCCAATCTCTGGTTAGTAACTCTGAACCACAAACCCTGTCTTGAAACCCTATTTTGGAACCCTACTTTGAACCCCTAACTCTGCCTTGAAACCCTGCTTTAAAACCATAGTGCGAAGCTCTAATCCTGTTTTAAAACCTTAGTTTGAAACCCCAAACCTACCGTAAAACCCTAACACAGGCCTCTATACCCTAATTTTGAACCCACTCGAAACTGTAGCTCAGTTGGTAGAGTGGGCCATCCACCGGACTGAAGGTTGGCAGTTCAAATCCTGGCATTGACTGTCCTCTGTTGAAATGTCCTTGGGCAAGGCACTGAACCCTAAATTACCTCCAAGGTCGGCTTTGTAAATGAGAAACTGTTCTCAATGGCCTTATGGGGTTAAACAAAGGAAACTGTGACCGTGCTTTGAAACCCTAATCCTGTCTTGATTTAAGTTTTTATTGAAACTAATACAGGTGGGAATTAGTGTAGTTCTTTGTTTTGCGGAACGTTTCGAAGAATATTGCAATTCTGAGGGAGTACATTTTGAACATCTACAAAATTAAACTGTTTAGTGAATGAAATTTCAATAAATGAATGGAAATGGAAGAAACGTTTTTTTCAAAGTGTACTGCGTGCATGTTTTTGGCCCACCCTGCAGTATATTTTGTATAAAGAGGCTGCTGAGTCGAGATGAAGATGCTGGGGGATGGTGCCGTGTCACACAGCAGCAGGCCTTTCTTTCTATTTTTTTTTTTTTTTATTATTTACTTTCCCCTCCTCCAAGGTGTGCGTGCTTATAAGAACAAAAAGTGCACTGGCTTTGTGTTCAGAGACGCATACAGGTGGCAGCCTCAGAGAGTGTGAATATGTGTGCTTTGCGAACGATGACAACTAAATTGACTTGTCGCCCGCTCCAAGGAACCCACCCCTTCCTCACCCGGCGGGCGAGCAGGAGCGGCAGCGGCAACATCGCCGACATGGCTTCCAAAGCGCTGGACGGCGGCTGGGGATGGGCCATCGTGGTGGCCTCCTTCCTGGCCCAGCTGCTGGCCTACGGTTCCCCGCAGTCGGTGGGCGTCCTCTACCCCGAGTGGCTGCACGCATTCCAGGAGGGCAAGGGCATGACGGCCTGGGTGGGCTCCCTGGTGGCCGGAGTGGGCCTCATTGCTAGTGAGTAGGAGACACTTGGACATCTTAACTCTGCGCAATCCAATACAAAGATAAACATGCTCAGTTTTCATTGGCGCTGTCTGTAATGCATTAGTTTAACAATGCCGTGGTTGTGAGTGCTGTTTATGGTACTTTGCTTGCCTTATTTTGCTACATAAGTGGCAAAAAAAGTACATAGTACAAAAAAACACAGTCACTATAATCAGTTCTTCTACACCACTATAATAAGGCTCAGAAATGGGGGGGGGGAAAGCACACGTAAAGGACAATCAAAAGCATTTTCACTCGTGGCGGCACCACTTCATATGCTTGTCAATTAGTGTGCATATCTGTGCATGTGGTGCGTCCAAATTAAATGAACTTTCAAAGTTTATATAAGGTTTAATACACCAGTATGTAGAAGCTTTTTTAATTCAAAAATATATTTTTACCCATGAATTTTCAAATGTATATTTTTACAAAAAAAAAAAAAAAAGAAAACAAAAAAACATGTCAACATGTAGAATCACGATGACTGAACACAGAAATGAGGTGTAGTGGTTGCATGTTATGCATTTGCAGCTCTAATTTTCTTTTTTTTAATTGTCATTTTTACTGAAAATGGTAAAACGTGAAATTAAGAGTGCATTAAAGCACTTCATTATGTTGGACGCTGTCTGAGGAAAATAGGTTTGCTGAAGGGGGAATTTGCAATTTAAATTAAAAATAGATATAACAACAACAACAACAAATCACACTTTGTCATAGCTGTTAAAAAAATCATTTGATAGTAAAGCAGCAGAAATATGATCTTTGAAAAAAGCTGCCATCTCCGTCTCCATCTTGTGGCTCTAATTTGATGTACAGAACAAAGAACCACCGCACCTGAGGGAAAAAAACAATGAGACAGAACGAGGTGCCAACCATTCGTCGCGCACTCGTCGTGCGGTGGTTTCTTCAAGTTATGACTGTTTTAACAAATATGACAAAAAGTGATGTTTTTTTTTTTTTAATTGCAAATTCCCCTTTCAGCACTGTAGCTTGTCTATTGCGTGCTCTTTAGATTGTGGCGCAGTACCTCGTTTTGTGCTTGGATGCCAATTGTGATAGACCATAGATCACCAAGGAGTGGCTGCGCCCTCAAAGAGTAGCAAAAAGATGTTTTGGCACCGCGTTTTATGCTTTGGCATCATCATCTGCTGATATGCGCGATCCGCGATGCGATAACGACCCCGCGCCACTAAAAAGCATCACCTTTACACCTGACCTTGTTTCCAACCCCTTGTGATGTCGCTGATAAAGCAGATACTGAATTAAAACGATGGCGTTACGCTACAGGTGTTTTCTGCTGTGTTGGCAACACGGTGGAAAGCGAAAAAAGGGACGTCAGTCTGATGAGCACTTAGCGGCTCCCGGAGCTGAGCTGAGTTGCTCCTAATGATTTTAGATGGAAAAGCAAGCGCGAGTCATCCGAGCAGTGAATGTGAGAAGATGACATTCTACTCACACGACAGTGGCTCACATCCGAGGAGGAGAAGCACAAACGCAAATAGAGTTTTGCATACTACAATGGAGCCGAAAGGAGAAAAGTGTGGTCATGTCATCACACAGTAAGCAGCCAAGACTTAAAACCCCAAGTAAAATGATCTTAAAATAATCTAAATCAATGCATGCAGCAAAACAATGTTAAATTGCTGGATTTTCAATATTACAAACAAACAAAAAAAATCTTCCTTCAGTGATTATAATAAGTATAATGCAAAGTGGGCAACCATAGCAGCATAACATTTGGTTCAATATTTTCTCGACAAACAGTGTACACAGTGCAAATTTCATGAAGGTCAGATGTTTTGATGGGTTGAAAAAAAAAGTATTATGGTCTTTTATGAATATTACTATATACATTTATGTAACAAATACAAATGGATAAAAAAAAAAATATATATATATATATATATATATATATATATAGAGATGTGTATTTAAAAGTGCATTCCAGAATTGTTGTTCATTGTTATTTTAGAATGTTTACATTGAATTACAATATATATATATATTATAAATATTATGATATAGTTACTCCCTGCTCTGCACTCTCAATGTAAGCCTGCATGTGTTTGATCTGATTCTTTCTCTGGTGCTCGCGACACAAATATACAGCAGCGCGTACGTTGAATTTCTCTGAGTATCAATAACAGTATGAAATAATAACAATTAATACAAATCCCGAAATATAAAAAAATTTTGGCCAACGGGTGGATGAAACTAATTGTTCATTGGTGTGCAATTCACATAGAAATAGATTATTATACATTATAAATAGATTATTACAAAGCGTTGTTCTAAACACACACACACACACACACACACACACACACACACACACACACACACACACACAAAGGATACATATGTATATCTAGGATGCAATACAATTTTTCTCCAGTTCAGTACATACTTAATGTGCTTAATAGCTTGAGGTCAAAGAATGCATCATCGGGGAAGGTTCATGGTAACGAATAAGGGAAAATTCCGGTTCTAGATGCCTCGGACTATTGTCTTAATCCTCTCATCCGATCAATTTATGCTCAAAGATGAGATGGGACAGGTCTCGTCTAAGAGGGATTTTGTAGGAGTCACGTTCATTTGGACCCAAGTATTTATCCTCTAAGCTAAAGAGGTACGCCCCATCTAAGAATGCTTACTCTCTGCCAACCAAGACAGCCGTTTGGGTTGAATCTCTCTTGTTAGTATTCCGTTTAGTTGTCACATGAAGGCACCTGAAAGAAAAAATGACGGGTCGTATTTGTTGAAGGCTCAAATTATTTAATCTCTTACGGAGGACAGTAATGCATCTGGTGTTTTGAATCAAGAAAAAAAAACAAATTTTAGCTACAGGCAGGCAGTGTAGAGGCCTGCCCACTTTGCCCGCCTTCTGCTGTCAAGAGGTCTGGACTGAGGTGATCGAAAGAAGGAGGACCTGGCCTGGGGCCTGATCAGGTTCTGGGCCCACGTGACCCGTGGCCCACGGGGACTTTTCCCTTTGGCTTCTTCGGAGGGATTTGTCAGCACTTCTGAAAGGTTCCTTTTGCCTCTGTGATTAAACAGCATAAACTCTCTTTGCAGGTCCCGTGTGCAGCGCCTGCGTGGACAACTTCGGCGCTCGCCCCGTCACTATCTTCAGCGGCGTCATGGTGGCCGGCGGCCTGATGCTCAGTGCCTTCGCTCCCAATGTCCAGTTCCTCATCTTCTCCTATGGCATTGTCGTCGGTAAGGTGGTTCGGGCGGGGGTTAAAAAGGAAATGCCTTTCAAGTCAAGGCGGTCATATGATTGGCCTAAGCTTCTTATCCTTTGAAATGCCCGGGAATTTTAACAAGTTGGATAATCATCAGAAACATCCATCCGTTTACTTCACCGCTTATCCTCACTCGGGTCGCGGGCTGCTGGAGCCTATAGCAGCCATCTTCAGGCGAGAGGCGGGGAACACCCTGAACCGGTCGCCAGCCAATCGCAGGGCGCATAGAAACAATCATTCGCACTCACATTCACACCTACGGGCAATTTAGAGTTTTCCAGTTAATCTACCACGCGTGCCGGCTTCATCAGAAACAGCATCTATTATATAATGCAGGAGCCGATAACAGCTAATTATGAGCATCATGAAAAAAAAAAAAAATTGATATAACATCAGGGACAGAAAAATAACATCCTTTTATTACCCTTTGCCACCTGTTATCTCAGTGCAGTGAAGTGCAGCACGAGAAATGCTGTAGTCAGCAGAGGAAGCGGTGGCCGAAGGTGGACGCCATGCATATTTCAGTAGCCGTTTATTTATGGAAATGCCTCCTCATGCACGTGCGGCTTATTTACTAGCACACTTTATGCTTTTGTGTGTGTCTGTGTTGCATAAGGTCCTGCACGCAGAGTGCCCTGTGTCGATGGATTTCACATAGCAATGTCGTATATCACAAACATGCAGAGACATGTACGTTTTACAGCCTTTAAAATCAAAGAATGTTTAAAATCAGTGAGCCCCTGATGTTTTCGGATTCCGAAAATTAAAAAAAATCCCACAGTAAATAGAAATAATCCATACCAACGTCAACTGTCGCCATTATAAAACTTTTCTATAAACTGTACATGCCATGTTTAAAGTCACATTTTAAAATTCACTGTCACACAATTGTACAACAGTAATATGGCAGAATGTTGCCATCATAAAACCTTTGTGAAACTGTGTAGGCTAAAACAAATTTCTAATGCCCGCCGGGGGTAATATGGCGAATCGCATTATTGCAAGGAGAAATAAAAGTCAAAATTCAAACTGTCACCGACATAAAAGCCTTAATGAACTTTACAGGCTATATTTTGAGTAACATAATCACAGTATATTCTTTTTTCCTTCTCACATTCTTCTCTGAATGCCTGAACAAGAGACTCCTACTTTTGAAATGTGTCACCAAAAACCAAAAACATTTGAAATGTGTCACCAAAACCCCCAAAACTAAGCTAAGCAAAACCTGCCCCGGGATGAGTGTGTTCAACTTAAATGGTTGCTCTGTAGCCCCTTTAAAAAAATAAAATAAATGTAATTTGCAGTTGACATAGTAGTGCTTTTCTTTACTAATAGAAATTCCTCTCATGTCTTTCCCTGTCCTCTTGTCTCCTCCTCACAAAGGTCTGGGTTGCGGTCTGGTCTACGCAGCCACCTTGACAATCACCTGTCAGTATTTTGACAAGAGACGCGGCCTTGCCCTCGGCATCGTCACCACAGGTACTGCCCCCGCCTCCTCTGAGCTCTATTGGTGCTCAACAGTTCTCCATGCTTACTGCTTTCATATCTGCACCGCTGCTTGGGAACCGCAGAAAACATGTGAGCTAAGCATCTGCAGTGAAGAGTGTTCTGGGAAGTTTGGGAAGTGACAAGTGGGCAAGTTTGGCTGGCAATGCCAAGTGCAGTGATGATTTTTGAAAGGTTTGCAAAAATGCTAATTTGTCAAAAAATCCATTGCACGGGGTGGATTTAAGGACCGCAGTAACAGTTTCTCTGATGGGTTTTCCATTACACCCTACTGTTTATTATGGTCTGCGTATCAGCCATCTGTAAAACGGTCACTTTGCACAAGCCAAACATCCAAAACGTGGATTGGCCGCCAAAGGAGCCGCACCCGCAGCTTCAAAATAGCCGATAAACGGTCGATGGGTGACGCCACGTGAACTCTGTCCACTTCCTGTATAAAGTCAACGTCCACACCCAGCAAACACAGGATGTTATGAAAGCTGCTGTGCTATCACAGTATTTATTTTTCGTATTTATTTATCATCGTTATGGAATCTATTCGATCCTGTGGAATGAGGAATAGGTTGATGGTAATACATATTGTTGCTGTCGGGTGTAACATCAACCCAGATTTGGTCAACTTTGTATTTCACAAATCTAAATCGTTGGTCAGAGTCCACGTGTGTCTAGTTTTTGTTTTGTTTTGTTTTTTACAAATTATTAACCAGTCTAAATAGACCAGTCTCTTTAATGATACAAGCACAAAGAAAAATAGGTTTTTCAAATTTCCTGAAAAATAGTTGGCGATGCGAGGATTCCGACTGACATTGCCAATATGTAATTTGTGATTTTCACATAACTTGATTAATAATAGTAAACAAACTTGTAAAAATGTTGTTTGCTCATTTAGCAATTATTTTCTTTTTGTTGCCTTGGTTTTATACATGTAAATGTGGTTTTGTATATGTAAATATCTCCCATGCTGAAACAGCCATGCTTGAAGTCTCATTTCCAAAAGGTTATTGATGTTTTAAAGTCATAACAGTAAAGACCATCAAGAGAGGAATTCACAAATTTCATGCCAGTCAAATGCAAATCTAATATTAACAAGATTTCTTAAACTTGTATAGAAAGAACTCAAAACCAGTTTTGTGTTAAAAAAAAGTTTGTATTGAAAGTGTGAGAATTACTATCGAACGTTTTTTCTTAGAAACAATTATTATCTTCTTCGAATGATAACTGCCGGTAATTCAAATACGTACTCGTATCATTAAAACTGATTTTCAAAATGAAATTCAGTGGAGTATGGCTTTACTGTTATTGATCAAATTATATGAAAATGACCCTTGTACTTCAGATAGAGGTGTACATATTAAATGACACACCTTGCAAGGGAATGTGTTTGAATGTGGGTCTTGTGTTTACCACGTCTGCCTCAGAGTCGAGAAGTCGCGGGTTCAAACCTCAGTTCAGTGTGACTGTGTGGCGTTGCATGTTCTCCCCCGTGCTTGCGAGGAGTTCCTCTTGGTAGTGTTAGGTTCATTAGAAACTCAATTGTCAATAGTGGTGAAATGTGAGTGTGAACTGTTGTTGATCGAAATGTGCCCCATGATTTGCTAGCGATGAGTCCAGTGCCAAAGTCAGACTGAATAGGCTCCAGTCACTTGCGACCGTATTTGAGGACAAGTGCTATATAGTAAAATAGTGAATGTATGGAAGGATGTCTTTGAATGCCCATCTCTCATTCAGGCACCAGCGTCGGAGCCTTCATCTTCGCCACGGCTCAGAACGAGCTCATCGTGCTGTACGGCCTGGACGGCTGCCTCCTGATCATCGGCGCGCTGGCGCTGAACCTCATGGCCTGCGCCGGCTTCATGAGGCCCCTCAACATGCCGGGGTACTACCTCAAACAGAAGGCGGCCCTGGAACGCAACACAGAGGGGCAGCTCTTCGAAAAGCACCAGCTGGACGACCTAAAGACGGCGTCGGGTTCTACGGCGTCCACTCAGGAGAAGAGTCTGATGGTGAAGGAGCTTCTCATCACCATCGACGGCATGGACGCCAGCATTCAGGTGGAGAAGAGGAGGAGCAGCTTCCTGGCTGGGCTGGGCGTCATGAAAATCATCAAGAAAAAGAGGCAGGCTTACTCCAAGTACATGACCTCTATGTATGAGATACTGCAGGACCAAGCCATGGTGGCCTTCTGCATTGGCTTCTTCCTGTTTAGCCTGGGAGCGTTCCCTCCTGTGCTCTTAATTGAGGACGTGGCACAGAGCCAGGGACTCATCGAAGAAGTCAGTGTCATTCCTCTGGTCTCCATCGGAGCCATCGCAACATGCGTGGGCAAACTGGTCCTAGGTATGCTGGTGGACATCAGGTGGATCAACAGCATCTACTTGTACACCTTCACCATGTTTGCAGGAGGTATCATGCTATTGCTCATCCCTGTCACTAAAAGCTACATGGGACTCCAGATCCTCTCCGCCATCTTGGGCTTCTTCTCGGGAAACTGGTCCATCACCTCGTACATTACCACCAAGATTGTCGGCTTGGACCGACTCACACAAGCCCACGGAATTGTCATGTTCTTTGGTGGATTTGGGATCATGCTGGGACCACCTGTTGTTGGTAAGTAGCATTTGCAGAAGGAGATGTACGTCAGAGTGTCAGAACTACCTTAGATTGGGTCTACTTCGTACAAAGTGACAGAACTACAAAAGAATGAGACCCGCTTAACTACCTAAGAAATTGGAAAAGTGATAGAGTACCAAAGAACTAGGCCACTTTGAGAACTGCGTTCACTTCGCATGTTACGGAACTACCTAAGAATTTGGCCCGCCTTGCAGAGTAACACAACTACCATGGAACTGGGCCCGCTTTGTGCAAAGTGACAGAACTACCTAAGAAAACATTGACTTTGCATGTGACAGAATTACCTACAGAACTGAGTTCGCCTCATGAAACCTGACAGAAATACCTTAGAACAAGACCCGCTCCCTGCAAAGTGAACTACAAACCTGACCCACTTCGCATAAAGTGACAGAACTACCAAAAGAACTGATCTCCCAATATTGGGGCGATTCACATGTGATAGATCTGCCTAAGTTGCCAAAAGTAACAGAACTACCAAAGAACTAGGTCTGCCTTGCTCAAAGTAACAGAAATACAGACGAAAACTAGGCTTTCTTTGTGGCGAATGGCAGGACTGGCTAAGAACTGTCATCTACGAACCGGATTTGCTTTGCTTTAAGTGACAGATCTATCCAAGAACTAGGCCCGCTTCATGCGAACCAGTAATCCTTACTGTGTTTGTCTTTCATCACTTATTAGGCTGGTTCTTTGACTGGACGCAGTCTTACGATTTGGCGTTCTACTTCAGTGGGAGCTGCGTGTTGCTGGGAACGCTGGTTCTCTCCCTGCTCACACTGCCATGCTGGAATAGGAAACCCACGTCCGAGAACGACAGACCGGACGTGCAGTACACCAGCAACTGCGACAAAGTGGCCTCTGTCGCGTGAATATGAGCACATAGGGTGAACGTGCCAACACTCCGGGCCCCATTGACTGCACTGCAAATGCTGTATCTGAAGGACCTCGGACTACAAGCACGGTTTGCCCTCATAACTGCTGCCAGGTGTACATGCACCAAGACACTTAACTGAGAAAATACAGGCCTTTCCTCCAAAAACCATACCTGTATTTCTCAGGTTCACGCCAAACACACATTGCACATCAGTTGAAGGTACAACCCTGCTGTAGGTGTCGGTCCTCTTTTATAGCCTCATTTTACGAGGTGGTCCAAACAATAATCTAGTTAAATGGCCGTGTGCTGAAACTTGAATCCACTGCAAATGCACAAAAAGAATTAAGAGTGAACTTTTAATAATCTTGACTTAAGCAACAAGTTTTGATTTGTTTTTGTAGCTGCATCTGACATACACCTTGTACATTACAAAAGCATCAATGATAGTTAATTCCTGTCAACACATAATGCCTGTTTGAACAATACACATGCCTTGCTTTATAGATATTTTACTTTTCAAGTTTTTTACTTTTAGAACCAGGAATTCCACACCATGAGCTACACCTGCACAATCCAATAAGCTCCGACACAAGACCTATGCCAAAAAGATAATAATGCTGTTTTGATTTGACGCTGTCAGAGGTATTCATTTAAGAATTCTTATTTTTCTGGTTGTATAACTTAAGATATTTACGACGCTGGAGTGTGCAGGTGTACCTAATGTACATAATTTTTTTTCAGGATCAGCAAGTAAAAGCTGATGTTTTTCATTCTTTCATCTTTGCGGCATATTGCGGCATAACTATTTTGACCAGGCTGGGCCTTTTTTTCATGCATTTCTTTATGTTGTGTGTGTTAGTACTGCAGTATAATGCACACGCACACACGTGCGCAGATTTGTGTATTGTGTGATATACTTTTGTATTAGCACTAGTTTGAAAAGTCCTACGTACTCCAGACTTTTATATGCACCTGGCTGTAGATATGTAAGTCATGTTTTAAGTTAGAACTGTGTATGCGCAATCACACGTAGACTTGAGAATCACATGACTTGTTGTTCAGGAGACCACTGAAAATACTTCCAGTAGCAGGTAAAGGTTGTTAAGTGTTTTTAGTGGGATTTTTATGTCTGTGAACGCAGGACAGGGTGCAGACATGATGCAACTGGCACTGACCTTGCATAGAGAAAGTTATGTCTGTTTTCTTACACTTGTTATTTCTAGTCTGTTATTTTGTGTGCGTTGTGCCAATAAATGGAGTTTGGAAGACGTGTGTTTTGTATATGCACTATACAGATACTAGTCAATCAATATAGCAGTTTGATTACTGTACAAAAGTTCCTGACTGATGGATAGCATTCAGCTTTACACCGATCTGATCGGCTTGATAGGTATCGGCCGATAATTAGCATTTTATGCTGATCGGCTTTAATGCCATAATTCGCCGATCGCTCCGCCAAAGACATTTAGTCCGTATCGCCGTCCTGTTCAGTATATTTGAATCCAAAAGTTAGTCGTGTCTTTTGATGTAGTACTATAAATATCTGACCGCCAATAAAGTTATTTAAAATAAACATGTCGGCGGTGTGGGACAGACACGTAATGCCCGGATCAGACTAAAAGACAATTGGTCTTTCACGATTGCACTGTCAGACTACTGCAATAAAATCTTGTATTCCGATACCACTGCATCCTGTCTATTACGAACACTGGGCTTTATCTTGTCAACTCAAACGTGACCGGATACACTCGTTACCATGGCGACGACAATGGATCGCATCGTGTGTATTAGAAGAAGAAAATGGGGGGGGAAATGTGTGCTGGTGGTCACCGGCGCTTGGGAGATGATTTCAATTCAAGGATTGATTGAGCTATGTTCACATACTTTTAATACGATAACCGCTCGCAAGCAGGCAACAAAACATTATGTAGCCGAGCAAGCTAGTGCTAGCACTAACGTTTGTATGTAAACATGCCGGCGTTATGTCAAATCATGCTCTTAAAAGTTTCGGTCTGTGTGTGATGTAGAATAAAGTAATTTAATTATAGTAAGTTAACACCCATTATTTCTGTCGTGTTAGTTTGACCTGACTGATTAGAATACATGACCTGAATACTTTTGAAGGTACTCCGTATACGGTAAACAAGTATATATAGTAAATGAACAAGTCATTTAAATAGACACATTGCTCCATCTTGTGATCGGATCGATGATCGTTTTTTTAAACTCGCTGAATCCTGACCGTGTAAAGCCTAGATAGTACAGTACGTGTGCCTCACAGTCGACAGGTCCCATTCCCAAGTGTGAATTTCGTGGGTTTTCTTCTGGTATTCTGGCTTCCTCCCACATGATGTGGGATGTGATGCTTGTAAGGTTAATAGAATACTTAATTGCATAGAGGTGGATGTGAGTGTATATGGTTGTCTATGTGACTCGCCCAAAGTCAGCCTGGATAGCATTCGGCTCACCACCTGAAGTTGAAAAGCGCTATAAAATAATGGATGGATGGGTAGTGCACTGCCCATTCCAGAAAAAACACTGTCAAAGAGGTATTGATTAAACAAAATATGTATTGTTGTAATTGTCGTTTCCTATACTATTACTAGAGGTGCGTTCGGAAATTCAATCTGGAGCCCTAACTCAACTCTTACGAGTACACATTCCAACAGCATTCTGATTTTCCAAACGGTGCGGAGTGCAGCAGAGAGACATTTTCGAACGCACCTTATATTACGAATGCGACGTCGACAGACACGGAAGTAGATGACCGCAAGTGTTCCTCAAAGAAAACGTCGGCGTTACGCATATTTAAAAGGATAACTACATCACCAGAACACTATATATTTTCTACATATGAGCTGATTTCACAAAAATCCGTCGGTCGGTCATTTCTTTTTGTATGTTTATGTAAAACCCGGAAGTCGTAAGCGTTCAAAACGTCGCGCAAATAGTTCCGTGTTACGTCAAGCAATCAGGTGACGTGCTACAAAGAAAGTACAATACAAGCGCTCTATGTCGAGACCCACGATATTTGCTTTACCTTAAAACCAAATATACTCAAGTGTCGTAATTATTCAGTTTAGTCAACTATATTTTAATTGAAAACAAGCGAGCGTTCGGGTACGTCACGTCATGGTATTGCTTCATATCCATCCGCTAGTCTTTTTTATTTTTATTGTTTATTTTTAAAAAAAATTAATACAGCCGAAGCTAACCTCATATAGTCCCAATCTAAATTGATGTCTTTAGCTAATAGATTAAGTGAAAAACATATTCACACTCACAAAGAACATAATATATATATTTTGTAAGTCAGAGGTTGTTTTACATTAGGCAACTCTTTCCGAGACAAAATGGCAGCAAATGAGAGAAAATGCCACCCTCAAAAGATTGCTTGACGTCCCAGTCAATCAGTCTGCAAAATGGGAGCAAAACTTTCATTAATCTCTGTAAGTAAATCTTAAATAAATTATTTGCACTTTGTCTTCTTTGGGGGGTATCTAAGAGATTGAATGACCTCAAAACTATCAAGTGTAATTGAGTATGAAGACTAATATTTACATATGTTACAACTGCCTTTATGGAATTAGTCTGAGGCATGGTGCACTAGTGTTTAACACGACTGCCCCACAGTTCTGAGGTTTGGGTTTGGAATCTTGGCAAATCTGCTTCCTGCGTGGAGATACAAAATGATGGATGGAATTTGTCTTTGTTGTTATAGGTTAAATTACAATAGAAATTGATGAAACTACGACATTTACATTTCTGCAAATGCAATCACAAATTGGTCCTATGGGAGATCAATAGAGCCAGTTGTGTATCTGAATGATTTCTAACCTCACTCCATAAATCTTGTATTACCGATTTAATTGAAAATCAGTTGGGTTCTGGGAGAGCGCAATAATGGTGACGGTTAGGTGCACTAAAATATTCAAAATCAAAAATGAAAATGCAAAACAAAGTATTACAGCACACACACACAAAAATGAACACGGTCAAATGTATTCAAGGATGGTCATTCTGAACCACCAATTTCAATAATTGATCTGAATTTTTTTTAATTTACTATAAATTGTCTTTATTCATCTATCTACGTGTGTCACGAAAAAAAGTTTTCACAAAAAAGTAAAAAGTAAATTTCCATGTTTTAAGCGTAAACGAAACCCAAGTTACCAAGCCATATCAATACAATATATGCTGTTCAGAATATATACATCTTGTGTTTTACAATAATACTTAACAATATTTATAATTTCATTTTTATGTGCCTGTGGCTAGAAATTAAAGTGTGGACAATTTCTGTCGCCGCAATGCATGAGTGTAGTCGGTGAATGGGGCAATTGATCATTGACAACTGCCTCTCAAAATATCCATGCTCTCTCCTTATTTTCCTCTTTGTGGCTATCCGCTTCTTCCTTGACAATCGCACCATGTTTTTGTGGCTCAATTAAAAGGAATACAGTACAGTTGATTATATGTGGATCCTCAAAACCCGATACAGGGTCGCAGTTTTTCCGTTGCAGTGTGTCAGTAAATGTCAGGTGCTCATTCGCTTGGTGTAAGGTAAAGAGTAAGAAAGTAAGTTTTGTTTTTTTTAAATCATGGTTAATTTAAAGTCACTTTCAGCTGCATCACTCGGTTTGTAGTGGGCATAGTGTAAATTAAGTGGCTTGGCTCAATAAAGGTTGGGAAACCCCGATCTAAGACAAAAGTAAACCACTCATGTTGTATATCTCTCCCCTTGCAGCATGAAAGGTCTTCGGCGATAAAGCTTTGGTTCAGTATTCATTTCAACCGAGATCCAGCTGCTCCTGTCCAGATCTCAAAGCCTGGAATGGAGCCCAACTGTGTGTTTGGTGTTTCCCTGCAGACGCTGAGACAAAACGGGAAGATGAGCCATGGGATACCGCTCGTGTTACGAGATATGGTGGAGTTCTTGGAAAAAAATGGTAACTGATGCACACACCCTCTGACACTTTGTCGTATTCCCTGATTAATGCTCAAACCATTAGTGACTCCATCTTCTTTCATTATCAGGGATGGGCTACCAGGATCTTTTTTGTGTGGGCGGCTCAGTGGTGCAGATCCATCACTTGAGGTGGCAGCTGGATCATGGCGAGAATGTCAAACTGGATCTGGAGCAAGTGTCAACTGTAGCTTCGCTCCTCAAGCTCTTTTTTCAACAGCTGCCTGATCCCATAGTTCCAGAGTACCAATGCAGACATCTCATCCAGAGCTTCAGAGGTACATCTTCTTGGCAGGGGATAATCTACAACCCCAATTCCAATGAAGTTGGGATGTTGCGTTAAACATAAATAAAAACAGAATACAATGATTTGCAAATCATGTTCCACCTATATTTATAATCATTAATATAATAATCATATATACATAATATATAATCATATATATAATAAAAAATCATTAACTTAAAATTTTATGGCTGTAACGCAGTCCAAAAAAGCTGGGATAGGTGGCAAAAAAGTTGAGGAATGCTCATCAAACACCTGTTTGGAACATCCCACAGGTGAACAGGCTAATTGGGAACAGGTGGGTGCCATGATTGCGTATACAAGGAGCTTCCCTGAATTGCTCAGTCATTCACAAGCAAAGATGGGGCGAGGTTCACATCTTTGTGAACAAGTGTGTGAGAAAATAGTCGAACAGTTTAAGGGCAATGTTCCTCAACGTACAATTGGAAGGAATTTAGGGATTTGATCATCGACGTCATCGTCATCAAAGGTTCAGAGAATCTGGAGAAATCACTGCATGTAAGCGGCAAGGCCGAAAACCAACATTGAATGCCCGTGATCTTCGATCCCTCAGGCGGCACTTCATCAAAAACCGACATCAATGTGTAAAGGATAGCACCACATGGGCTCAGGAACACTTCAGAAAACCAATGTCAGTAAATACAGTTCGGGGCTACATCCGTAAGTGCAACTTGGAACTCTACTATGCAAAGCAAAAGCCATTTATCAACAACACACAGGAAACGCCGTCGGCTTCTCTGGGCCTGAGCTCATCTAAGATAGAATGGTGCAAAGTGGAAAAGTGTTCTGCGGTCTGACGAGTCCACATTTCAAATTGTTTTTGGAAATTGTGGACGACGTGTCCTGTGGGCCAAAGAGGAAAAGAACCATCCGGACTGTTATGGATGCAAAGTTCAAAAGCCAGCATCTGTGATGGTATGGGGCTGTGTTATTGCCAATGGTATGGGTAACTTACACATCTGTGAAGGCACTATTAATGCTGAAAGGTACATACAGGTTTTGGAGAAACATATGCTGTCATCCAAGCAACGTCTTTTTCATGGACGCCCCTGCTTATTTCAGCAAGACAATGCCAAACCACATTCTGCACGTGTTAAAACAGCGTGGCTTCGTAGTAAGAGAGTGCGGGTACCATACTGACCTGCCTGCAGTCCAGACCTGTCTCCCATTGAAAATGTGTGGCGCATTATGAAGCGTAAAATACGACAATGGAGACCCCGGACTGTTGAACAGGTGAACCTGTACATCAAGCAAGAATGGGAAATAATTCCACCTACAAAGGTTCAACAATTCGTGTCCTCGATTCCCAAACGTTTACTGAATGTTGTTAAAAGAAAAGGTGATGTAACACAGTGGTAAACATGACCCTGTCCCAGCTTTTTTGGAGTGAGTTTCAGCCATAAAATTCTAAGTTAATGATTATTTGCTAAAAACAATCAAGTTTGTCAGTTTGAACATCAAATATCTTGTCTTTGTAGTGTATTCAATTAAATATAGGTTGAACATGATTTGAAAATCATTGTATTCTGTTTTTATTTATGTTTAACACAACGTCCCAACTTCATTGGAATTGGGGTTGTATCACTGGCATGGTCTTGCCTGGAAAATGCCAATTGCCAATTACAGCCAATAGTCGATTTTATGACTGGTGCAACTTTACAATGACGTCTACTAAAAGGGCCATAGAGCTCAAAATTATGAGAGAAGTAATCAGGCTCTATAAAGAAGAGAGAAAATGAGAGCTATATTTATGGTCTTATAGGGGGAGTATGCAGTTTTAAAACCGCTAGCAAGATTTGAACGTGGCCTAACCATAGCCGCGCCCCTCACTGACGTACGTACACGAGCGCCATTCTCAAGGCCATTCATAATGGCATACAATTATAAAAGTACATAGTTGTGATAATAGTTACAGAGAAGCGTTCTTCCTGAGACTTTTTTCATCAGAAACCTTTACAAAATGTCTCAATCGAGGACTCATCGTCATAACTAATTTTGATTTGAGATGGGCATAAAAGTTGATGTTTTTTAATTTCAAAACTGTAGTTGTAGAAAATCAAGCTAATCATTGCTCTCGACTTGCATTTTTCCTGTCCATATTGTTTATGAGTGTGTTTAAGCTATACTGAACGTTGGGGCTAACGTTGAAATGTGTGAATTTATTTCATGAAACTGACTGTGGGTTGTGTATTAAACAGTGGCATTCCGGTCATGTTCAATTTGATGTCTTTCCAAAAGTATGAGTTGAGATTACTCAGTAAGGTTTCTTTGTCTGCAAAGAATAATAGCCCACTTGACCTTATCTGAGTCATTGTTGCTGTACTAAAAACAAGTAGTCAATTAAGTTAACTGTATCAGAGATGTGCAGGTGAGGAACTACATTAGACTGTTCTATAAAAAAAAAACTGTGTTGCACTGTATAAACAATAAGTGAACCGTAATATAGCAAGGGATTACTGTACTGTCCTTTTTCATGTTTACTCCCTAGGTAATACAGACGAAGCCCATTTGAACATGTCCATGAAAAAACACCTAAGCCGCATCCCGGACGAGAACCTCACTGTTTTGTTGTACTTCGTTAACTTCCTGTCCAGAGTGGGGGCTTGCAGCCAGTTGAATCACATGACGGTGGACACTCTCGCTACTATTTTTGGACCTTACATCTTTCAGTAAGTTGTTGTGAGGTACATTCAGGCTTCCGCACTTTAGACACAGAGGTGGGACCAAGTCACTCCTTTGGAAGTCACAAGTAAGTCTCAAGTCTTCCCCTCAAGTCCCAGGTATTCTACTGACAATTCTATCAGAATAATCAAGTACAGTATAAGGAAAAATATATTTTTGCTTGGTTAAAGAGCAATTATGAATACACAAGAGAAAATGAGACTTTTCACTTAATAATCAACAACTAATTGGTTTCCTGTTTTAGATAATCAACAGTATTTTTCTTGAATTCACAATGGGCATACAGCAGGAAACTGCATTTCCTTCTCCACAAACATTTCTAGTGAGGAAATTTCAAACACAAATATAAATAGATTTCAGTTTAAACTTGGCATTTCTTGTATCAACAACAGAAGGAATTCATTAAAAAAGAAAATAATTTTCTCATTTTGTTATGAAGGCACAATTCTATCCAACTGGGCAGCACGGTGGATGACTGGTTAGAGTGTCTACCCCACAGTTCTGAGGACCGTGCCTGCATGGGTTTTCTCCGGGCACTCCAGTTTCCTTCCACATCCCCAAAACATGCATGGTAGGTTGATTGAAGACTCTAAATTGCCCGTAGGTGTGAATGTGAATGCGAATGGTTGTTTCTTTCTGTGTGCCCTGCGATTGGCTGGCAACCAGTTCAGGGTGTACCCCGCCTCCTGCCCGATGATAGCTGGGATAGGCTCTAGCACGCCCGCGACCCATGTGAGGATAAGCGGCTCAGAAAATGGATGGATGGATGTATCCAACTGTGGTATCTCAGTCAGAACACTAGGGGGCACTACATAAAAATATTACGTCAAAAAGAGGCAAAGATAAAAAGGACACGGAGAAGAATGTAGTTTCATGTCAAATAGATACTAGCTGTGTGCTGATCGATCGGAAAATAAAGTGGATAAAAAAAAAAAGAAATACAAGACTGATTCCTGCTATGCTATAAAAAAATAATCACTGGTAGCATATGTAACACTGGACCTCAATTTCTAAATAAGCGTGGGTGGTAAAGGGTGATTCTTTGGTGGCTTCATGAAGAAAAAAAAATCATACAATGTGTCCTCAATGCGTGGTTACGGCATACGACATAAAAATATGTGATCGCACGGCACAAGAAGACACCCATGGTTAATGTCATGTCCGACAAAGAAGAACATCCAAGCCTGGCTACATTTTTCAAAAACACACTTGGAAGCTCCCAAACGCATTTGGCAAAATGTGATATGGTCTGACGAAATTACGGTTGAACTTTGTGGCAAGAAAGAAATTTATGTTTGACGTAAACACAGCAATTTTGAGGAGCGGTGGGGAGGTTGAGGGAATTATGAACTGTTGGCACAAAACCGTCAGGCTTGGCTTCTGCTTGGAAGGAAAAACAAATGTCTGGAAAAGCCTACCAGAACATCTCGACTTTATTTGGGGTTAATCAGAGGAACTTTAAATGGTGGCAGGTTTGCGCTGATTCCAAATTTGATTCGCATTTGCATGAGTCTGAATTCTGAACACAGCCACATCCCAAATTATCGTTGGGTGTGCACACTTCTGCAACCCTATTATCTCAGTTGTTTGTTTATTTCCCTCCTTGAAATGATTTCATTCATTGTTTTAATTGGATTGTACAGGTTATAGGTTACGTGCTCTGCGATTGGCTGGCAACCAGTTTTTTTATAAGAAAATGCAAACTATAATTTCACTCACTTGTCGGCACTCAAATGTGTGAAAGCATGTTGCGCGTTATGAGCACATGCACTCGCCATGCCGCCAATGTCGCAGCTTGTTTTACAGCTCGACCTCAGTCACTCTTGCACATATTTGCTACCCGAGCCTCTAAACATCACCATTTGCCCATCCGTGCCTATTATGTAAGCCACCCTGACCTGTCATTCTGACTGGCCTTAGTTCACACTCCCCCTTGCTAGTTTTGCCTGTACCTTGTGTACTTTGTCTACAGAGTAAAAGGTTAACACGTGAAGACGTTTTATTATTACACGCTGCATTTGAGGTTTGGAGGACTTCAAGCCGTGCGCGTCACCTCGAGTCATTTTAATTCACATATTGGTGACGTTAAAGCAATTACTGCAAAATAGCAGCTTCTCAGCCACTTTTACGCTTGGCGGGCTTGTTGCCATGGCGACCCCCTCATCGTCCCATTGAACGGTCTATAATGTTGGCGCCGACGGCACAGGGAGCCCAGTAGTGAGAGATTAAAATCCCACTTGTTTCAAACTGTCAGTTTAATAGCAGCACCATTGTGCACATCTGGCTTAGACTTCTGAGGTTTGGAGTTTGAATGTGGAGTTTGTGTGTTCTCCCTGTGCTTGCATGAGTTTTCTCTGAGTACTTGGACTCCCCCCAAAATAATAATAAAAAAAAAAAGTCACGCTCAGTTCATTGGAGGCTCTGAATCATTAGGTGTGAGTGTGGATGCTTCCTGGTTTATATGTGCCCTGCCATTGGCTAGTCCAGGGTGTGCCCGCGTCTTGTCCAAAGTCAGCCGAGTACGAGTACAAGTACAAGTACTGACATTTGAGTACTCGCCGATAGCGAGTACCGATACTTCATAACAATACTTAATATTAGTAATTTTTCGTAGACGCTAATGAATATACTGTATGCTTGCGAGTTTTATATTATCTGTCTCAGACACATGCACAGATATCTTTGGGGGCAGGTGCTCAACCCAAAAAAGGGCTCTTATTTATACAACTAGGAAAAAAACAGTAGTATGTAGTAAACTTGTGTGTTTATTTCACTTAACACAATCAACACACAAAAGAGGTGAAGGGAGGCTACAGTGAATCTAGAAAGTATACACACCCCTGTTCAAATCTGTCTCAGGCACATGCACAGATATCTTTGGGGGCAGGTGCTCAAGCCAAAAAAGGGCTCTTGTTTATACAATTAGGAAAAAAACAGTAGTATGTAGTAAACTTATGTGTTTATTTCACTTAACACAATCAACACACAAAAGAGGTGAAGGGAGGCTACAGTGAATCTAAAAAGTATACACACCCCTGTTCAAATCTGTCTCAGGCACATGCACAGATATCTTTGGGGGCAGGTGCTCAAGCCAAAAAAGGGCTCTTATTTATACAATTAGGAAAAAAAACAGTAGTATGTAGTAAACTTATGTGTTTATTTCACTTAACACAATCAACACACAAAAGAGGTGAAGGGAGGCTACAGTGAATCTAAAAAGTATACACACCCCTGTTCAAATGACAGATTTTTAGAAGGAGAAGGAGGGTGGCTAGGGCTCGGCAGGAGTATATGTACAATACTCACAAGTAGTGAAATAAATGCCTGTCAGGTTTCCAAAAACTAGGTAAAATTGATGACAGAGAGGGTAATTTTCATTATTGTTTTTAAATATTGATGAATGAAGGGGGGACAAAGCGGCTGCTACCAAAAAAGGTTACTTTTTTGTCGAGGGCACGAAGGTCAGGTGCTTGACCACCTAGTGGCTATGTGTGCATGTGTCTTAATAATTCTGTCTACATGTGTTGCTCCACCATTTGTTCAAATAACCGTTGCTTGTAAAACTGCAACTATCGATGCTAACCTTAGCATGTCAAGGGTTTTGCATTGTTTCTTAGCATTAAGCCAAGCGCACTTTACCAAGGTTGTTGTCAATGCACAGTGTGTAGTTGTCTTTGTTTTATTTTTAGTTTAATGGTAAACATCAACAGTTTGTAGCCCATTTGTTGATGAATTGTTCAATATTTGTCAAACTACAGCTTATTGGGACACTTCCAGTCAAGGCACAACTATAAAATCCAATGCTACTTCTCCACTAGATGGGAGTGTTTTGAAATATTTTAAGTTGTAGTCATGACACGTGGCGCAAATGGGTCTGCCATCTCTTCCACATGCAGCGTTCCCGCAGGACCTGAGATGCTGTTGGAGCAGAACGTGTGCAACACCGTGTTGGTGCATCTCTTCAGGAAGCACAAAATCATCCCACTACCCCCCGCCATCTCCCGCCCACCTTCTCCGATGTCGTCTGAGCCTTTCTGAGGTGACTTTTTAAATTCTTGTCAATGTCAAAATAGCCAAGTAATTATTTAAACAAAAAACAAAGAAACAATCTCACATTGAAGACAGAAGCTGAGCCATTCCTACGAGAGCCCTTCCTGTAGACAACAGGACGACGACAGTATGTTGCTTGCATTCAAAGTAGTACTCATAGACTCTATAGGAGCGTAACCAATGCAAGTTAAGAGAGCCGTGATTGACATGCATATTCTTTTCTTGAATGTGTCTCAGTATGGAGCACAGCAGCAATAAATGACATCGAGTGGTTTGTTTGAATGTGAGTGCTCATGTGTACACACTCTGCGGCCTACTTGCAGCTCATTCCTAGGGGCTCCAACTGGCGACATCCCGCTGTGTGTAATATTTATGTGTGTGGGCTCACATTCTAATTGAAGGCAGCCAGTGAGCCGCTCTGCCTCCAGGAAGTCGCTGGTTGACTATGGAGTCATCATCATGTGTGCACTTTCCTTCCTAATGGAAGTCGCCCTCGTGTCAGCTGTTTGCTTGACTGCTGGGCATTTAGATGGAAAAGCATGTTGTTGCTTTTTTTTGTTGTCTTCTTGTGTGCTTCATCTGTTGCTACAGAGAACGTGTGTCCAAACCTTTTGTTACAATACAGAAAAATCAAAGGATGCAATGATCACGTTAAAATTCCTCGCGATAAAACAAATCTTTCAGTGTATATATATATATATATACACACACACACATATCCATCCATCCATTTTCAACACTGCTTATCCTGGTTAGGGTCGCGGGACGCTGCAGCCTATCCCAGCTGACTTCGGGCGAAAGGCGGACTACACCCTGAACTGGTCGCCAGTCAGTCACAGGGACACATATAGACACGGACTACCATTCGCACTCACATTCACACCGTCACTGAGTGGGAACTGAACCCACGCTGCCTGCACCAAAGTCAGGCGAGTGTACCACTACACCATTAGTGACCTACAATATATATATATATTTTTTTTAACACAGAGTGGTTCCTTGAGATACGAATTTCATTTGTTCCATGACCATGTTCTTAACTCAAAATCAGAATGTCAAATCACCTTTCCCCATTGGAATGAATGGAAATGCCATTAATCCGTTCAAATCCCAAAAAACCCTAACAATTTTTTTTGGGAATCTGCTTTTTTTCTAAGGAAAATAGCACTCTATAATATTTAGCTTTATGAAAACTTAAAGTAATAAATCAATAGAATGTAAAGAATTGAAGACTTCTTGCGACATGATTAATTCATTGCGGCTCCTACTGGTTTGCGCGACTTGGCCAACGGATGGCAAAAGGGCTGCAACTAACGATTATTTTAATAATTGTTAATAATTGTTGTATGTATATTTTAGAAGGCAAAGCCCAGTTGAACATGGCACACACACCGTACACAATGCCCATTGAATTAAAGCAAGAAATCATGATGTACAACGTGTTTATTTCTTTACTTTCTACATTCTTACACTTGTTCCATCCATCCATTTTCTGAGCTGCTTATCCTCACTAGGGTCGCGGGCGTGCTGGAGCCCATTCTTACACTTGTTTTTGTTATTAATTTGTTGTAATAAAGTGCAATACTTTAAATTGCCATTTTAGATGTTATGAAAAGTAGACTTTTTTTGTTTGCCTACAAATACCTGAGATCTCTGGGGTGCTTGCCCACCCATCAAATGTGAAATTGAACAACCAAGTAGTCAATCTCTTTATCTGCCCATTTCTGAAAAAGTGTCTGCGAGTGCGCCGTTCTGAAATGAATTTACATAATAACCCCATTTACCCCCACATTGATTATCTCCACCCATGACCTAGCGGCTAGGCTGGCAGATGCTCCAGAGCCACTTTCAACCGAAGGCATTGGGGATTTGCTTTCATTAGCCAGTGGTTGTGTCGGGCAAGGGCATTTGCATTCGGGCCGCAGACGGATGAAACACTACACAAGATAAGCAGAGCTGCACTGAGGTTTGTGGGACGTGCAGATTAGCATTAGCCAGCAGCACTAGCTTCTGATAGTATTTGATAAGTGTAGTTCGGGGTTGCTGCCTCCACAAGGGAAAAAGAAAGATGCTCGCGTGTGCTTCGCAGTTCAGTCGCTTGCTTAGATTCTGAGATTTGGATGAAAGTGTGTCACAGACATGTTTTTAAGACACCTGGGAGCTGTATTAAATTGTAGGAAAGAATGCATAATGTCTCCTCTAATGTGCTATAATGAAGTCATCTGTCCTTTTAGGCATGTGTTTGTTAGGCAAATGTTTACATATTCACCCAGTGTGCTTTGTTTTTGCTGCGAGCTGTTCATTAGAGCTTCATGAGTCGTGTTAAAAGTGTACCAAGTGCAGCACATTTCTGCTGCACACTTGTTTTCTAAATCTAAAGTAGCCGCTGGAGAGGCCCTTCAGGTCTGTTTGTTATGGAGTGCGCGACTCTACAGAGTGTACTCCAGCACTCAATTTTCTATTGTGTTTGTCTGTGGGTGAGCCTATCTCAGCTGACTGAGTGAGAGGCATGGTACACCCATGGTACGCAGAAAGAGATATAACCGTAAACACTTACATTCACAACTGTAGAAATGGAATTTGCAATTGTTGTTGTTGAATCTTAAATAACAACAACTAAAACCCATTAGTCAATAGTATATCAGGACTCCGCACAAAAACGACACAAGTCACAAAACTTTGTTCATATTTTTACAGTAACATGCCAACCAACACATGAACCAAGAGAGCCCATTCAATTTTAGTGAGAATCTCAATACAGGTTCTGATACATATTATTATTATTATTTTTTTACAGCATCTGAGTCACAATGCAATCTTTTTGCCATCCTGCGCTAACAAATATGAACAAACAATCAAATATTGTATATCCTTTCGTGGTTAGCGCGTTTGCCTCACAGTTCTGAGGTTCTAATACAGGAATTAATTTACACCTTCTGAGTCACGGTGCAATCTTTTTGTCATCCTTGGTGAATAACCATGGACCAACAATTCCACATCCATATTTTTTTTTTCAGGCCAGCACGGTGAGCAAGTGGTCGGCATGGCTGCCTCACATTTCTAGGGTTCGAATCTCAGCTCCAGCACTCCTCTATGCATCCTCGCACCTTCCAAAATAATCCATGTTAGGTTCGTTGGAGGTTCTAAATTGCCCATAGATTTGAATGTGAGTGTGAACTGTTGGTTGTGTGTCCCTGCGATTGAGTGGCTTCAGATGTGTGAATGGATTATCCGTTTTGTTAACAGTTTAGCCTTGGAGGAGGCCTGCACTCTACTGAGTGACATTCTAGTCCTGTAGTATAGTCATTATTTTTAGCATTGCCAAAATGCCAAATTCTATTCATTCACAACGGGTGAGCCACATGGCTGGAAGTAAATGGCAACTCTGTAGGTTGATGTACTGTATGTGGTCCGATTGAATTTGAATGATGAAGTACTTGTCTGATTTGCGTGACAAAATAGGTCACCTTGGTAAAGTTGTCTTTGTGAAACTCAAAAAGGGCTGACTGACATTGTTGTTTACATCTTCATGGACGTGATGTGATTCCTCGGGACGCTGCGGTTGTCGCTGTCCTCCTTTGCGCAAGCTCGACTCGCCTTCGCTCTGCTCGTTGTGCGGCCGCTGTGACAAGTGGGTTATTGGAGCAGCGCCATGCCCACAGACACGTTTTTGATATGATTCCAGTCCAAATAACACGGAGCCGCCGCGGGGTTTGGGGGGGTGGGGGTGTCACGTGACAGGGAACTGGCTACTTTGGGCTGACCTAGTATGGTGGGTGGCACGCTGCTTCCAGAGAGCAGAGGTGCAGGAAAGGTTGTCTCGGTTTTGCCTCACTGATGTCGCACATGACTAAGCCAGAACCTTTAATGGACTTGCCAGGTGGCCTCGGAGCAACACAACATCAGACCACACACGCACATACACACACATGGATGTGCACACACTTTGGTGCAGATATGATACAGTATTGATTCGAACTATAGACTGCATTTGCGTCATGATCTAAACATTTCATATTTTATCAATGACAATACTCAATATTTATATGCTATTAACATTATCTTCATATTCATATAATAAGATTCCTATCTATATATAATATCAAAACAGTCACAAAAGTCAGTTATATATGAGCAGAGCTGGAGTAGCCGAAGATTGTTCTCAAGTAAGAGTTCTGTTACTTTCAAACAATATGACTCAAAATTGAAGTAAAAAAATAATCCTCCAAATATTACTTGAGTAAGAGTAGGCACGTACCGAAAAAAAAACTACTCAAGTATTGAGTAACTGGTAAGCATCTTCTGATTTTTTTTATTTTTTTTTTAATCAGCGCATGAATGTCAAATTGACCAAAATAAAACTCTTTAAATCTTTATAAAATACCTCGCACCCTCCCTCCACCCCCCAAAAAATAGATTAAGGCAAATTCAGCCACAAGAAATAATCTGAAAATAACTTTCTTTGTTTACACACGTGAAACAGCACAATAGGCTCCCCAGGCAGAGATTAAATAGAAAACTGGAATGTTTTGTTAAGTTCAAAGTGAAGTTCTTGTAGGCTGAAATGTCAAAATTTTTAGACAGACACATATGACGGCGTTTGAGATCGCTGTTCTTTTTCGTAGTCCACCCATTTTTGATGCTTATCCTCACTTGGGTTGCGTGTGAGGCTGAAGCCAATCTGTACAGTAAATATTCATTTCTGCCATGTTTCATGAAAATCAATCTCTTTGAAATGTTTGCTTCTGTGCGAGGCCGCAGCGTGGAGACTGTGCGGTCATGTGACTCTTAAGGTCCGTTGAATTAGTCAAATGGAGTCAAACCACGAGTAGTTACGTTGGATTGGTGAAACAGTCTTGTGACGCAAGTTTCTGACGAACCGAAATAGTAGTGTTTCTTCTTACCGAAAATACTGAAAGGTAAAATGTATGATGCCTTAAAACTATTCTGACAAGTACAATTTATCCCAAAAGTTACTTAAGTAAACGTAATAGAGATTAAGAGTAACTAGTTACTATCCACCTCTTTATATGACATACACATCTATATTTATAGCATAAAAAACCCAATCAATATAATTGTACTATATTGTGTAGTCTTTTAAAGCTCTATCCTGTTTTTATTATTATTATTTTTTTTAATCAAACACAATATTTATGGTGTTCCACACAGATGATTCTTATTTATATCAGAGAGGAAGAACAACCACCTAATAAAACATAAAAGGTAAATTGATAACTCATACCTCAAAATTAATAGTAAAAGCCAGTATTACCCTGAACTGTCGACAGCTCTTGTATTGGACCTCATTAGAATGTACGTGCACCTAACGTATCGGAATTCAAACCACATGAACACGTAGCAAAATACACTTCGTTTGGCATGATGCTTATGTCACACCGTAAGCCACATATCACATTTCATTGTGTGTACGTGCCACGTTCAATCGACTGCAGCACAATGACACATCATCACTGTGCTGGTCCTCCTTCAGGCAAAGAGGAGGGGGATGTGGTGCTTCTCCTGACGCACGCGCGCGCACACACACACACACACACACACACACACGCACACACTGATAATTACAAAGGCTATGACGTACAATTGATCCCTCCATCCTTGCTGCCATATTTAGACTTCAAATTTGTGACAACAGGGCACCTTCAAAGCTTATGTAAGTATTTATTTATTTTTTACTGTACATCTGTAGTCATGCTTCATTGTTGGTGTCTCATCTGTAGATGCCCTCTCCCTTCATCCTCCTCCTCCTCCTCCTCCTCCTCCTCCTGCCTCCTCCCATCCCTACCCTTGTGACGCACCAGGCTGTGTTTTTTATGAATGAACAGTGCAGGAGCGTGAGAAAGCAGCGTTTGAAGCCGTGCTGATGATGATGATGTCATACATATACCCCGCCCGTATGCCCTCCCGCCCCCAAAATACCTCAAACCAATACTGCTTTCCATTGCAGCCTCCATATTCGTGAACGAGAGCTACGTGACTCCCGCAGCGCCGTCGTGTAGCCGCCCTAGCTCGCGCTGACAACGTTGCCGTGGCAACCCCCTCACATCATCCTCCTCCTCTGATCTCGCACACGGACACACACCCACGCCGCACGCAACGACCCGAGCGGTATTCCCGCCGCGCCCCTTCTTGCGGCGCCTGATGAATAATCCATGTGGAGGCAGTTGAGCAGCGGGAGTGCAGGGAATGCCGGCCGGGAAGGAATGCCATGTGCGTATGAGGATCATCTGCTCGTCGTGTATTCCTGCATAATGGACTTCTGTACTGCATCCAGCACTTGGACGCCGACATATGTGGAATGTGATCCTTCTGACTTCTTTGGTTTGAATGCCATCATGATCAAGGTGATGTTCGAGACGTGAGGAACGCCGAGGGGGAGGACACCACGTTCGATAGGATGCGTGTACTAGCATTTACTATACTTCCCCTTGCGCCCTAAACGCTGCGTGACACCTTTTCCAAGAAGGACTCTCCCTTCATCCCGCTGGAGGACTTTTTAAGATCAGGAAAGACACCTCTTTGCTTGTAGCCATGTTCTGCTTCTGCTTCCAGAGCCCCTCCCTCAAGCTACAAGCCCTGGAGGCTGATTTTAGTCCCCCGGACCCAGAGCACGAAGACCCCCGAGAGCAGAAGAACCTGCCGGCCCACCAGCAGTCTATTTCGAGCAGGCAGCCAAGCCTGCGTTTGGACCACAAGCCGCTTCTCCACTCGCCTCCGACAACGCCAGCTCAGGACACGGTTGACTCATCACAGCACAGTGAGTGCATCCACACGTACTGAAATATCACATTTAGGCATAAATGTGTGCAGGGTGACAGAAAAGTAACCCACTATTTTAATACTTGTTGTTTATAGTGATTTTCTTCTCCTTTTTTGGGGGTTTGTTCTTTAATGCAAGGCACTCATTCGAAAATGTCACGGCACACCACCAAACAAATGTCACAAAAAGTATGAATAGGCTATCTCTTCTCAATTTACTCCCAAATTTACTCGGTGTATATCTGGGGCTGTTTAACTGAGCACAAAGCTGATATACTCACAGGAATCCATGATTTAGTATTAATGTGTTTATTTTACCTTTTGCCATGTAATGGAAGCTCTGCCTGTCACTATAGATTGTTGAACAAAGATTCCAACAAACCAAAGAAGAACCTGAAGGGAAAATATGACGAGTTATGTCTTCCATTCCACAAGAGCTCATGGTAAAATCTAACTGAATTCGTGGGCAGCTCGAGAAGCTGGTCGCGTATTCTGGTGCCCGTATCAAATTTTAAGTAACTTTTCAATCACCTTGCATTTGAAATACTCTTACTTGTAACTCCTAATGTATTGTAGATACTGTTGTCATGGCAGCAGTAAAAACACATTCTGAGGACCTGGCTGACAGAAGGTGGCCAGTTCAAGTCCCAATGGCCCTAAAGTAAGTTGATTGGAGAGGCCGCAAGAGAGATGACAGTTCAATTTCTGTGCACAGCCGATGTGCCCATGAGCAAGACATCGAGTTACTTGGTGCAATCCTTTGCGTGTTGACCCCCCGACACTCCCGATGTGGATTAAGTGGAAAATAGTACAAAAACATCTATGCGATATAGTCCCACTAAAATGCATGTTTTCATTTTCCATTGTGAAATGTTTGCATATTTAAATATTAAATTACAGCTACAGTTTTTTGGCAGGAAATAATTTAGAGGGTAAAATATTTACTTTGATCTTTCCATTATACTGCCACACAATCCAGCCATCCATTTTCTATAACGCTTTTACTCATTAAGGTGAGCAGGAGAGATTTGAACCCTGAATCTCAGAACTGTGAGGCAGACGTGCTAAATTTCCACAGCGCTGTGCTAAATAAATAATTATTATCATGTGTGGGATTGTCCATGGTTGTTTGCTTCGGATGGCAGAAAGATGAGTCACAAGGTGTAAATTAATTCCTGCTCCACATGGGCCCCAATGGAAGCTGACTAACTGTCAAATGTGCAAATGAGTTCTTGTATCAGTGCCTTTGTTTGGATTATCTAAATTAAACAAGTTCTTGTTTGGCACCTGTGGCACCCCTTCGGACAAGTTTCATAAAAATCAGTTTTAGGAAAGATGTGCTTTCTTAAAGAAGACATTTTTTTTTACCCACATTTTAATGCAGTTCCCAGGTCTCTTAATAAGGTGACACATTTTACAAACATACTTACTTACTTTAAATGGTATGCAAACAAAAAGCCAATTTTCCAAAATACACCATATTGTATCGTTCTTCTCTGTCCTACAGTACCTGCCCCATCCCAGGACTCTTCGTGTGCTCCCGCTCCGTCCACCGCCTCCCCTCCTGAGGGAGCCCCCGGAAATGAGGACCCACCACCCAGCTCTCCGGACAGTCCTCCCCTGCTTTCCACTTTCACCACCAGCGAGTGTCCCGTCCCGTCGCCTCGTTGCCCCAACCTGAGCAGCAGCCTACGCTACAACCTGGACCCCGATACAGCCCCGTCGCCGCCTTGCTCGCAGCACATCCGCATGTAAGAGGACACATATTACCATCATTTCTCGTGTATAATGCGCTCCCATGTATAATACGCACCCCCAAAGTTGATCTCAAAATTCTGGAAAACCCTTCAACCTATGTATAATGCATTTTTACAATGCATGATTTTGCTTCTACCCATATGATCAAAACATAAAGTATTATCTGTAGTTTGTTAGTTTTTTCAAATAATTATTCTGAAGTTAAGCTCTTTATTTGAACACATAATACTTTATTTGTATTTACTTGGTCCCATTTTGAAATTCACAGCCCTACTTTTATTTAGTAAATGAGAAAACCCACAGTTGTGCTCAGATGTTTGATTACCCAGGCAGAATTTGTTAGATGTGTACAGTTCTTCAAAGAAAACATGAAGGACCAGGCGAAACACATTTCATTTTATTTTAATGGAATTCAAATTAAACTGTCAAGCATTTCAGAAAAGCATTATCATTAATCAAAACATAACCATAAATAAATTAATGATGGTTGTTGTTTAGTCATCAGTCGTATTAAAAAAGAAAATAAAAATTCACAAATTCTGCCTTAGTATGTAAACTTATGAGCACAATTGTACATATATGCAGTCATATTTACCCCCTGTAATATTTGAATTAAAGTGTAGGCTACAACTTTTCTATAACCACTAGGTGGCGGTGGTATATTAGAATGAAAGTGTACAACTTTTTTATAACCTCTAGGGGGCGATGGCATATTGTAATTAAAGTGTACAGCTTTTTCATAACCTCAAGACGGCGGCATACATTTATAAAATGGGGAAGTCTTTTTCATTTCCTCTATACCTATGTATAATGCGCACTATTGACTTTCGACAATTTTTTTGGGGGGGGGGGGGGAAATGCGCATGATGCACGAGAAATTACTGTATGTTTTTTTTTTTTTCTTTTTTTTTTTTTTACAATTTAGAAGACTGCGAATGTCTCTGATATGCTTGCGTCAAAATCGGGCCTATTTAGTCATTTGGACTGCAGTTTTTGGATATGAACGTTTCTAATCAACTAAAAGGTGAATTTCAAAAAAATCCTCCTACTTTCCTGAGCTAGATAAAGTCCTTAGTATCCTTCTTGAGGATTATGAGCTAACAAATCATCTCAACACTTTTCCTGAAATTTGTAAGAACATTAATCAATATTTAATAGAGTTTACCATTTTGACCGCTTTAATGTTCACATCTTCATGACGAAAGACGTCACTCGTGTCAGTCATCTCACTCGTCTCTTTATCTCCACTGCGCCCTGCTTGGCTGTTATTGAAAGCAGTGCGAGCACAACTGCCAAGAGCGTCTGGCTCTTGCTGTTGTCAGTTATGCACATTTCTGCACAAGTCTGCACATGCGCAGGTAGACGATGGAATAGTCCAGTGCATGAGAAGGCACATGGTAGTGGGCACTTTGATGTTCTTTTAAGCACGGGAATGAACACAAAAACAATAATTGCTTTAAATCAAAGAAAAGCAATCATTTTAGGGCTCCTGGAAATCTCATTTAACTTAATGGTATGTCCGCCGCTGGTCAGAATACCACAAGAAACAAGAATTCTAGCTTAGTTTACACACAATATTCACACACAATATGTATTGTCTTGTGGAAATAAGCTTGTTTAAGTCGTGGGGAATAGTGAATGCACAGAACTTTGACTTTACTTTTCATGGTGACCACTGGCAAAAGCTCAGTCATTTTTTTTAGACTGATTAGATAGTTTAATCATTGTGGATTGTCTCTTTTCTTTTGGATTGTTTAATCATTGTGGATTGTCTTTTTTCGTTTTTTCATGCGCAGGGCACGCTGCGGTGTCCGTGCAGAACCAGACGACTGCTCCTTGTCCGTGTCCGTGTTGAAGAGACACGTTCAGACCTTGAGGAAGAGGATCAGACAGCTGGAGGAGCATTTTGAGCAGGAGAGGCTCAAGGTGAACACCAAAGTCGAACTGATTGAGTCACGGTCTGCCTGGAAGCGAGGGCCAAATCTCACCCCTGCGTCACACACATCATCTCATGTGTTTTCTCTGAGTGTTAGGGAGGCCTCTTACGTGGTTTCTGTTTTTGTTTTTGTTTTTTTCAGCCTTCCTATTATGACAAGACCGCACATCCGGAGGTCGCCAGACTGATCAAGGAGCTCCTGAAGAGCCGCAAGCAGTTGAAAGGTCTGATGCAAACACTCTCTGTTTTGCATGCAAACCACAACAAAACACTTTGTTGTTCATCACAAAAATAAATCACAAAATTCGGAGTAAATTCTTTTTCATATGGAATTTAACAAAATACAGTTTTGGATAAGAAACAACTCACAAAATTTAGGGGTACTCTCTTTCCAAAAATAAGTTAGACAGTAAATAGTCACAACAAAAGCACATTTTATGTGTTAGATAAAAATAAATAACTCAGAAAATTTAGTAATACAATACAGACTTATGTGGTTTTCCTTTTTTTCTTTCTTTTTTTTAAATACGAAACGTAACAAAATTTCTTCATGTGAAAAGAAATATCACAAAATATGGAGGTAAAATTTTTTTTGTATTTGGTATTTAAATTATTTTTATTTCATGTGAAACATATCATAACACATTTTATTTGTGTTAGAAGAAGTAACGAACAAGATCTGGAGATACATGATTTTTTTTTCCCTATGGAAAGCACAAAAAACATTTTCTTCATGTTTTGTATAAAATGATTTTTTTTCTTCCGTTTTGTGTTTTTATATGAAACACACACAAAAAAAAACATTTTCTGAATGTAAAAACAAATAGACATTTGGGGATTGTTTTTGTTTTTAGTTTTTTTAGTTGTACTTTTTTGCTTTTAAATGCGAAACAACAAAACACATTTTCTTCATGTTTTGGAAAATATAAACAACTCACACAATATAGAGGTACATGTTATTTGTGATTTTGGAGTTTATATGCAAAACACAACAAAAAAAGTGTCATTGTTGTTAATGAAAAAAATTACTCTCAGAATGTGGACGTAGATGATACATTGTTTCATGTAAAACATAGAACACATTTTCTTCATGTTTTGGATCAAAATAGTATGATACAGTGTAGTTTGATACCACTGCAAACTATAATTGACAATAATAAACTGACCATTGCCTCTCACTACATTGTGTAATGTTGCGGTGATACAATACAACACAATACAACACAACACAATACAATAGTTCTTTGTGTGGTCCTGCAGACCTCAAGTTGTGTCATGCCGAGGAAGGCGACTCGAAAGGAGGTTTAAACCATCCACAGGAAAGGACCAATCAGGGTGAGGCCGCACTTTCGGGGCTCGAGTTTCAACAAGTGAACAACAACAGCAACGCCAAGCCAAGTGTGGAGGAAACGGTCCACGTCATGACCAAAAGACTGACCGAGAGCCGGCGAGAGCTCAGCCTGCCCGACAGCATCAAGGTTGGCCTACTTTCGCTTTTCAATTGACAACACAGGGAAGAATGTTCCGTAGTAATACTGGCCAGTGTTGACCGTAATATTTTCATGTGCAGGAGATGAACCATTCCCAGATTAGCATGGAGAAGTCCAGCCTGCAGAAGTGCTTGCTCTACTTTGAGAGTCTGCATGGACGCCCGGTAAAACAAACTTTGGATTTGGCCTTGTTCTCACTCCACTACTGTAACTTTATCTCATAATAACTCCACCAGTACCAGTAATAGCTTTTTAGCGATTGTCTTCAAACATTTAGTTTTTACGTATACTATGTAGTGTAACTACTGTTCGTAACCTTAAACACAATTTTCAATGCAAGAACCGTATCAGTCTTGAATGATGTCAAAGGTCAAATCACTCTGTGTTCTTTGTCATCTTTGTTTGTTTTGTTGGTTGGTTGGTTGGTTTTGCAAGACAACAAAAATACGTTTTAAATTGTTCTGGAAAAACACTCAATTTTGACATACATTTTTGCTTTTTTTTTTTACTTTTTGGGGATTTTTAATTCATTTTTATTTTTAATGCAAAACGTCCATCCATCCATCCATTTTCTTTACCGCCCATCCTCACTTGGGTCGCCGGAGAGAGACGGACGGGGCACACCCTGAACCGGTCGCCAGCCAATCGCAGGGCACATAGAAACAAAGAACCATTCGCGCTCACATTCACACCTACGGGCAATTTAGTCTTCAATCAACCTTCCTTTTTGGGATGTAGGAGGAAACGGGAGTGCCCAGAGAAAACCTGCCCAGGCACGGGGAGAACATGCAAACTCCACACAGGGGGGGCCGGGATTTGAACCCTGGTCCTCAGAACTTTGAACTTTGAGGCAGATGTGCTAACCAGTCCGTCCACCGTGCCGGCACAAAACATGTTACAAAAACACATATTCTTCACTGTTGGTCAAGAGACAACACTTGGAGATGCATGATGTTTTATTATATATTTTTGTATCCGTCATTAAGCCAAAACAATTACAATATTTTGAGATTTGTGATGCTTTTTAATGCCAAACACAGTCAATACACGTTTTGCTAGTGTTTGCACAAAATTTGGATATTTGGATTAAAAGAAATACATGTATATTTTTGTTTTTAGTTTTTATGTTTTTCATACATACAAAATTGTCTTTTTTATTCAAATGTTATGTGTTTTATGTTCCATCCATCCATTTTCCATCCCGCTTATCCTCACTTGGGTCAAAGTAATTTTAAGGTAATAGGTTTTATGTGGTGCAGGACGAAAACATCTGTGCTTTTGATGAAACAACATACTGAGACATGGGATTTTTTTTTGTCATAGCAATTGAGTGATATTTCACCTTGCCACCTGCTTTCTTTCCAAGTAATCTAAGTGAATAACGGTTTCATTCCACATCCTTTTAAGTACTACGATCTGCGTCAACTGGACAGTGCTGTCAGTAACACAGTGGTCTATGTTTGTGTCTTTAGAGTAGCGTGAGCGAGCAGATTCTGGTCAAACCTTTCTACGAGCGCTACCACATCCTCAAACAGCTGCTACGTTCCTCCAATACTTGTACACTCATTACCACCATTGTGAGTAGAAAGCGTCAAAGCTTGAATTCACTCATACTGTAACCAAAATCTTCCGCGAAACACAACACAACGAAAAACAAAATTTCTCTGTATTTTGTACAAAAAGAAATACTGTACAGTGAACCCCAGATTATAGCGGGGCACAAATTCCAGACCTTTATTTTCAAAAAATCATGTTTTTCTTGTTGTCAATCAAAAGAAATAACTCATAAAATTTGGCTTCACTCATATTCAAATGATCATGAGCAAATTATTGTGCTTTCTTTACTGTAAATCTAAATCAATAGCTCAAGAAATATGAAGATACATGATTTTTACACAACCAAAAATGACTCACCGAGTCACTCATAATACTCATACTCTGAGTATACTTTGCTGTTCTCTAGTGGCCATATGGCGACACTACATGAATTCTGTCAAGTGTGCATCAACCTAGCTCTTGCTAGAACTGCATTGTGTACATTGTCGTTCTACATGTTTATGTTTGTGACGACAGGAGGAAGAGGAGGGCTCCGATGACGATCATCCCAAAGAGCAAAACCCGAGACAGCAGTGCGTGTCGTCAGGGGGGCCGCCGCCCCCTCCCACCTCGGAAACGTCCGACACGCCCCTGGTGTCGCCTTTGGAAGAAGTCAAGTGTCTCCAACCGCAGCTTGTCACCATGGCAACACTCCATGAGGCTTCCAGGTAGGGATTGTGTGCGATCAACCTTTTTTCCTCAAACCAAATGTTGTAATCAAATGCATCTATAATCTCCCAACCGTTTGGATGGCTTTAACATGCCATAAAACTCACCAATTTTTGCAGGTGTGTGAATCAATTGACATGACAATTTACATATTTCAGGGGTCCTGATCGTGATTCCAAAAAAATTCACTCAGTCGCACCGTTTGAAAGTTAGAAGAAAGAAAAAAAAAATCCCCCGACACCAGTTTGTTTATTATTGACATAAAATTTTGTGGGCATGTCATGAAAAAGTCTCAAGGACCCACGCCTGAAATGAAAAAGGCAGTCGGACATTTTGGTTTGAAGCAGCCATTTTGGGCACATTCCAGGACTCAAACTGTGAAGAAGGGGGTTTAGGGAATTCCTCCAAATCAAACAAATCGGAACAGATTTCTCAACCTATATTGCACATATTTTACATTAGAAAATATCGCCAAACAAAAATATCACAAAAGTTATATACAGGGCTGAAAAAGGAGTTATACAGTTGTAAAAGTTACATCAAGATCTTTATTATTGAACATCTTTATGAATTGTTTTTCTTCTGAATCTTTTCAGATAACCATGGCAGGAAATGTAACCAACGGCCAACGCGAGTGACCAATAAAAAATTAAAAAAAATTAAAAATCTTGACAAAAATGGCCTCAAATATTCAATGCATTGAGTGGATTAACAATTTATAGATTACGGGATAAATTACATTACGTTTCTGTCAAACCTTTTCAGTATTTTCTGTCTTCCGGTGATGTTTCATTGGCGACTGTCATTAGTTCAATGATCTGCCATAGTTATTTGAGAAGAAAGATATATAAAGAAAGTAAATAATAAAGATTTCTGACCACTTTATACCTACTTTTGCGCCCCCTGGATACTGAAAAATTGCTCGTCTCAATTTGCCCCTAAATTTACTTCCTCAGAGTGAAATCTGGACATGTTTAGTTAAACCCACAGTTCCACTGTTTTATGAATGGCAACAGGTGGATTCACAGGTTAATTTTATCTTCTGCCATCTAGTGGAAGCACATTTAATTGTTCCACTATACGTTCCTGGCATAGATAAACAAAGATACATTGTAGTAAAGACATATAATATTATGTGTTTGGAACGATTAAGTGAAATAGCTTTTTTTTTTTTTTTTTTTTTTGCCAGCGCGTGTTCATTGTGACTTATTTTCATCTTGCAGATCAGAATTATTGGATCATCTTCGTGTCACCCGTTTGGAAAAACGGAGGCTTCATCGAGCACTGCGGGAGTTTGAGGACCTTTTCCACACCTTGAGTGGCAGGTATACACACACACACACACACACACACAGAAATATACACAGCTATCTCACGTTTTCATTTTATTCTGTCTTTAAACAAGCCTGGCAGCATTTGGTTCAAACAATGCGTGGTGAGAAAAAGAACAACTGTAATTCAAAAAATGTAATCAAATACAGTGGTTGCTTGACTTACGAGTGACATGATTTCCAAATTTTTCAAGATTTGAGCTGTCGCTCGCACGATTTTATGAAAACAAATTTTTTGTCTTGTGTTGCAAGCAAAAATTTGCGTTACAAGCACCAGATTGTGGTTGATTCAAGTTGTTTATTGCCTCTCCCAGTTGAAGTTTACCTGTAAAATAAACAAACAAACAAAAAAGATGTAGTGTATTCAACCAAACTACATACAAAAGTCAACTCGCGTAATGCTAACAGTCTACGCAAAACACTGTAACTGGGTTAACAAAACTAGCATTGATGGTGCGGTACTTCCATCCATCCATTTTCTGAGCCGCTTCTCCTCACTAGGGTCGCGGGCGTGCTGGAGCCTATCCCAGCTATCATCGGGCAGGAGGCGGGGTACACTCCGAACTGGTTGCCAGCCAATCGCAGGGCACACACAAACAAACAACCATTCGCACTCACATTCACACCTACGGGCAATTTAGAGTTGTCAATTAATCTACCACGCATGTTTTTGGGATGTGGGAGGAAACCGGAGTGCCCGGTGGATTGAACTGTGAGGCAGACGCTCTAACCAGTTGTCCACCGTGCCTCATAAAGCTTTGAAAAACTTATATTTGAACAGAAAAAGTAGTTTACTCTCATTTTTTTTTATCCTCTGTGAAAAATGACAGCTTACTTCTACTACTTGTTTCATCATGAAATGTATGTGTACTGTCTGCACACACACCAGACACACAAAGCCCATTGAATTAATGCATGAAATCATGATGCACAAATGGTTTAATTCTCTACATTCTATTTAATTATGTTATTAATGTATTTTTTTTATTGAGTAAAATAATGTACAGTGCAATTTTTTTTTTTTAATTAAAAAAAAAAATTGTCTCGAACAGATGGAGGGCGTTCATTGATTTCAATGGGGAAAAGATGATTTAAGATACAATTGTTTTGGGTGATTAAACTTGTAAGTCAAGGCACCACTGAATAGGGGAAAAAAAGCATCCACAAAAGTAAATCCACTTGAGTACAGCACAGAGCTCAGGTAAGAAGTGAACTCTACACACCTTTTTTTTATCTGTACACATTTGGCGTAAATAGTCATTTTTCTTATTTGGATTACAATAGACACTGTACAAAACTATCGGAGTAAGGCAACATAGGGAGCATCGACCGGTTCAGGAAGCTGCTGCGGGTCAAAAACAAACAAAACGAGTTGAGCATCCTCTCTCCTCCCACAGGGTCTGTCAGAAGGAGGACCGCGGACCCATGGCGGAGGAGTACTGCCAGTACAAGAACCTCAAAGCCAAACTCCGCCTGCTCGAGGCCCTGCTCAGCAAAAAGCAGGACACGGACAAGAGCAACTGAGCTTCTCACAGTGGAGCTTTTTTCGTCCAAACCCAAAAAGAACTTGATGATGATGATGGCGGTGATGATGACGATGATGCACTTTACAGGAGGATAATGGCGTGGAAAGTTTTTTTTTTTTAGTCTAAAAAAAGCACATGAGGATGAAGCAAGTGTATGTTATGTAGCATACTAAGTCTTAACTTGATGATGAAGTTAATGTACATTGTGAGTTATGTAAATATTTGTGTAGGTGTATTATGACACTTACTTTGTTTTTTTTTGTTTTTGTCATTATTGTGGAATATACAATTTCTAAATATCTTGGCAAAAATAGGCATCAAATGCATGAGGGGGTATTAAGGACATGATGAACAGAAGAAAATTGTACAATTATGAGAAAAAGTCACAAAGCTATGACAAGTAGCATTTTTTTTTCAAGAAAAAGTTGTAATACTACTTGTGAAAAAGTAGTAATATTTGAGAACAAAATTGTTTTTGTCCCGTAAAGATTTTGTCCTGAAAATACAAATGTGTTTTCATATATTACAATTTATTTTCCTCGACTATGAGTTTTTTCATGTATTACAATTTTTTTTCTTGTAATTTTGCCACTTTTTCTGAGAAAATGAACCTTTTCTCAACAATATATTTTGTGAAATTGCTACTTTTTTCCTTGGAAAAACAATTTTTTCTCATCAAAACTATGACTTTCTTTATGTAAAAGTCTGACTTTAATTTAAAAAAAAAAAAGAAAAAAGATATATGAATTCGGTTGCCGTACTATTCCGTTGCCTAATTCTTTTTCAAGAAAAAAAGTCATTTTATAAGAATAATAATTTGAAACATCGGAGGAAACAATAGTATTTTAGTGGCAATATTACAGGAAGATAAATAATGCGTGAACAAAATCATCGATAAAAGTCGTAGTATCACGAAAACACATTTGGATTTTTTTCAGAACCAAATCAAAATTTGGGGAGAAAAAAATGTTGTAACATTATGAGAAAAAAAATATTTTCAAGAAAGTCACAATGTTAATAACAAAAAAGGTGAAATATGACTTTTTTTTAATTACAAAAATGGGAACACGGTATTTATGTTAGGAAATGTTAGTTTTTTTAAAATATATTTTCAAGAAAGAAATGTTAATGTTCGAGTTTACAGCAATGTTATGTTACGTTTTCCCCCTCATAAATACAACTTTTTCTTGAAAAAATATGCTGCCGGATTATGACTTTATCCTCGTACTGTTCTTTTTTTTCCCCCCCTCGTCAGTGTGACCTACTTTTCATATCAAAGTCAATCATCGAGACAGCGTCGGATTTGAGTCCTTCATTGTGCTATAATGTGCATATATTTTGAAAACAATTTTCAAAATATATGTTTGCTAATGTTGACTTTGCAAACTGCTGAATGTTGGCATTGCAGCGCATCACAGTTCCACCTCACATCTCGTCATCCATGTCTCTCCCCCAGTTTGGTTGATGGGATTTCCTCTTAAATGTTGTCAGTGACATGAATCAGAGCCCTGTGCACTTCTGGTTTCTATAGCACTCTATATACCCTATATGTACATATGAATGTTTCAATAAAAAATAAATATTTTTTTTCACATTTATCCCGCTGAACAAAGTTTTTACTTTTTTACACCTTTCCACCGACCACTGCACAACAACGACAACAGACTGTTGCAGAAAGGGTTGCCATGGCAACTACACACTCACAGTATATCCGTGCTCAGACTGCATCATGCTTTTTTTTTCTTTTAAAGGTTATCACTCTTGTTTATCACAGTAGACACCTAAGAGGCCTGCTGTATGAGTTTCAGTCAGATTCCACAGCTTGTTGTTTTTTTTTTTTTTTTAACTTTTTTTAAAGTCTTCGTTGTTTTTAATACCTTTGGTTTAAGGAAATAACAGGATGCTGCAGCCTCAGAAAGTTGTATTATCAATTCATGCCATAAGTGGAGGTAGCGAGAACGTGTCCCTCCCCCCCACACTGGAACAAAAAAGGAGTCGAAAAACGAAGCTATAAAGAGTAACGATGCTTGACAATAATAATAACAAAGCCAAAAAAAATTAAAAAGTAACTAAAGTAGAGAAGTAGTTGTGTTAATGTTGGTTCAAAGTGATCCTCTTCATGGATGAAATGAAACTATGTTGACAGATGTGCTCGTAGCACGTGTGTGTGAGTTTGTATGTGTGTGGGCGCGTGTATAATGTATATTTTCTCCTAATATTACACATTTTTCTCAGCACATAACTCTTGAAAAACGTTTTCTTATGAGAAGTCTCTTCTTTTTTTTTTGATGAAGCCATAATAGTTTGAGAAAAAAGTTGTTTTTCGATTTAAAAAAAAATCGCAGTGTGACAAGACTGATAATATGGTGGATAATATGGTATTACATACGTTGAAATACGTGAAATGTGAAAAACGTTTTACTGCAAGAACATTTTTCTCAATAATTTTCTATAAAAATACACAAAAAAAGTGGGCCTAAAACGACCCCCCCCCAAAAATTATTTTTTTAAGGAAAAAAAGTCTTTCTTTACAAGAATAAAGTTGGAATATTATAAGAACGTCATTAACTTTCAGCAAAAAAAGATGTAATATAATGATAACAAGTTTCAATATTTAGAGAAAAATAACTTTTGTTTTCTGAGGAAAAACATAATACCAAATTTTTTAAAAAATTTTTTTTTTATGAAGATAATAATAAAGACCTGTTTTTTGGGGGTGAAAAAGTTGTAATAGTACAAGAAAAAAAGTTGCACTGCGAGAACAAAGGCGTTTCTGAATAAAATGGAAATTGAGCATAACGAGAATGTCTTTGTTATGTGAAAAAAAGTGTTTTCTCGAGAAATATTAGCAATATGACGAGAAAAATGTTATGAGAACAATTCTGTAATCTTATAACAACAAAGGTTGTTTTTGTTTTTCCAAGACAACAGCATTTTTTTAAATTCAAAAAAATGTATTTGCAATATCATGGAATAGAGTAAGATTTTGTTTGTGAGCAAAAGTCGTAGTAGCACGAGAAAAACATTTTGTACTGTGACACTGAAGTATTGTAATTGAATTTAAAAAAAAAAAAAGGAAGAGTGGAACGAAAATTAAGTCATAATTTTGCGCCAGTAAGTCAGACTAACAGAAATAAAGACATTTTGGGAAGTAAAAATGTCCTCATGTTAAAATAATAAAGTAGGAATATTATGAGAAGAATTGCAATATTACGAGAAAAAAAAGTTGTGATGGGAGAAAAATGTTATATCATGAGAGAACTAAATGTGGGAATATTACAAGAATAATGTTGCAATTTTAACGGTTACTTTTGTTTTTCCAAGAAAACACAATTTTTCTCTCAAAAATATACATTTGTAACATCACGAGAACAAAGTCAGCTTTTTGGGGGGAAAAGTCCTAATAATATAAGGAAAAAATTGTTGTACTGCGAGATTTTATCAAACAAGTATAACAAGAATTAAGTCAGAAAGTCACTATTTTGGGAGAAAAGAAAAATATTATATTACCAGAAAATTGAACTTTGTTTTTCGAGAATTCTGTTTTCCAACTTCGTTCTTGAAAAAAATGTGAATATGTGACGAGAACAGAATGTGATTTTGGGGGGAAGAAAAAGTCGTAATAGTGCGAGAAAACAAGTTGTGTTCATGGTTGTGGTGCGTGCGCGTGTATGTGCGTGTGTGTTTTCATGCAAGTGTTGCTCTGCCGCAGCGCAAGGGGGGGTGCAGTCCCCCCGCAACACCCCGCCGAAGTCCCGCCCCCGGCCGAAGTCCCGCCCCTCGCTCGCCACTAGCGTCCCACGCTGATGTTGCAGGTCTTGCAGCTGGGGTCCTTCTTGGCGTTGACGGTGGACAGACTCATGAGCTGGTGCCCGCTGATCTCGGCCACCGTGCCCAGCGCCAGGTCCACGGGCTCCGTGAAGATGACCTCCAGGATGACGTCCTGGGCGTGGCGGAACAACAGGCCGTCGCCTCCGCCTTCCTCCCGTTGGCACGTGAGGAAGCGGTTGTCGGCGATGTCGAGGGCGGGCAGCCTCTGCTTGCAGAAGTCGTCCCCCCGGGATCCCTTGGGGGCCAGGACCAGGATGACGTAGTGGTAGGCCGTGTACATGCAGTAGAAGTCCCCGAAGTAGAGGTTGGTGTCGGGGTTGAACAGGGCGTCGGCCCGGACCTCGAAGCGGTGGCGGCCGTACGGGGAGTCCTGCGGGGTCTTTCCCGTGTTGAACTCGGTGTTGCAGCTGAAGAAAAGACCCTCCAGCTTGCCGCTGATGGGAGAACCGTGGCTGCCGCTGTTGTCCTTCACTGACGGAAGCATCCGGTTGCCCTGCTCCTCCCTGGAACAAGAAGGAACAGAAAAACATCGCAGATGCAGTGACGACCGAAAGTTGAAAGCATGACGGAGTTGCACCACGGCCTCGATGTCAAGAGGTTCTGGGTTCGAATCTTAGTTCAGGCCTTTCAGTGTGGAATTTGGAAAAGAGTTTCTCATTCTTAACTGTTATGTCAACCCCTAACCGCTTTGACAACATGTTTCTTTCGCGTTTTTTCTTTTACGTTTATGTTTCTGCTTCTCTCCCAATGCGACCTGTGTCGTCTGTTTTGCTGTCCCTACAATTATTATTGGTAAAAGGTGAGTTCAAAGACCTAATACTGATTGTGCAAAGTGCTCGTGTGCATATTTGTTCTGTCGCATCAATTTTACCCTGCGTGTATTTAGGCTAGCATGCGAGCTACGACTAATGATAAATCATGTGGAGGTGGTTTGTTGGTGTTGATTAATGGAACTACTCAATACAGTTATGTAACATGGGTTCCTGATTGTGTACATGCTAGAGGCATGGTGTTGATGCTTTATGATCTCGCGGAATCGATATCAAATTACGAAATACTTTTGGAGGTGGGGCAAGGGGTGTCAATTATTCAGGAATCTTCGCTATTCGCGGCGAGCCTTCCAAAAGCACGCATGTTAGGATCATTGACGTCGCTACTAAATTCTCCGTGGCATTAGATTAAGCATGTGTGTCCAGAGAGTATTTTGCCCTGAAAGCACATTCCGAATTCCAAAAGGGTTTGGCAAATGAAGGGAAAGCTGATTTCATTTGCAGAACTAAATTAACTCAATTAAACGTAGCTCTTGTGTCGCTTTGCTGCATTCTCTGAGCTGCTGTAATGACATTAGCGCAGTGAGGGAAAATTGCTCAGAGGGAGAGAGAACAAAAAAAAAAAGGATTTCATTCTGACAAAGTGCTGGAAACAAAAGCAGCACGTGAGCCAGGCTCGCCCTCTCGTGTTGTGCGACCGGCATTTCTGCCCTTTGAGCGCGCCGACACTCCAATTCTAAAAATTGTGATGACACACCTCCCACGTCGGAGGCTGCTGTACAGTCCAAGCTTTATTGGCGTCATTAAAAAATTACAAAACTGGATGGAAGTGATTTGATACGCCAGGAAAGAATCACTTACATGAGACAGAAAATCTAACAAGCTAACTATTAAATAACACAACGCTAACAATGCATGAGTTGCATTGACTTGTTTTCATTCTTTTTTTTTTTACCCTTTTCCTGTTAGGGCAGTTTCATCAAGTTTTGTTGTGCCGGCAGTACACTCACACTAAATCCTTGGCTTAACCCTCTTGTTATGTTATCGGTCAAACGGACGCGTTAAAGTTTAACACTCCTGTTGTGTTTGTTCAGGGGTCAATGTGACAGCATTGTTGGAAGATAACAAAAGGCAAATTCCTTTTTGTTCAATTATTATTTTGATGAATGTGAGAAGGTGAAAAGAAATAGGCCATCAGTATTTGTATTTTAAAGAGAATTTCAAATGGTGAATTTGACCTACAACATTAATTAATATAAATAAAATTAATGGGAATTAATACGTTGCTTGATAACATTTTTTAAATATGAAATAAATGACTAAAATATTTGTAATAATTAGATATCGTAAATACACTGTACGTGTGAATATATTCCAAGACCAGGTTTTGTAATATTAAAATGGTATTTTTAAAACAAATCTTATTCCCCCCGTAGATTTTAAAATGGTGAATTGGATCTCCAATATCACTCGAGGGTACATCAATTTACAATATTGTATTATAATTTTAAAAATATTCTTTAAAATACAAAAGTGATCATTAAAAAAAGATTAAATAATTAGATAACATAAACATAGATGTTATAACCAGTAATTAAAAAAAATACATTTCAAGGAATAGTAAAAAAATAAGGCCACAAAATGTAATGCTACATTTTTATGATGAAAAAAAAAAGATTTTTAAATAATACATTTCACCTGCAAATACATGTAAAATAACATTTTCCAAGTTTTTAAACATGATAAAAACATGATGATACAAATACAGGTACAATTAAAAAATATATTTCATATTTGTTATCATTAATAATTAGATAATGTCATGTTCATTTACGTATATTTTATGTCAATCATTAGTTTGGCGGTTATTTCTTTTAAACATTTAATAAAGAAAAATGAAAGAAAAAAGGCCAGCAGAGGGAGATGAATCCAAATTATTTTTGTCTGGAACTTTAAAATTGTCCATTTGACACGCAACATTAGAGGGTAAAGATCATATTATATGTTAAAGTAGCACTCAACTAATAAATACTGACTAATAAAGACCAACAAATTAATTGTAGACAGGCCTTCATTTTTTTTTTTTAAAGGCAATGTGCTCATTTGTTACCTAAAGAGTGACACAGACAAGCAAAACCTCTCAGACAAAGAGACAAACTCACATTACAGTAGGAATACAGTCACACAGTATACATTTGAATCGTAAAGTGGCTACCTGGCATGGTCGAAGTATTCCTTATTCTGGTTGCGGTAGAAGACGGAGAAACGCAGCATCCGGCCGGAAATCACCTCGGCCTTGGCCAGCAGCTGGTTGAGATGCGCTGTGGAATAATCTGGAAAGACGAGGCGTCATTCGAAGGGACACACACATCCTCCGGCACACATCACCATCATTTTGTGCTAACCGTGTGCTGTGTGCATTTTAAAGGACTATCGATTTGCTGTTATGCTCAAATAACGCGCGTCTTTTTTTTTTTTTATTTTTTTTAACGAAAGCCTCACAATGCTTCCAGTGTTGATTTTGTGTTTCTTTCAGGCCAGCTGGTGCAGAGCCCCCCTCCCCCCCCCAACCCTGCTGTGTCACATGACCTCCTGCCTCCCCCTCCCCCAACGTCAACCTCTAGCGCCATTAAATGCATTGACCTCTGCATCGCCAGATAAACCGCAGCGCTCGCCTCGCTGCTTTATTTCATCCCGCCGTCCTTTCCTAATCTTAACACCCTCCATCTGCAAAAATCCCGTCCCTATTCGGCTCTCGTAACATCATGCGGACAAAAGCGGCGGGTCGCAGCTAACACTAGCGGTTAGCACATCTGCCTCACAGTTGTTTAAATCTTGTCTCGGGCCTTCCTGTGCGGCGTTTGCGTGTTCCTGGCGGGTTCCCGACACGTGCATTGGACTCCAATTTGTCCATAGATCTGAATGTGAGTGTGAGTGCTTGTTTCAGTGGTGCCTTGAGGTACAAGTCACCCCACTTATGAGGTTTTTTTTCTTCAAAATACGAGCAACGGCTTCAAGCTGTTTAATGTCACTCCCAGATGGAATTCACAGATTTAAAAAACAACCAAACAACGTTACTGTGTTGATAACGGTAAATGGCATTGACGTGCTAACGGTTAGCATGGATAGTCACCGTTTCGGAGCCCTTCAAGCAATGGATATTTAAACACAAACGGTGTCGACAGATCAAATAGCAATGCTCACACACATATATTCTTTATCCTCTATGAAAAAATGACTAAAATGACAGAATATCACTATGTCACTTACAGTAGTTTTAGTACTATTCCTTTTCGTTTGTCTCTGCATGACTGTACTGTATTATACTGCCTCCTGGTGGCCAAGGCGGGTACAACAGAAGGAACAGCACAACACAATGAATTGCAGCACTGAATTGTGATGGACCAAGGGCTTAATTAGTTACATTTAATTACATTATTACTCATGCCTTTATACAGAACATTATTATAGAGAGAGATATTTATTATAACAAATGTTTGTGTTATTAATGTGTTGTTTGTGTTATTAATGTGTTGTTTTGGTGTGGGGGCTAGAATGGGGGAAAGATGATGGACAAGCGGTTTATCAAATCAATTCAAATCTCAAATGAGCACTCTTCATTTTCAGTAGAGTTGGTCAAGTACAAAGCATGTTGTGTTACGTTGTGTCGTGTCGTGTTTCCACAGCTCACCGGCGGTGCAGAACTCGACGATTTCGCTCCACTCCGAGACGGCGTAGTCCCCGTCGGTCTGCTTGGACGCCGTCTGGACTGCCACGGTGTACTCGGTGCGCGGGCTGAGGAACCAGTGGCCCCGCACCGTCATGGGCAGGGCCACCGCCTTGGCCACCAGCTTGGTCGGCACATCCTGGAAAAAGAAGATTGAAATGCGTTCGAGCCAGCAAAAAAAAAAAAAAAAAAAAACACCACCATTTTTTTTATTTAGAGACAAACATATTTTGAACCATACTCACAACATGTCACACATGTCAGGTCTTTAAATGGTAAGCGGTTATATAATGAACTTTATTTACTTTTATTATGCGGACCGATTTTTAAAATTTAGAATTGTCTGTATAGTTTATAATGATGGTGATGAAGGCTGAATCCAACCTTATTAGGTGCTTCCAAATTCACCTTTTCACAGATTTGTTTTTTTTTGGAACCTATCTTACATTATTCATTTTTTTTGTGCTCAGGCCAAAGCCTTGTTTTACACAGACGTGTTGCTTTGGCGCCATCTTGTGGCACCTGGTACCAATGAATTCTGTTGAAGTGAGAGGAGCATATTCATCTTCACAAGCCATAACCTTGTCAAATCTAAAAGTATTGCTTTGGTGTCATTTTGTGGTATCGTGTTGCCAATGAACTATGTTGAAGTGAGGGGCGGAGCTTCATTTACACAGACCATAGCCCAGTTTCATAGAAAAGTAGTGCTTTGGTGCCACATTGTGGCAACTTGGTGCTAAGGAATGATGTTGACGTGAGGGGAGGAGCCATAGCCCTGTCTAAAATAAAAGTATTGCTTTGGCGCAATTCTGTGGCATCAGGGTGCCAAGGAACTGTTGAAGTCAGGGGAGGAGCTTCATTTCCAAAGGCCATAGCCCTGTCCAATAGCAAAGTAGTGCTTTGGCGCCATCTTGTGCCATCTATAGGCAATTACAGAGTGCAAAGCGCTATAGAAAATGGATGGCCGGATGGGGATGTACTGCTGCTAATGCATTAGTCGACCATTATGCCTTCACCGCACCTGAACAACAAACATCAGCGAGCCACACAACAACAACAACAACAACAACAACAAAAGCAAGAAGAACAAAAGGCTTCCCTGGCGCGTTACCTTGTGTTTGAACTTGTTGGAGTTTTTGTTCTCCTTCTTGTTCAGGTCAATGAAGTAGTGCGTGATGCGCTCCTTGCCGCGCTGCTCCATGTCCCAGCAGATCTTGAAGGAGTCGCAGGTGATGTTGCTGATCTTGATGCTCTGCGGGACGGGCAGCTCCTCCATGTCGGAGAGGGCGCCGTCCTGGGATTTACTTCCTGCGCAGAAAGGAAGTCACGTTTTGAAGACGATCACAAACGCCCGTGAGCAAACAATGTTGACATTTGACCTCGAAGTCCTGCTTGTGCATTCATTACTCACGACTTTCGGTCTTTTATGCTGCTTGTGATGATTACCCCTCCCTGATGGTCACTTTACAGTATAACCAGCAGCGCGCAGGTTGCCATGGAAACAAATCACCCCCCCCCCCCACACAATACAAACTTATCTGCTTCCACGAGCAAAAGCCGCACTGAATATATCAAAACGGAGCTGATTGAATGAATCAGCGGATCAGCGGCTCCATCGCTAATCGGCGATGAGGGCTGCAAAAAATGACATTCGGCTGTCAATATGGTCCAGTGCGTCCCATATTTCTCAACTGCGATCGCGCACGTAGGCGTGCGACCCACAGTGCAAAGCGAGGGCAGAGAAAATGTCGGCGTGGCAACGATGCGACGTGTGTGTGTGTGCGTGTGTGTGTGTGTTTGTTGTGCATACTTGTCTATGGTGTGTACAGCGTAAAGAATGCACATCTAAACAATGGCGGAAGCAGCCGAGCGTGGTGCATCCATCTCCATTCATCATGGGCCAATATTAAAAGAGCAATTCCATAATTGGACTGCCTCGCGACCACACGCGTGCACAGACACACACACACACACACACACACCTACACACGCGTGCACACTCAATTTGATAACAAGAATGCAGAATGTGTAGATTCCTGTTTGGAAATAGCCAATCAGAAAGCAGCTTGATGAGCAGCTCTCTCTGGAGTACTGGACATAAATACTAAATGTAAAACAGAATCAGCTTTAACACAAAATAAAAATGTGGTAGTGTTACACATATAGGTAAACACACAACTAAATGTATAAAGTGGAAAAAACGAAAAAGTGGATATTGTGGTGATATTTCCCCATAGGAAATAATGGGAATAGACAAAATCCGTTTGTTAAACTGTGGCCATCATATGAGCGTTTTCGACTGTGCTCTCGTTTTAAAGTAACATTTTATCATGTCAAGTGTCAGACAGGTGTAAAAGTGCAGTAAGGGGACAACAGTCAGTCTTAACTTTTATGACCAATAATGATTGCATTAAACGTTTAAGAGTAAAAAAAATAAAATAAAAATAAAATATTTTTTTAAAATAAATAATTCATATAACCGAGTATACTGTATAATCGATTTTTTTGTAATAATATATTATGAGATTAAAAATATATATATTTAAGGACTAAGGGGTAAGACTAGATGAGTTATTATTATTTTTTTTAACTTCCCTTCAACTACTTTTGAACATGACATATAAACTACAAAGTACATAAAGTACATAAATTGGCACATAAACTGTACTTTTTTAATTTTAAAATGAATGACCGAGGCATAACGTAACATATAACAAGTTAAAGTGTGTGTAAAAAATTTGTATCCACTGTAAAATGTCCTCTCACTTAATCTCTTAAAACCCTGAACCTCAGAACTGTAAAGCAGGTGTTCTAACCACCAGACGACCGTGCTGAAAATTATTGATTGCAATCTTACCAGTGGGGAAATATAAATCTTCCCACTTCCTGTCAGTTTGTTTGAATAATTTACATGGTGCATTATGCTGGGCTGATAGTAGGGCCACTGGGCGTTTTCTTCGGCCTTGCCATTCTGCAGTAAACAGCGCAGTGTGCCGTCCCACCTTTTGTTGCTGACCTTTGATTAAAGCAAGGCCCACCGGCACCCCCCCCCCCCCCCCCGCCCAGAAAAAAAAAAAAAAAAGGGAACTACTGTATAACCGTTGAGAGCCTCAATACATCATAAAAGTAATTTTGGCACGCAGCGGTTCTCATATTTGAATTTGGTGAGATCGTACAGCGAGCGAGCGTGGCCACTCAAGTTAGATAATGACCTCGGCAGCAGATACCGCCACTATATTTCAAAGGAGGCTATTATTTCTTTCGTAGCGTAGCAGTCCTCTGCGCAGTCATTTACCAAGATCCACGAGGGCTCGTAAAGTTGAGCTATCTGTGTCGTCATTCGCTATAACGATGAAACGTAACAAGGTCTCCTCCTAAAATGCAAATGTCAACACAGACAGGGACGTTCTTGGCACATCAACAATGGCGTTCACATTATCTACGTTTGTTTGTTTTTTGCAAAAATTTTCTCATTTTGAATTTGATGACTGCAACAGCAGTTGAGGAATGCTCCCCCCCCAAAAAAGAAATTGTTTGGAACATCCCGTAGGTTAATTGGAAACAAGTAAGTGTCATGATTGGGTATAAAAGGAGCATTTTCGACAGCCTGCATTGCTTATCTGCCACCAATACTCCAGGGACGGCGAGTATGAAAGATGAAAGAGGACCAAGGTCAGATGGAGGAAGTAGAAATGAACCCTTGGTGGTATACAGCTCGCCTGGGAAGACTAAGTGTCACCGTGACTCACATTTGTTGGCAGGTAGACTACATTGTAGCATGCAGTATATCCACTTTGTTGCATCACCATTTCGCCGTAAAAGCCGCGGAACTACTATTACTGCCATCTGAGCACATTTACTACTTCACTAAGAGCGTTTGCAGAGAAGCAAACATTCCTTACGTTCACGAGCATGTTTCAGGAGTTCCCTTTTTTTTATTCACCGCGCCATCAAAAAGTACTATACTGCACAGCAATAGATGGATGCAGAGGGATCAATAAAAATCTTGTTAACATGCAAACACATCACCCTCCTAATGGCTCTCCCTGCTCCGATCAGTCAGCAAGCTTTTTTTTGGTTGTGTTTTTTTTTTGGGGGGGGGGGGGGGGGGGTGGATTAGAAAAGCTTGGAAGTAAGTGAAGCATCACAGAAGCGAATGTGTTTGGACTTTGCACCATTGGGTCATCATGAAATCGAACTAAATTATTCTCACATTATCTAGGACTGTACTCCACTCTGACAAGCCTCCCAACTTTTTTAGGTTAAGTGGGCCGCAGTGGACGCGGACGTTGGCTCGGCCTTTACAAAAACACGTCTTTGTTCGTCTCGCTACACGGACTGCGAGCCCGACACGGACGTCACGCCGGGAGCGTGAAGCGGCCAGAAACAAGAGCATCTTTCTTTATAGCGGGCAACGCAAACAATGTCCCCGTTCATCGGCGTGTTTACCCATCAGCAAGCTCCTCAGCCACCAAGTACAGACGCAGTAAAACCATAATAATAATCACCACAATAATAACAATAAATATACCTTTAGTGGGGTTGGAAACAACCTTTGTCTAAATTCCATCCATTCATTTTCTAGAGCACTTGTCCTCTTTAGGTCGCCCAACTATCCTACAACCATTCACAACAAACACACCATCAATTTCCATTCCAATAAGGAAAGTTCATCCGAAGTATGAAAAACTCAAAGGTTGGACAGTCTCCTGGAACAGATGGTGTTCACATGAAAGTACTAGGACCCATGTGTACCAGCTGTCGTAGCCTGACAAGTCATCGAGTTTCGTGCACGAATCCATCGGCTAAAGTAAGCAGAAATGTGATCAACTACAGTAAAAGACTGAATCACAGAGCAACAACAAGTGTCGCTTGTTGGAGTCAACCAGAAGAAGAAATACCCATTCCAATAAAACTGCGGCTCAAACAACATCCATACTAATCTTGCCACACTGCCCACCATTGTTTTCAAGATTGTAATTCGATTGTTCATCCACCAAAGAGACAATCTATTTGCCTCGATGTAGGATGGCCTTTGGTCTGTTTTTAAAATTATTATTATTTTTTTGACTGTCTCAGATTTGAACAAGAGGGATTTGCACAATTACATAACTGTGTTCTCCCTATCAGTTAAGTAAGAAAGTTTGAAACCATCCAGAGAGCAGAGATGATTTTTTTTTCATATGACTGCAGTGTAATGAATGGATGCATAACACATAACTGTCAATCTTGCCATCACAGTCATGTTGTTGCACACGGCCTGCGCGAAATGTCAGCTGAGTCACACGAAGCATTGCAATTTATGCCCAATTACCGATCGACGCTGACGTTAATTTTAGCAGTAAGCGCACGTCTGAGGCCGACAACATGCATTTCCATTGGATTAAAACTCAGCTCTTCGGAGAACAGCGCAGGCTAATTTAGTTGCCGGTTGACCTTCCATGATGAATCAAAACAATCTGCTTGAAATGGTTACAATAACGCTCAGGTAAGATGGTCAGTACAGAGTGAAATGACACATCACTGATATGCACTATCATGCACATGCACTAATATACCCTTTAGGGGTCATTATTGGAGTCCAACAGAACCGTTTGTACCTTTGTATTACACAGAGTGTGTGAAAAAGTAAGAAGGCATTAAAAATTGGTAGTAAAATGCAATTTCCTTGAAACAAATGATACATGCTCTTTAATATATGGGAAAATGAAAGTAAATGCTCATATTTCAGCATAAGCAATGTTGGCGTCAACAACAACAGGCAAGTGACTGCCCTTCTGTAAAATAATAAAAAAGAAACAATAAAATATTTTTTTTAAAAAAGGAAATAAGACAACAAGAAATCCTCATTTGTGTTTTCGTAATGACTTCAGTGATACTAAAAATTCTGTAAGCAATTTCTAATGCCTCGCTACTTTTCACATACGCTGTATATTTATTTTAGGGTACCATCCCAGTGACAAACCATTGCATAATGTACCACCAAGCAGAGTGCACACGTTGATTTTACGAGTTTGGGGATTTTCATTAGTTTTAGTTTTTTTTTTTTAAACTTTGTTTTGACATTTTATTTGTTAAAAGTTAGGTAGTTAGGACAGACAAATAAGGAAGCGTATTGCATTCACTTGGATAAAAAAAACCAACTCATTTTTGTCTGAGTATTTTTTTGAGGGTTTTGTTTTTTTGAATATTTTTTTCTGTTTTTCTGAGTATTTGTTTCTGACTAATATTTTTCTCAGTTTTTCTGTCTAACTGTTTTATGACTATTTCCCCCCCTGTTTTTCTGAGTAACCTTTTTCCTGTTTTTCTGAGTAATTTTTTTCCCGATGACAAATAACAATACCATCTTAGTTAGTTTTGTGAGCAGACAATGCAGATTCAATTAGTTAGCGTTTTATTTTTTAAGTTGACAAAATTATTTCAATTCTAGTTTTCGTTATTTCATTCCTTTTTATTAACTATAATAACATTGGTCCACGCGTAGCGATTTTTTTTTCCTTTACTGATTTTTAAAGTGAGAGATCCCACACCTTAGCGTGTGTGGTGTACTTAAGACTAAAACAGCCCGCACTTAACGACTGCACCAGTGCGCTCACCCAAAACGGGTGTCACACACACTTCATGTTGCCGTGATTGATCTGTCAGAGGCAGCATGGTGCCACATGGTATCCAGAAAAAAACATTTAGCAGTAGGAGAAGAATTAGGAAAAGATAGGTTAGCTGAGTTTTTCTGGTATCTACATTGCATTTTCAAATTCTTGCCATTTGTATTGAATTAATGACTGAAAGACACATCGCACAAAATGTCAACACAAACAGTTGGTCCTCTATTTGTGTCCTGCAACAGAGCAGGCTTCAGGTCGCTTCCTGATTGGCTATTGTTCCGTTTCACGTCCCACTTGTGGAGGCCGTGGTTCGAACAAACTCGGCGTTGACCGCACACACAAAACAAATTTGTGATCGTAAATATTGAAGAGGTTTAACATTTGCAATTGGAGGCCCTGACTGTTTTACCGAACAGATAGGGGAGGGGGGGAAAAAAACTAAACACTCATAACACACCACAAGATAATCGCTCAGGTTAATCTTTCAGTGACATCTGACAATCAGGCCTTTGTTGACTTTGATTGGAAGTGAGCAAAAAATAAATAAAAAATAATCTAAAACTCAGAACTCAGCCCTGGAAGGACAAATCCTGCATTTAGACTGCAGTATTTTGTCATTCACCGCCACACACTAACACAGTTGTCCCGCCACGTGTTTAGTGCATCGACATGCACTGACAGTTCTCTGTCTGTGTGTGTCTGTGCGTGTGTGAGCGTGTGTGTGTTCCGTTCCCACAGACAGGAAGAGGCCCAGTGACGCTGCACGCACTCCCATTTGCTGGCTCAGCGTGGCACCACGCAGCCTCTCATGTTGCCAATTAAATATTAATGGCTGTGAGAGGTAAATTTAGAAAGCAGCGAGGTATGGCAATGAATATGGTCGTTAGGAAAAAAAATAAAATAAATAAATAAATGAAAAAGTTTTGCGGATAAGGACACTGGCTATTTCCAGGGAAATCAATGCGAGTACTTTACATGCAGGTCACGTTCAGGGTCAAGGCTGCTTTGCCAGTGTTCCAGTCTATTCTCTTCATTTTGTAGCATTTCTCTTGGCTGCACTGCCTCCAGTACATGCATGTGGATGTTCGATTTTTTTTGTTTTTGTTGTCCTATCAGACTTCAGCCTCTATGTGTTGTCATGCCAATCTAATCTGCCCCTGCAGCCCCTTCAGAATCAGTAGTGCTGACCGATATAACTTCAACTATATTAGCAATGGGGCTGTTACTTTAACCAATCAGATTTCAGATTCACTTCACAGGCCACAATAACGTTCGCATCGTTTGGTTGGTCAGCGCAAAACTGTTTGACGAGCAAAACTGGTAAAACCCGTCTGTAACTTAAATGCAACTTGAACAACGTAAGTTGGGACTGTTTCTTGAACCAGTCAAATTTCAAATTTACCCTCAGAGGTTGGTCAGAGCGAGTCAAGTTAGCAGACTTAGTGGATGAGCAAAAGACATTAATATATTTAATCAATCCCTTGGTGAGTTTTATGTAGTTTATTTACGTTTTTGTCAGGCGGCACGGTGGGCGACTGGTTAGAGCGTCAACCTCACAGTTCTGAGGACCCGGGTTCAATCCCCGGCCCCGCCTGTGTGGAGTTTGCATGTTCTCCCCGTGCCTGCGTGGGTTTTCTCCGGGCACTCCGGTTTCCTCCCACATCCCAAAAGCAAGCATTAAGGCATGACTGTGAGTGCGAATGGTTGTTTGTTTCTATGTGCCCTGCGATTGGCTGGCAACCAGTTCAGGGTGTACCCCGCCTCCTGCTGGGATAGGCTCCAGCACGCCCGCGACCCTAGTGAGGAGAAGTGGCTCAGAAAATGGATGGAAGTTTTTGTCATGTTGTTACAGATTTTTTACACAGTCCTCCAACTAATAAACCGGTCTCTCCGCTTCTCCGACAACCGTTGTCGTTCTGCATAAAAGTGGCCAGCAGGTGTGTTTGTTGTGCTGTAAACAAACATCACGTGAGTGTCTCAAGGACACATAGGCTATATCTACTTGGACCACTCGATGAAAAGCGCCTGCAAATGCTATGAAAAATGCTCCCGGGTTGTAGCTGCGGCCTACGAGAGAGACCCCCCAAAAAGCTGGCACCGAGTCGAGAGAGACCCCCAAAAAGCTGGCACCGAGTCCAGTCCTGACCATTATGAAAATTAAAGCTTTCCAATGAAGCCAGCAAAGCACTAAGAGGATATAAAGCGCACCGTGGTGCTGCGTCTTGCGTGATGAGGAGTGGCTCGGGAAGCACAATGACCAGGTAGAAAGCACACACACACACATGCACGCACGCACACATGCATTTCATGTACTTCAGGTTGTCATTGATCTTTTTGGCGCTGTTGTAGAAGCTTTGCACTCACATGTGGCTGCAGCCATGTTGGTGCCTCACAGACCCCCCTGATGATGACTTGCTTTTTTTGTTTTGCACCTCTCAATTGAGGGTTCAGCACCTGTGATCTTCAACCGTGCGGACTCATTACGGCATCGCGTGGACTGCCGAGGCCACCTTATTAAGAGCATCCACCTTTCATTGAGACTATTCAACTAGAAATTGGGATGTTTGCAGTCACGGTGCAGCTTTAAGAGAAAGCAGTTAGGTGTGGTGGGGCCTGCGGGAGTGAGATATGAGCTTTTTTTTTTGTGGGGGGGGGGGGGGGGGGGGGGGCGGGGTACATATAGCGACACCAAAAGACGTTTGTTGCCACACAGCAGACACTCTTGCAATTCCACACACGCACCAGCCATCCACAAGACCCCCTGTTAGTCCCTTTAAAGGCATATACGTGCAAAAAGCAATCAAAAGCAGACTGCACATCACGGGAATTTGGGGGGGTCGTAATGCACAGATGCATACGTGAGGAACTTGCTTACCATCTCGCTCACAGAGCTGTATGGCGTCCAGACTCAGGTCCTTGATCATCCCCTCGCAGGGGCTGAGCGGGCTGCTGATGTCGCGCGCCTGCAAGCCTGGTACCTCCATCTCGGGGCGTGATGCGGATGCCGCAAACGGTGACGCTCGAAGCTGCGCTGCGCTGTGCTCCTCGATGGCCGGCGGAGTGTTTCCCTCGCTGGTCCACGGGGGGACGTGGGGGAGGAAGAGGAGGAGGAGGGGGACAGTGGAGGAGAAAGGAATCGACTCTCACTCTCTCTCTCGCCGGCTGGCTGGCTTTCTCTCTCTCGATTTGAAAAGAAAAAAACAAAACTCCCCTTTACACCCAATTGAATGAACGCAAGTATATTTTCAAATTGCTGAATCGTTTGCTCTTATTTGCTGTATCTTCTCGCTGTGCATCCACGCAGAGCCACAAGTGTGCGCGCATGCGCGTGGTGCATGAGCGTGAATAGTTCGGCGGATGAGAGAGAGAGAGAGAGAGGGAGAGAGAACGAGAGAGAGAACGAGAGAGAGAAAGAGAGAGAGAGAGCGTTCCGTGAATTGAATGGTCGTTTACGTAAGAAGATTATCCCGCAGGTTCTCCTCCTCGGATGCCTGCTGCAAAAACACATCCGAGACGTGCTTATAGCGACATTCAGGACATTTTGTCTGGCGTTCTGTCAGTCTGGCTGCTTTGGACCTCAGCTGCAAGAGGACCAATGAGATGAAGGAGTCACCCCCCCCCCCCCCCCCCCCCCCGAGTGCCTCGATTGATGCCTAATTAACGTCTTTTCTGGACAAATGAGCAAATCACCCAGGAGACAAAATGCCGGAAAACCGAATTTCCTATCATGAATGGTCAACGGCCTATTTGAACCACAGTTTCAAACCAAGTCTTGATAGCATGTCTGCTTTTGTCAAAATACACCAAGGGTCAAGAATTGTAGCGCACTTTTCACTACCGATTTATTTTAGCTTCGCTGAAGTGGGCCTTATTTTGAGGGGAAGGTCCAGTCCCCCCTCTACTGCGTGGCCAATGCCGAGTACAGCTTTTGTTACGATATGACAAACAGGGGCAGAGTTAGTGACAGTCGGGGGAAACAAAAACAAGCAAGTGGCCATTTCATACCCTAAACTGCGTGTATGTGGCACATGGTCAGCCCAGTATTTAAGCCTCCTATTATGCAGCCTTTGACACGCGTGAAATTGACAGTTCACCCCACCGCCCTCTGCTGTGGAACCAACGCAGAGTACTGGTTTCATTACCATGACGACCAGCGGTGGAGCAAGGGGCGTTTGAGGCGAGGTGAATGATTTAAATAGCGACGGTTAAACTATTGATGATGATTATTTTTTTCATCAGCGGAGACAGCGCTTCATTACCGAGCATAAGAATATCGCAGCACGCGACGCTTATCAAAACGAAACGATGATACCGGTGCATTGTAGTTGTAGTTTGTATCCCACTGTTCATTTTATACATAACAAACCCCGCCGTGTACAATTGCACTGCGTCAAACGAAGACGGGTGTCTAATGTTATATAACCTCAATAATGTGTATGTTATTAGGACCTGTATATCTTTGCGAAGGCAGAACACATCCATCTGTGGATCTGATTCGATTGTGCAGTTGTAGCTAATGAAGTGTTGGGTTTGGTGATAAAAGGTGCACAGCTGGCTGTGTGTGTGTGTGTGTGTGTGTGTAATGCCGATTACACGCAGGAAGGAGGTCTCGCAGAGGTCAAGAGTATGATAAATGGAAGGCAAAGCGACGATTTGCAGGCTCGGGGCCGCCTCTAAACAGCATTTGGCCGTGTGAGAGTCAGGAGCGATTTCCGTGTGCGTGGCTCCCAAAAGCATTCAGTGTCACTTTGTATTTGTTTTTGTCTTCCTCTCTGTTACACGAAGCACCCCGAGGAGAGACGACGGGGTTGGACGACAGAGTCTGTAAATGGGCCCCACGAGACCCCTGAGTCACCGAGTTTAATATGACCGGGGGTGCGGGGGCTAACCTTATGTATTTGCAAATACCGTAGCTGTAGAATAGTTATTGTCATACATTGATTACTTTCTTTTTCTTGTAAGACAAAAAAATGGACAGGAAATCAATTCCTAAAGCCGAATTGATATCAGGACCAAAATGTAATGGCTTCTTCCTCGTCAGTTTCATGACAATCGGTTATGTCATTTTGGCAGAGTCTCGCTAACTACAGGGACAGTCTAAAACGCTTAACGTAAGCGAAAAAAGTGTCCAACAATTGCGATCGATCGTCACCCAAATTTATGTGGACCTCTGCACTCGTGCCCACTTGAACTTCTGAAAATATCAAAACGATAAAGCCAATATTACAGATTTTGTGCACATTTTGTCCTTTTTCCTCATTAAGCGACATTAAGCTTTTTTTCCGGATAGTGAGCACCAATGGAGAGAAAAAGGCGTAACATGTACAAAATCGATAACATTGGGGTTATCATTTTTGATATTTTCAGACGTTGAAGTGGGCATGAGTAGAGATGCCCCACAGTTCCTTTCGGTGTCGATTGATCTTAGTTTGTGGACGTCAAGCGTTTGAGACTCTCCCTAACGACAAAGCACATTTCTCACCGCCATGCTTGAGAAATGTTTTTGCAATATGAAAAAGGAAAGAGACATTTCATCAAATTTCACAAGACAAAAATTCAATCATGAGCGAAGCAAAAGAGGAGTATTTGAAAAAAATGGGTGTCCGGCTGAATTTGGGCGACTGGTCAACTGGCAGTGACTTCATTTCCTGGCGGCAATGAAAACTCTAAAAATGGACGGGTGGGTGGATTTGATGTCTATCTAAATTTCGGGCTCATCCGTGCTCCATTGGCAGTTCACCGTACTTATTTTGGACTCGATTTGTCGGCCTGAGTCTACAGATCCACAACCTGAGTTGTGCTGGGTTTGTATTCATTGTAAAAATCAATGAGGTATTCTGGGTCTAAACAAATGATTTGGGAGGTACAGTATTTGTTTTTGGTGATATTGCCATGCGCCACATACACACAGTGTCGTCCATGTATGAGGTGCCGACTCCATGAGTGAAAATGCATTTATTGCTCCCCCCCCCCCCCAACCGTCTGGGGCAGGTTCTCCATCATTGGCCGGACAGTATATGGGGCGCTTTCCAGTCACTCACTGGCATGAGACAGGACCGGCCTGTAAATCTAAGGCTAATTTCACGCCTTAGATTGTGAAAAACAAAAAATACGTCTCCTTTGAAGACCATTGCGGTAGCCTAATTGAGAAATGTTTTTTTTCTTGGTGTTTTTGGAGGCACCACGCTTCTCCATATCATGACATTTTCGATCACTAGGGTTCAAATAAACTTAGCACACGCAACACACTTCCGTGATTGGCTCACAAAGAGTTGCTTCAAATCACTTAAGGAAGGATTGTATTCCAGATTTACTGCCAATGAGTTCCTGGTCAAAGTCAGCGGTGGGCAGGATCCGATTTTTTTGTTTGTTTCAGTACTTCAGCAGATTTTCCAGTTATCTGTACTTTTCTTCAATATTTTGCTTTTACTGCCCTACCTTGAAAATAAGATGATTTTTGTTGTTGTATGTTGTCTAATACAAGAATGATTCATTGTGAATATGTTGTGTCTTGTGCCAGGCTAAATAACATCAATTATTTTAGTTACCGTGAGCTAATTAAGCATGTTTTGTTTTGGTTTTGTTGTTACTCTAGTCCTGATTATCCTGAAATTATAGCTTGAAGCAAGTTGATTTTTTTTTTTTCTTAGTACGAGCACTATATCAGTGGATAAATGTGCGCATAGTTGTTGTTTTTTTTGTACTGCCAAGTTACTAAAATGGGTATATATAGCTATAATAAATTTGTACTTTTGTAATGTACTTTTTTTTTTTTTTTTTAACTTATGTACATGAGATTAATTACGATTTATACAGAAAAAAAAGGAAAAAAAACTGTGCACAGTCCAAGTATCTGTACTTAAGTACAAAATGTGTGGACTTTTGCCACCTCCGTCCAAACAATGCGGCAGTGAGCGTTGTTCTAAAAGTGTCACTTTGAGCTCTTGGTTACAAAAGCGTGCCGTTTGACCTACATGTGGACTCCGCTTTGATTGCGAGAGAAAACAAGCTGCATTTCCATTCACATTGCGGGATTATCACGGACGGCTTATGCGGGCCAGCGGGATCTAACTCCAAACTAAGCTCATAATCACGCTGCATTCAGTAGGAAGCGTTTGCGACGAGAGGAGCGAGGCCTCAGGTCACCTTTTCAAAAATCCCGGCAGGGCAACCGGAGAAAATCTTGGCTTCCGAATTCCTTTCCTGAAGCTTGTGCGTGCTCATGCTGAAGATGCAACACAATGTACGTACAGAGAAGCTTGTTCCACACTTGATGCTCTTAAGCACACTTAATAGGACCCAGCTTGTGACCATGACTTACCAGCTACTCCCTGCTGTGTTTAAATGCCTTCATTGCTAAAACAGCTCAGTCCCCTGACAGCCACAGATTGATTAGCACAGAAGCATTCATTTAAAGGACTTTTTCACTTCATAAACAACACGCGTTACATCATCAAAAGACTTCAAAAAGCTCCGACACTGCACACAAAAAAAAGGTCATTGTTATGCACGCCGTGCATCGTCTAGTTCTCTCTTTTCCTCCAGTTATAGAAGAGGAGGAGGAGGAAGAAGAAGAGGAGGCGAGTGGCTGGCTGATTCCGGAGGTTTCCTACCTCCATCCGTCAGCCGGGCTCATTCCCTCCAGCTAGAGTCATTATGTGTTAAGATCAGTGCTGGGCAGCGAGGGGAGGGCACTGACACAGCATCCTATGCAAACTAAGATCAACCCCTACCCCCAATCACACACACACAATTCTCCTCCATCAACTCGCTTTGTTCTTCGTCATCATCGCTTTCCTAAATCCCTGCCATGCTGATACTCATCTACTTTGTGTGTGTTCACGTGTCCGTGCGCGTGCGTGTGATTGGCTCACCTCTCCTGTGAGCTCAGAGGCCACACGGCAACAGACGGAGGACGTGCAGGGGAGGTGCAGCATCATCCTGCAGCATATAAATGGATGAGCTTGTATATGGAGCAATATTGTAAATTAGTGGCGAAAAACACTTCATTAGGTACACTCGCACAATCTAACGAGACCCTGACACATATTCAAGTCTACTTTAATTGTATTGTTTCACCAACACCTCTTTGACAGTGTCATCAAAACTGAGGAAGAGGTGCGGCGTCATGTTGTGGCTCCAAAAGCTGAGAATTGCAAACAAAAAAAGTAACATTATTTTGCAAAAGGAATGCAGTACTGTACACCTGCAATACTATTTAAAGGAGACGTACGTATGACGGCCTCGTTATAGACAATGACATGACAAGGTAAGATCCAGAGCCGCGTTCATGCGACGGCTTGAGTCACACAAATTCGTGCTTGGTGATGAGGCCATGCGCCACATACACACAGTGTAGATTGGCGGCGATTCTCAAACTGTCGCACATGGGCTCCCTCTAGTGGTATGCTAAAGAATCACTGCTGAAGTACCACTTCCGTTGTATTTAACTTTGCATTTAGTCTTTAAGAACTCATTTATTTCGGTACATTTTTTTTATTTATTTGTATTTACAATACATTTTATTTGAATCATAAGTAAAGTTGTTGTTTTCCTATGTTGAAGCCCACTGTTAATATTCAAACTGCACATAATGTAACAGTAACAAAATGTTTTTAAAATTCCAATAACATGAAATATACTTTTTTAGTTTTGATGAACACTGATGGCTGCGCTACTGCATTTTAATATTGATCATTAAGGTATTAATTGCTTGCGGTAATTCCAGGTCAGCAACGAGCCTTGCAGTCGCTTGCGGTCTGGCGTCTGATGTTGGTGTCCGTTTCCTGGGTCGGATTCTCACCTCCGCGGACAAACTGTCCTCAGACAGTAGGGCAGGAGGACAGCGGATTAACAACTCCGTCTACTCGCCAGCATAGCAGGTTTAACAGGTTTACCGGCCTGTTGTAAAAGAAGCAAATGGAGTATATACAAGAATGAACGAAGATGTGCATTTTCCAAATATATTGTAAAACCACATACAAAAAAAATAATTAAAATCACACCGTATCTCGTCCACACTTTTCCTGCAGTGGAAATCTGCGGACAACATTGTGGACCGTCAAGTGGGAAGCTTGCCTACATGTTGATGGGTGGTTAGTCATTAAAGTTATTTTCGCTCCGCAATTTACAGCAGCTGTCTGCCCTCACATCACTGACGCAACCACACTGTCCACTGACAACGATTGTCTCATATGTGCTCTTGACTTGATTGACAGCTTTTCTCCACCAATGTGACGTTTGATTCAGTGAGGATGTATTTTATTTTATTTTATTTTTTTATTTTTGGGGAGATGTGACATGTTAAGAAGCTTCGAGACATCAAGTGAGATGATTTGAGAGCGAAACCCAGTAAGGAGATCATCATTTATGTCACAAAAAGTCATCGATATTTCAAAGTGAAATTACTGGATGATTCCTAAAATGAACTAGAACCGTTACAGGTGAATTAATTTGACCTTCTATAAAACCTTTGAATGCACATGTCCAACTGTTCAATCATCCTCAGTGGAGAGCATGGTTGTTGCATTTCTTTTTTGCCCCCAAAAGGAAGCTTTAAAATCGCTCTAATCCCCCGCGGTGCATCCATGTGTGCAACTGGCACTGTAAATGTTTTCCCACTGCAGCCTCCTGCATATTAACTCAGAGAAAGCAGTATTTACACAGTCATCAGTGCGGCGCTGTTACACAACAAACAAAGGCGGGAAAGCTTGTATGGCGGAAGGAAAAAAAAAATGGTGACGGAGGGAAAAAGTGTAAGTGATTCACACGCTGTTGACGAACAGACGCTTCGGTGGTGCCACCTGTTCCTACGCCCTCCTCACTACCGCCACTGTCCATCTGACACTTGGATGACATCACACGTAAATGATTAAAAACATTCTGAACATTCAGATAAACACAATAACTTTAAATGATTGAACTAAATAAAAGCAGATAAATGCAAATGTAATTAATTTGATTTAAAAAAAAAAAAAAAGAAAAACTACACCCCATGTATAAAAAGCGCTCATATCTAAAGCAGGTTACTTTTCTTGTGGGTTGGGCACCAGCTAGCCAGATAAACGCCGAAAGATGTGCAGGTTTAGGATTTTATAGTAAAATAACATTACAAAATGGGCATTTCTCCTCTCCCAAATTTAAACGCTCAGTGACAAATGCATCAAAACTCTACAGGACAACATGGAAACTTAAACGTGAGTCAAGATGGATCCCACAAAACTCACTAAAGTCCACATGTGGTGGCCTATAAAGGCTCAATGTCAGTATGTATCTATGACCGTGTATGGTGCTGATCCAAATGAATAATTTGGTCTCAGTCGACTCACTACTGCTATGATTGTGCACCACCGCCTTTAAAACGTCTGTTTTAAGCATCAACACTGCCCCCTTGAGGCTTGACATGAAGTCATTGCTATTTAAGCAAAACTCAATGGACAGCATGTAGAGGCAAATAACCATTCACTGGAATTCAGGCCGATGGACGATTTTGAATATTTACTGAACCTAACATGCATGTTTTGGGAATGTGGGAGGAACTTTTGGATCCATGAATCCACCAATACATTTCCTGGTTCAATGTTTTTTTTTTTTCCCCTTCCATTTTTAAACAATCAAATTCACCATGCCAATCACATTTTCACATCATGAAACCAAGACGACACCTAACAATTGATCAGCAGTGCCAAGGCTTCAAACAGAGATACAGAGAGACTAGAAGAGTAACAGAAAGGCATAGAAGTGGATGTCCTTGGAAATTTGTGGCGAATTTTGCCCTTCAGCTCATTGTTAGAGAACAACAATTTATGCAGGAAAATACTGAAACACTGAACATTAAAAAGGTCAAATTGAACATTAAAAAGGTCAAATTAAGTTTACCTGTAAAGGTCAAAGTGCACTTTAGGTTCATCACGCAATTTAGCCCCAAAACCCGAATATCCCAAACGTTTTCTGAGTAGTGTACATGTAATGATCAGCTATTAAATATGCGAGTAATATATGACAGGGTTCATGGAAAAACAGAATTTTGGTTCGCGATACTACAATTCAAGTCGTGTGCATACGTTACGATCACACCAATTGGATTAAATCGATATCTTCCATATGGATTGAAAATTTTGAATTTATGATAAGCATAAGAGACAGAGTTGATCAGATTCAGCACTCACAATTGCAAGAAAATGTGCATCTACTACCATATCACAGCAAAAAAATATTCTTTTTACTGGCTTCATTCTGCCTAAAAATACACCAGACACAGTGCAGAACCGTTTTGCATATCAGCTGCATGAGAATGTTCTGGAAGCAGAAAGGTAGCAAGAGAATTAAAAGCTTTTCGATAGCGAGAGCGATGATTCTCCACTCTGAGCTTCCCTGGAGTCTCACTGCAACATTTTGAAGATAACCGCACACCAGATGGAAGAGTTCCCAGACAAACCACAAGAAAAGAATTTGGCATACATTTATTACCTTCAGAATATCAATGTTTGAACATGTTTTTTTGTGTGTGCCTGATTCATGGTTTATTAAAAACTAAAAAAAAAAAAAAAATACTTCGATATGATAAGACAACTGGAATATCAGACTGTGAACAAGAGCTTTTTGGCCACGATGCACAAATCCTTGGGTGCAGAATTGTATCTTTTCCTAACAAAAAACAACAACAATTGTTCAGGATTGAAAAGTTGCACAAATGTTCCAGAAATCTCTTAGTGGTTTTACATGAGTTATAAATGTACCAGAAAACTGCAGTACAAAGACGTCTTCAAATAGAACCTTTTTGGCAATAAACAATACAACCACACATTGACGGCTGTATGACTTAATGAGAGGAGCCGCTCGTAAACTTTTTTGACAGAATGAGTCCCTTAATGAGCCATGGAAAAAAAAAAAAAAAAAAAAAAAAAAAAACATCACACCTCGGACGAAGCGCTTTTTTATAAACAACATTCACCGGTTAAGACGAGAAGCTGACCTTGGAAGGACAACAAAACGAGTCACAACATTTTCCATGTAGTGCTTCAGGATAAAGTAACAGTTTACATTTTGTATTTTTTTTTTTAAAAGACTTCTATATAAAAAACTAAAATATCCCGTTTGCATCGGCAACCTTGTCAGAAAATAATTCACTGCACTGTAGAGTTATTAATAACCGTAAATAGACGTCAAACAGGTGAAAGTGGTTGAAAAATTAGAATTAAACGGAAAGGCACTCATTTATTTCCTGCTGGTATTTTCCGTCATAGTTTAGATGCTTTTGATGCATCTGCGCTCGACAGGCGGTCAATCTTTTAAGGCACCTTTTACACACACAAAAAAGAAAATCTTGATTCTTCATTTGTAATACTGAAAAATATTAACACGACGACTCTTAATTGCACTTGAGCTTCAAATCTAGCGTCTAAATCTTCAATAACATGTCTGACAAACTTGAAAATTATGATTTACTGTAAATATGATATATAGTCCTCTCGTTTAATTAAATGGTGCTTCACGGGTATTAAGATGACCCAAAAATATGATAGTGGATCATTGTAGCTTTTCATTGCATTCCTTCAAATACCGTTTTTATGTTCACTGTGAGATGCAGTCATTTTCAGAGCAAAACATCCCTTCTTCACGCAAAAAAAAAAAAAAAAAGTTAACTGGCACTTGAGGCTACAAAAAGTTCTCTAACGAGGTCCTTGCTCCACAGAGAAGGCAGAGGAGTGCATTGTGGGGTTTCGAGGCCACCGAGAGGCCTACGCTGACAAATAACAGACGGGACAGGAAGAAAGAAGAAGGAGGGAAAAGAAACAAAAAAGCATGTGCTATAAACAAACAGACGAAAACCTGCTGCGGCCATTTAAGCACTCCACAGACTGAGAAACGAACATAAAATGACAATAATAATACCAAATAATCATATTAAGTCATTCATGACGTATAAAAAATACACATGTAAACTGATTACCATTATACATCCTGCCCCTTTCCCCTAACATGGTAGTTAAAAAAAAAAAAAAAAAAAAAAAATCACAAAAAGAGTACAAATTTTTGTCTAAGAAATACACGGACGCAAACGATGGCGAGATGGCGCAACAGCTGCTGAACATAAACATTGACTTCGGAGGTATGTTCCTAATCAAAACACTCTACACTTCCCTTTTTGGTACACGACACGACTTTGGTGCGCTGACCTACTTTGCACTTTGCTTGGGCATGCCCTCCCACCCCCAAACGGGCAAGCTAAGTGCTTACATTTGGCTTGGTACACAAAAAAAAAAAAAAAAAAAAGATCTGTGCTTTTTAAGTCCAATGCATAATTATTATCAATATTCCAATCTAAGCAATGAAGGCGTTCACAGGCAAAAGTCTAGTAACATTAAAGTGCATGTCACCGACACAGCTGCAGCGGCGTCAGTGGGTAAAATGATTGTACTAATCATTCTGCCTGTTCCCTTGAAATACTGGAGTACCTTTAGTCAGAAGCGCCACAATAACTTCCACACAGAAATGCTTCGGATAGACTTAATGGCTCGGACAGGAGTGAACACTGAACCTCAGGAATCCCTCCCCCCCCCAATGTTGGTTGGTACTTGGAAGGCAAACTATGGCTTTTAACTGTATGTTTCTACAAGATGGCGCTGTGAACAGTCTGAGCTTGATAGAGGTGCAACAACCGAATGAAAAAGGTGGTGCTGGGCCTTGAAAAAAAAGGACGCCGCTGGGACGGACGGGACAGGACCGGACAGGAGGGGACGGGACGGCCTACCACCGCCCGCTGACGCTGGCCATGTCGGCGTGGAACTGACGGGACAGGCGACCGCTCGCGCCCCCTTCCAAGAAGGACGACCGGATGGGGGGCTCGAATAGCTTCCGCCGGTTCTTGTTAAGTTCTGAAATGAGAGCCCACATTGGAAGCAAGATTAGCAAAGGAAATCAGTCACAGTACCTAAAACCCTACTCGCAAATTCACCAGCTTTTTTTCCCCCTGTGGAATCTTATCCTTAGCTATTGGCCCGGAAGTCTCTTTTTACAACCCTACAGGATGACACAAGGTGGCGCCAAAGCCCTTGGCTAATAGGAAAGTAGTACCGTGGTACCATTTTATAGATTTAGTTTTTCAAGTTCTGATCTTGGTTGATTTTTTTGCAAGCAAAAATTTGACTTAGGAGTGAGATTCAGACACTCCACATTAGATGGCGGCAATACCTTTCAGAGCATCCGGCCACTATTAGTTCACATTGCGTTACTCGCAGTAAAAGTACAGGTATCTGCTGTGCTTACTGACCACATTTTTTTTTACTGTTTCCAAAAACAGCTTGTGGTAGATCTTTACATTGGAAATCAAATCGTCAACGTTCCAAGAGGCAAATTTACATTACAAATAATTCCGTTGTCTCCCGAGAAGGCTAAGGGATTTTACAATTGTGAGCGGGTGAAAGAGAAAACAGCCAGCAGATTCACAGTTGAGAAGTTCTGGGTTTGAATCTCAACTCAAATTACTCCTGCGGGCACTTTGGCTTTCTTCCACATTCCAAAAACTTGAATGTTAAGTTCATCGATGACTCTATCAGGTGTGTCAAACTCGTTACGGTTTCCCTCGGAAGACCGTTATAACTGTGAACCCAAATAAATGTATGATCGCCTCATATTATTACATATATACGAACAATTGAATTGAACTATTTTTGAAACCAGAAGCCAGTAAAACATTGTTTGTTGAACTATTGTTCAGTTTATGTTGAAAGGGGGGTTAGTATACATGCCATTTCTCAGTGTTATTAACAAAGAAGACAATTTGCCATTTTGGTATATTAGCAAGAAACATGAAGTTGACGTACATGATTTGCTTTCGTGGACCACATAAAATGAGGTGGCAGGATGGATTTGGCCCCCGGGTCTTGAGTTTGACACCCGTGCACTTCATTGTCCACAGGTGCAAATGTTTGTGTTAACGGTGGTTTTGATTCAATTGACTGGTGACCCCTGCCTCTCACTCAAAGTCAGCTGGGAAAGGCTCCAGCTCACCCGTGACAAGCGTTATAGAAAAAAGATGGATAGAAGTGCTTATATTTTTCAGCCCATTTTCCCGTACACGCTCTCCTGCCTTGTTCCAGTCAAAATCACTGCAGCTACACTACTGTCGAGTCCAAAAACATGACATCACTGACCAAGAATGACACCCAAACATGAGCGTTGGAGCCGCTGTGTCAACAGAACAAAAGCAACATCACAGAGCGGAAAAATGTAAAAACACAGACACGCTCATCCGCAAAGAATGTAAATGAATCCATTTTACTGTAATCTTGCTGCTGCAAACAAATATTACTTACTTTATTTTCCACTGACTGAGCGCGATCCGCCATTACTAATGCGAACACGCAATAGGGAGACTATAGTGGTAATGGATTAGATAGTGGATGAGTAAATTGAGTTAGGATCTTGGTCACAGATCGAATTAACTTGTAATACAAGGTACCACTGTAATTGACTGATCTGCACAAACGATTATTAACAGCACTTCAACACGATAGAATTTGCCGCTATTGAAATACCTGAGATGGCCAGTAGCATTTTCCTGCGGGCGCCAAAGGTAGTGATGCCCAGTTCCTTTAGGTCCTGGTCGGTCAGAGTCAGGAATGTCTGGAGGTCGATCTGGAATCCGCAACAAGTTGCTTTAATGACTAGTTTCACAAGACACAAATGTCAACCGATTAACAGTTCAATTAAGAAGTTACACTAGATTCCTGAGGTTCCCTTGAAGGTAAATTTTTCATCATTGCCCAACTTTATGGGGAATTTGTCGAAAACCCTTTTCTTTTCCCAAGGTCCATAAAGGCATGGTTGGATTAGTTTAATGTGGAAGAACTTGACTTAAGCCCTGATATCAAGCTCATCAAAACTCGTGAGGCTGAACTAGCCCCTCCTTTATCAGTGAATGGGGAAAGACACCTGTTTAGACGGTCTTCCCAAAGAGTGTAAGCTCTTATAGCTGCAAAGAAAACACACATTCTTCCACTTCCTTATACATTTGTCCACATTACGGGCATTGCGTCTTGCTCCCCGCTCACCTCCTGTTGTTGGAAGACGTCGGTGTACTTCCCCAGACCCAGCTTGCTGAAGAGCTCGGGCAGGTCCGAACCTTTGAGCGAGGAGTTGAGGCTGCAGCCGTTGCTGCCCGTCACCGATGAAATGCAGTCCATGTAGTTGCTGCTGCTCAGGTAATGTTCAGCGGCTGTCCGTCAAAGAAAATACAAAGGAAAAAATAAAACAAGATGTAAAAAGTTGGCACCTAGCAAAGAGGTAGTTGTAGTAGAAGTTTGAGTAGTGTATTTTATCATACATTTGTCTTCTCGCTTAGATGTTTAAATTATAGAACATAAATAAATGGATGGCATTTTGTAATGTGCATATAGTTTATTAAAATGGCAGACTTGCAAGAGCGGAGAAACATTTTGCTGGAAGGTTTGTCGATATTTGACATAAAAAAAAAAAATGCAGCCCACACCCCAAAAAGTCATGGAGGCCAATTGCCATGGCAACCGTGCAGAGAATTGGGCTCACTGACCAAGAGTAATGATGCGGAATCGAGAGCAGCTGTCACCCGAGGGCAACTTTAGTTCAATAGAGAGAAGCCGTTTTTATTTAGTATAAGAGCACATAACTAACACACGTAACTTTACGGCTAAACCTGAACCTTTAATAGCTTTATCATGATCACAGATAATAATAATAATAATAATAATAAATACAATAAATACATGTGAATAGTAACCAAGCTTCCAGTTAAATTTAATAGAACTGCGCTCCATGCAATGCAACGTCACGCTGCTGACCAGATTTGTTCTGCTTCCTCTTGGGGCTGCTCACAGCGGCGGGGAACTCAGTGTGGGCCTGCAGCCCGTTCGACGTGCCGTTCCTCTCCCGCCAGTTGTCCGAGTCACTGCCGTTGGCCACGCCTTCCCGGCTGCTGGCGCGGGACAGGGACAGCGGGGAACCCTGAGGGAGGAAGTTCACCCAAATATTACAGGTGGCAAACGCATCTGAAAAGTCAATATTGGGTACAGAGACATTGATCCGTAAGGTCCAAAAGGGGAGGGTGGAGCCAAACCTCGTAGGTGGTGCTCATGCTGGGCTTGTAGGGCACGTGATTGGCTCTCCTCAGCTCCTTGATGGTTTCGGCTGGCATGGACTTGGAGAAACCAAGACCGCTCCAGGTGTTAGTCGGAGTCCGCACCTCCGTCACCACGGGCTTCTTCAACATAGCTGCGTGAACACGTGTACATATTTGATTGCACCAGTTCATTTCCTCCCTATTTCCCCCACATTTTAAAAAATTAAAGCTATATTATTTTGCAATTTGAGAATAACAACAAAGCGGTATCTTGACTTATGACTGCCTCAACTTCTGAGTTTTTGTGTGTGTGTGTGTTTTTTTGTTTTTTTTTGCGAGCCAACGAGTTATTTACACGCTTGGTCATGCAAATAAGTAAAAGGTACCAATATATAAGGAGTAATAAGTTAAGTATTTGAGATTTTGACGACTATATTTTTAATATTTGCACATGCTAAACTACATCTGACTTTTAACAACACTGTTCTGGGGTGAGATGAGGGGCATGCAAAGTTTTTGTGCTCAAGTGCCAACTTTGAATTTTAAAACAAACAGATGGGCCAGGTCATTCGTAGATTAGGTAAAAAAAAAAAGTTTAAATATATATGTAGAAATATGAAAAAAAGTGCTTTATGAGAATACAAGAATAAATCATTCAAATTTGTAATGCTATTATTTACATTTTATTTAATTACAATTAATTAACCAATCATTTAATAAAATAATAATAAAATAGAGTCAAAAACAATTACTATTATTGCACATACATAAATAAATGCAGCACAGCTAATACAAGCCAATCCGTGCTTATTGGTTAATATAAAGACCCTTTGACTGACATTTGAAAAGGAAGGTATACACGAACACACACACACACACACACGTTAACTCACCTTTGGTTGCCAGCAGCTTTTTCTGTTCATAGTCAAATGCCTGTAAACAAACAGTATTCCTTAGTATCGAAAGACCTGTTTGTATTTTTGTACGTACAGTATGCGTTTGCACGAACCTGCATGTTGGCGAAGGAGGTCTGCGGGGCTAATCTGATGCGCTCCCTTTCGTTTTGCTGCGCCGCCCTCTCGGCCGCCCGCTCGCTGCCCGGCGCCCTCTTGTCGGCCACAGGGCTGTCTGACGAACTGGACTCGGCGTCCGACAGGAGGCAATCGGAACTGCACAGGAAATGCGAATTTTGTGAACAAAGAGAAATGGCACTCCATTTTATACATCAATTTTCTAAAGGCTCATGTGCAAATACATATAATATATCTGCCAATATTTAAACCCAATTTATTTTAATTAACATTTAAATTACATGTGTATTTTTTTCATTAACTATTCAATTACATATTAATTTACTTATGTAAATTTGTATTTCACATTACTGTAATGCCCTTTACTTTGGAGTTAGGCAGTCCTTCCTCAAACGTCTCCAGTTGGTTCAAAATGCTGCCGCTGGCCTCTTAACTGCAACACGTAAGAGGGAGCACAACAACTCCACTGGCTGCCTGTGCATTTTAGAGCTCATTTTAGATTCTGCTAATTGTTTTCAAATCTCAAACTCGTCTCATTGCTCCATCCCTACACTCTTGCCTGGTGCTTTAGGTGACCAGCTGCTCATGGAGGTGCTAAAGTATCAGGGGAAGCTCAGAGGGGATAGGGCTTTTTGTTGTTGTTGTTGTTGTTGTTGCCTGTCCCAAACTATGGGATGACCTCGCAGTGTACTTTAGACAAGCTTCTTTGCTGTCCATTTTTAAAGGCCTATTTCTGTTTCTTAGCTTTCTACACAACACGAGACTGCCCTTGTTTTAGTGTCTTATTTGTTAAATTTTTTTAAAATACATTTATTGTTTTTGAACGATGCTATGTTCAATTGTCTTATATGTTTGATTTTTATTCAGGTACAGCCGTTTGTTTCAGCTGAGGTTATATTTAAAGGGCTCGACAAATAAAACTCAAATTGAGAATATTTTTTGCTGTTGAATTTAATAGGTGGTTCTTCAGTTTTTAAACTAAATTTGGAATTAATAATCTCTTAAACTAAATTTGGAATTAATAATCTCTTTTTCCTTTTATTACATGATATAGTTTATTTATTTCATATGAGCATTTAACATTAATCTAATGGAAATATTGCAGGGGACTATACAATTGGTTGTCAGTTTCTTACTAATTTCAGTGTATTTTGTATGAATCTTACAAAATTGTTATTGTTGGAGTTTTTCAAATGGCAAAGCTCAATTGAAATCTTCTTCCAAAGGCGTCAACAGGACTTCTAAGCATCATGAGTGTAGCTGTGAATGGTCGCGTGAAGGCATTAAACACACAAAATCTAGTGTCAACCATTGCTTAATTTTGACATACTGTAGGTGGGAATTCTTGGTGCCCTGGAGGAGCTCCACGGCTTGCCGTTTTCCCGACGACGTCTTGCACGAGGCCAGCATCTGCTTCAGCTCGCTGCCGCTGGCCGAGTGCGAGGGGCTCCTTGGCATGCCCACCTCCACAAACGTGTCCGAGCCTGGAAGACATAAACCAAGACTGCGTTAAAAGTCCTGGCAGATTTGTGGATTAGTGAAATCAGCAGCTGTAAATCAGCTTTTCGCTATATGCTGTGCAACAGGATGTGTGAGAGTTCACATGCGTGTAATCAACACTGTATGAATATGCATTTAAGTTCTGCACGGCCGAGAAAAAGAACATGATGTCAGACGATCTCATAGAGCTCTCGGGGGATTCACGATGGAACAGCCCACCCTGAAAAAAAAAAAAAAAAAAAAAAAAAAACTGAGCAAAGCCGGGGGGGGGGGGCAAGCCAGTCCAAACACTGTTAGACACAGGAGGAGGTGATGGAAGGATGGAAGCAAGTAGGGAAGGAGGGAAGGAGAGGAAACCTGCGCGTGACGCACCAAGTCAGGGAAGACGGCTTTGGTAAACACGCGAGGAAAAGGAGACGCGTGAGAGAGAACGATTCGAGGGGGAAAACCGCCTGCGTGCACCGCGAGGAGGGCAGAAACTCTCGCACGAAATAAACACACACTGTGAGGTTAAGAACTGCAGAGGGAAATAAGTTCATTTGAGGTATTCTTCAAGGGGCTTAAAAACTTACATAAATCTTTAGATATTACTAAATTATATATTCATAGATTATCTTTTTGGTGTTTAAAAGGAGACATTTTATGCTCTCCTCCCCACAATTTAATTCCCCAGGTGTATTTCTACTAGGGCTGGAGCTATTGAATATTTTTTTATCATCAATTATTCCACAGATTATGCCATTGACTAATTGAGCAATCAGATTTTTTTTTTTTCCATTATTGAAGGACAAAATGTACATGTGAAGTGCTGGTATTATTATTGTCCACTTGGGGTCGCAATTCTGATGTCGTAAACTGTATCATCTGTGACTTTGCATGTTTATGGCTTTAAAATGCCGGGCCTGGTCTGGTGAGCGACGTGGGCGTCAAGTGAATGAAAGCATTAACAGTTGTGAGCTCGGGTGAAGGCTGGCAGTTAAATGTGAAATAATCCCAAATTCTCTAGTCTTTTACCGCAGCATTCGAAGCAGAGATTTTACTTCCGCATTTTTTGTTTTCTCTTTAGGGACCAGTCCTTTCTCATTCATGTCAGTCACTGCGTAATGACACTGTCCAACTCTTTTAGGCAGTAGTTCAATGTGTGGATGTAGGCATGGACATATCACCAAACACAAATACTCCCCTCTCGAAAGGTGGACAGGCATATTTGTATACAATCCATTAAAAAGTATTTCGAGCCTAGCGAATGAAAGTAGTAGAATCAGTTTGATAGAAGGATAAAAGAGGCCGGCTGTAGTCCGGAACTGACCCAGACGTGACCCAGAATACAACAACATCTGCAGAATGTGCTTATATGGCACATAAATTACACTTCATATTTGAGCAGCACTTTTGTTTCTCTACGTGATGACAAATGATGCAACTTGGACAGACTGCAGGCCATTTTGACCTGGCCGATATGTGAAGTAATATTTCACAAGCTGACCGAGTGACTGTCATGGGGGGTAGGGCCCAAAAATTCATTCATAAAATTCAAAATTCATAGAAAAACAATATTAAAGATCGTTATTATAAATAATTACCATTCATAAATCCTGTTGGATGAAAGTACATAGAATGTATACTTTTTATTTGGATTCAGTTTAAGTGAATTGATTTGTGTTTTTTGAACTAAATGTGAAACGTTGTTTATGCATTTAATATATGGATGACTGCATGAAGCAATTTGTAAGTCCTTTCTGTGAAGTGTTCTGTCTATAAAATGTACATACTTAGTTACTATAGTAATGCCACACATTTAATTGATAATAAAAAGAAAAAATGTGTGAATGCGATGAGTACCTTCATCGGCACTGGACTTGCTCGACAGCGGTTCTGATGGACTGTGTCCGCTGGCCTCTTGGACAGAGTCGCACGGCGCTGGACTCAAAACCGTTTCGGCGAGTGACGCGGTGGCTATCCTCCCGTAGACGGAAGCCGGATGCTGCGCAGAAGGTGCAAAGTCAATATATGAAATTAAGTCATTTAAAAAGAACACAGAGTTGAGAAAATGGGCTGACCTTAACGTGACCGTTGAGAGCGCAGGCTGCCTTGGCGCAGTCCGGGACGCCGTTGGGCTGCTTGTCGATGGGCGCCAGGCCCGGTGGAGGGGAGGGTGTGCTCTGCGTGTAACCCTGCACGCCTGACAGCAGGATGCTGCTCAGGGTGGCCGGGTGCAGCATCAACTGGGACGTGAACGCTGAGAAAGCATAACGAGTCAAATATTTGGAAGCAATATCCATCCATCCATTTTCTTCTCCTCATTAGGGTGGTGGGTGAGCTGCAGCCTATCCCGGGTGACTTTAGGCGAGAAGCTGGGTACCAGCCTGGACTTGTCGCCAGTCGCAGGGCACATAGAGACAAACATTATAGTCCTCAATTCATTATGAACCTAACATGCATGTTTTTTTTAATCTATATATATATCTATATATATATATATATATCTCATACACAGACCTTGGGTGCTGGTAAGCGAGCTGGGCCAGAGGGAGGGCGTGGGGGTGCCGGGACTGGGGGCCTGCAGGGGGCTCATGGATGAATTTAAGGTGTTTAGGACGGTGTTGGGGCCCGCCGAGTTGGCCAGCGAGTGTGATGCCGTTGCACCCAGGAAGCCTGTGGAGAAGATAGATAGATTAGCGGAGGTCTGCTCAAAGCTCAAGATTTTTTTTTTTCCTGTAACAAATCACATGTTACGCCAAGGCCTTTGGGAAAATAATTTCACTCTTCCTGCTGTTTAACAAAAATTCCATCGAGGCAGCAGGCAAGTGTGAGAAGGAATTTCTCGCGTCTCTGCAAGGTCGGTACCTAGCCGACGTGTCTCGGTACCCAGTGAAAGCTTGTTATTGAGACAATGTGCCGTTGAGTGCTTTAACCTAAACACAGTGTATGAAAACACAAAGAAGCAGGTCTGTGGCTTTAACAAGGGGCTAGTTTGGCTCCGGGAATAAGGCACGGGACTCTCCTGGCAGGCTCTCCTCTGTAATCTAAGCAAGAGAAGCATGTAGCAATTACTAACGGCCAGGATGTGGGCCCGTCCACAGTTTCATCCACCAACTTTAAACCAATTCTACAACACTGGGCCTGCACGGAATGATATTATAATTTTGCGACCGATTATTTACATTAAATCTACTCCCCCCCCCCACCCTCCATTTTCATTTGGCAGGAAAAGTGAGGTCAGAAAATGTACGTTCATTGGGTTTAAACAGGGAGCACACCGTCCATAAGGAAGCATATATTCTCTTCTCTCAAAAGGCAGAAGCGTGCAACACAAAAGATACAACAGGAAGACTTTAGCATTAAGGAGAGTAAAATAAAAAGACAAGAGTAACCAGGGGAACAACCCAGAGCAACTTTTTGCGTGTGAAAATGACGCTTAGCTAGTAGGAAAAAAACTGTTTTGGGATTATTTTGTACGAGGTTTCTGTACAATTAATGACACGGCAACTTTAAGGCATTCTTAAAATCCAGTGTTCCTTCGCGGATTCGCAATTGGCTATTCACAATTTCAACTATCCACAGATCTTTTTTGGGCACCTGCCCTCTATTTGGTTGAAAATGAAAAGTAAATGAGCTCTGAAAAAAACTCCACCTGATTTAATTCTTTCTGTGTTGGGTTCCATTAAAAACCAATTGGATTCTTGTATTGGCAAAAAGAAATAATCCTGAAAGTTACCATGCATGTGGAAAGTATTCACACCGCTTCCCTTTTTCCACATTTTGTGATGTTACCGCCTTATTATATTAACAAAGACCAGGCTCTAATTGCTGCCAAAGGGATATATTAACAAAATATTAAGCAAAGGCTATGTTTTCCCAGTTTTTTTTTTCCCATTCATCCATCTTCTTCACCAGTTAGTCCCACGAGGGTGGCGAGTAACCTGGAGCCTATCCCAGCTGACTTTGGACAAGGGGCGGGGTACCCCCAGGGCTGGTCGCCAGCCAATCGCACGGCATAAATATACAAACGACCATTTACACTCAATGAAGCTAACATGCATGTTTTGGGAATATGTGAGGACGCCACGGGAGAACACGCAAACTTTATTTTTTTCATTTTCACAATACGGCCTGCTGTGTGTAGAATTTTGAGGGGAAAAAAATGACTTCAATCCCTTTTGGAATGAAGCTGTAACGTAACAAAATGTGGAAAAAGGGAAGTGTTCAGTTTCACTTTCAGGATGCCCTGCAAGTTAAAATAAATCCAAGAGTGGCAATTTCCCACGAGCAGTCCACTTATGACAACTTTCTATGTCTTATTAATACCCAGGTTGCTGAGCCCCAGACCAGCTGAGGCCAGGATGTCCAGGCCAACGGGGCAGATGAGGGACGGCGAGGGCACGTTGGGAGCCGGCGGGTTCAAGGCCACCGAGGGCGAGCAGCAAGACACGCCGTTGCTCTCCAGGCCCAGGAGGAACTTCCGGGCTTCGTACATGTTCACGGCGTTCCTCTCCACACTCTTGACTATTACAGACTGTAAAAAGGTTGCACAACAAAAGTGAGAGCAAAGAAAATGATCAAATGTGTGTGTGTGTAAGTACACGTGAGGCGCATGGGAGGGGATCGCAGGGTTTGGGAATGTTGGACGCAGCGATAGGGAGTGAAAGGGAGGACGAAGGGGGAGACAAACAAGATGGAGAGGAAGGAAGAGGGGAATTAAGAAGAGATTAGAATGACAAACAGCGTCTGTGTGGGAGCAACATTTGAATGATGGCTTTTTTTTTTTTTAAAGCACATCACGCTCACTTAGATACACGTGGAAATATTAAGGAGATATTGTTCCTCCCTTTGACGTCACCTTAGGAGGCATAAACGTCAACAATAAAAAAAAAAACTTTATGATCAGGAAAGCTGAGAGAAACATGTGGGGACAATTATCACACACATTTGACTACTATGTAATAATGATACCACAAATTGCTGGTTTATCCAGCTTTTATTTTAACATTTTTTTTTATGGGATTTTCAACATCATTAAGTGACACAGCCAAACCTTAACCATCATATGCTAGTGATGGCAACTACTGCAAGTTTTTAAAATGCTGCTTATGATGATGCTGATAGGATGGGAAAATATACTGCAAAAAGCATTAGGGGACGTCAGTGAGCAAACCGCAACAAAACAGGATCGAAATAACTAAAAGGACATCAGGTTTCATCGAGAGCAAGAATTTGTGGATATGAAATGGGATCATAGAAAAACAACTAATTACACGCTGATCTGATGAGATATGCCAGAGACATATAGTAAGTGTATACAGAATAAGTTAAATGGGCCAATTGCTGCCAAATGTCCAATCTGGATCAGATCTGAAGGAAAGTTGCTTTGATTTTATGTCGCCCAAGTTATGGTGACATTGGATACAAAGGACATGATTTCTTTGCATTTTTTGATTATTATTTTTGATTATTATTAAATGATCTGTTTTACATGATGTGATCAATGTATTAAATCACTCAATTTGTTCAGATCTGGCTTTGAATTGCTTTGACTACAACTTTTGACGTTGTATATGTTGAATTTGTTCAAAATCTGCTAAACAAAACACATTTGAACAATATAGGAATTATATTATTTCTATGAATTGATCAATGTGTTACATCACCTGAAAGCATTCAGATATGGATTAAATCTGGTTTCACTTCTGACTGTATACACACACAGGAAGTTTTGTTGCTGTCATATTTTTTTGCACATTACAGAATATATGATTTTCTTTCATTTGTTTACAAATAAAGTTCCATTTTTTAAATACATTTTCTATTCAGTGATCAGTATGTTAAATCACCAAAATTGATTTAGATCTGGATTAAATCTGGTTTGACTTGCGACCTTGTATAAACACAGCACATTTTATTTGTATTTTCCTAGTATTAGATTTGCAAAGACATATATTTTTTGTCATTCTTTTTGCACATGATACAAGATATAATGTTATAAATGTTTAAAAATATATAGTTTTATTGTTCAAATGACATCAGGGAAAACCTGTGACGCAAAGTACCAACCCATCAGAAACAGACAGCCACAATATTTGTCAATCCCATGCAAAATAACATATATTCTCTTTGCCTGCACTAATACATGATGTAAATATCTTCATAAAGACTCATAGAACTTAAAGCCACACACTCACACTTACCAAAAATGTTCCAAAAAATTCATGCAATATGTGTTATGCAGAAAGCGTGGCTGTTTCAAGCCAGGTGACAAGCGCCGCTTTCTTGGATGACAAACCATCATAAATGCAGGCAATAAAATTAAAAATAAATACAAAATAAAAAAAAAAAAAAAAAATCATGTTTGCATTTTGCCAGTCTTCTAAAAACAGAATCTAAATCTTTTCTTTAGGGCTGTGCCAAAGCGCTGAGGGAGTAGAGTGTGTTTGGACGAGCCTACTGCTGTCACCTCGTTAACATATTTAAGTGAAGGGTTCTTAGGAAGGTCGGGATGGGGTGGTGGGGGGGGGGGGGGTGGTGGTGGTCTTGGAACAGTGTTTGGCATCTTACACTAGTCCCAGTACGTCAATATAGGTTAGGCACTCCGCCCCAGGCCCACTGAAGGACAATTGGGGTGTCTTGACTGCTCCAAAGTAAGCAAAATATGCACTGTGGAAGCTTAGCATATACATACTGCTGATAAAAAGTGAGAGATACTGGGAGAATTGTCTGGAGGAACTGAAAATGCACTATGACCTTTCCAGTGAACTTTTAAGTACGCATGTTCATCTGCTCATTGTTTCAGTGTTTTATTTGCCATTTGCATTTCCTGGTTCAATTAGAATTGAAATGATCCTCTTCATCATTTAGGTTCATCCTGAAATTTCACCTGAAAGCCAAATATTCCTAACATTTTTGCGAGTAGCTTTTCTGCTCTCTCTCTATGTTTTGATATATATATATATATATATATATATATATATATATATATATATATGTGTGTTTTTTCCCTTCCTAAACTTAACACTATGTTGGCCTCCATGTGGAACGCAAAGTTTGAATTTCACTGTACAGCGGAAAAATCTTTCCCTACTGTTCATACGATAATAAGCACTTTGAATCTACACGCGTATTAACTAAGAATGCATGCAAGTAAGTCTTCCTGATACACAAAACGGAGCCGGTCTTTCCTTTGCACGCAGTTTGAGGACAGACTGTGGTTCTCTAAAGCGGCAGACGCTGAGTGAACATGGCACCATTCCCTTTGATTTTCCCTTCCTGCTTTTTCCTTTTTAAATCGCTCACATACTGAAATGCGACCTGTCAATATGTTTGTTTAATACAATTGGAAAGACCGACACCGCCCTCGCTCGCCTTTGAGGACGCGAGACGCTCATGATGGAATGTTGTTCTTTCCGTTACAAGTGGCACAAGGCTGGCGATTCCGACGACCATACCTTGCTGGGCTGCTTCGGCTTGGGTTTGATACTGATGAAGACATCCAGCTGTTCCATGAGGGCCGTGATACACTGCGGCTCCACCTCCACGTCCTCTTTAATGTCGAACATCAGCACCAGCGGCAAGCAGCCCTGAGGAGCGCAAAGAAAAAAGGGACAACGCTTCAGCACTGCAGGCAACTACACCGGGGTGGGCAAACGTTTTGTGCTTCTGAAAAAAATAGATGGGCCAGGTGATTTGCATATTAGTTAGAATGTGTACGTAAAATTGTTTATTTTGACAATGATCTAATTCATGTTTTAATTGTATTAATTATATATATATATTGAATTTTTTATTTAGAATTAACCAATTTAATGAAATAAATAAATGTACTATAGCTATAAAATTGTTTATTTTACAACTCTTTTTACTTTATTATGTACAATAAAATTGCACCAATTATTTCATAAAATAATATAAAATGTTAGGGAGGAAAGAGGGAAGGAAGAGAGGAAGAAAGGAAGAGAGCAAGAAGGGAAGGGAGAGAGAAAGGAAAGCAAATTGAGGAAAGAAGGACAGAAGAGAGGAAGGAAAGCAAATTGAGGAAAGGAAGGAAGGAAGTAAAGAAGGAAGAGAGGAAAAAAGGAAGGTATAGAGAGGAAGGAAAGCAAATTGATGGAAGAGGGAAGAAAGTACAGACAAAGAAGAGAAGAAGGAAATCAACCTGAACGAAGAAAGGATGCGGGCACACTTGAAATTAGCACTGCAGGAAACTTTGGCGGGGGGATCAAAAAAAATAAGTTGCACTGAACGTATCATTCAGAATGAGACTTACCAAACAAACAACCACTGTTTATTTCATTTAATTGTCCGCATTCAACTGTTCGCCACAGTGAAGAGAATTTGTTCATTTGTTTTTTTCCCTCAGAGGAGACTAAGGGCAGCAGGAAATTATTTATTTATTTTTTTGGTCCTGTTCGGCTGACAGTCGAATCACCTCATCATATTATTACACCCGTAATTTATAAACTAGTTTTGGAATAAAAAATCAAGGGTAATGGGATTTTCAACTATTGTTCATATTTGGTAACACAAAAATGCTTGCAATATCTCAATGTTATTTAGGAAATATGACAATTTTTTAACAAGAATCATGGAGTTGACACACATGATTTGCCTTCGCGGGTCACATAAAATCATGTGGTGGGCCGGATGTGGCCCCCGGGCCTTGAGTTTGACACCTGTTGGTCTAGCACTAGCCAACGTTAGCGTGTGCGTTTTTTTTTTTTTTTTTCGCTCATTTTTTTTAAGCTGTAAATGCGAGGGGATGACTGCCCGACCAGCAGTGGTTTATAGTACATCACCAACATAGAACCGGCTGGGCATGCTTGGAACACTACCTGAGCAGGTAACAACTGTAGCACCTTGTAGTACCTGCGTTTGCAAGTGGAAATGTGGCAATTACGAGCAGAAGTGTTCAGTGGAAGACAATTCGAAGGACATCTGTAGTCGGGTTGTTGCACTTTTTCGGACTTGGCAGAGGTCAGCATTGTTCTAGTTCTTCATAATGGCAGAATTTCTGCCTCTTTGTATTGTGCGGGTGTTTTGGCCAGCGAGCGTATGTTTGTTGTGCACATAATGTCTAGCTCTTCCTATAAAATCAGCTCCCGGAGCAACGGCATATATCCTCGATACTATTATCACTTGTAGACTGGGAGGTAAACCCAATCCAATAAATACTCAGACTCCCCGGTGGACTTTTTGCATCTTGAGTTTGGGGAAACTCCGCCAAGTGCAATATGCTTCACATTATCACCACCACAAGACCACGGACATCTATATTTTTGGGGCCGAGCGCTGCACGGCCGCCGCTCCTATTGCGAGTAGGTGTAATTAGCAGCAGAGTAGCGCTGCTTCTGACGGGCTTCGGATTGGAGCTGTAATCAACAGTCTGACTGTGAGTGGCCAAATCACAAAGTACACACTGACAGGCAGGACTCCCCGTTCCGTACTTCCACTTGACGTTTTATTTTAGGCCTTTCTGCCTTACTTCTGCGCTTTTTGTTTTTGGATCCCTCGACCTCCCGTGCCTGCCCTTCGCCACATTCATAAAACAGTTTTTCTTGCTGCTTCTTTAGTTTCCAAAGCATGAAAAAGCCCTGTTCAGTCACCACAATAGCTCTGGCATTTGTTCAGTGTGCTCCATGGCAAATAGGCGGCTATAGGAAGAAATTAGCCTTCATTATGCACCAGTTCAGATGAAACATTCCATGGGTGGGCAAATTTTGGCAATCCAGCCCACTTAGAATTTACCTTATCCAGAAGTGCTGTCGACTTAGTAGTATATTTTTTTTTTCTTAAAATTTGTTAACTAAAATAAATGATATACTATTTATTTTCATTTTTATTCACGTTTCAACCTATAATTTGGTCAATTAACTTATTGTGAATAATAAAATGTAAACAATTGTTCAAATGTTTGGCATCAACCAGACAATTTCATGTTTTCCCTCCGAGGGCCGGTAGAACAGTGAAATGTTTAATCACCAAATCATATTATTACCATTACACAACAAATTGAGGGATAACTAGTTTTGAAATCAGAAGGAGGATAATAGTTTGTTCAAGTACTGTTTAAGTTACTGTAGAAGAAGGGTTTGGTAACAGAAAAATGCAATATCTCAACATTATTGTTTATTATTATGACAATTTGGGTACAGATTTGAACAAAAATCCCGGAAGTTGACGAGCATGATTTTGCTTTCGCGGGCCACATAGAATGATGTGGCGGGCCGCATCTGAACCCCGGGCCTTGAGTTTGACACCTATGCCCTAAACTTTTAAATGGTAGTGTAGGTTTGAATTAAAAAAGTAATAATTCGTTTATTACTTATAATTATAAGTAAATAAATTAAAAATGAGAATGAATTATTTTATTATTTATTCAAATTACCCAATATTTTACATACACATTTAAAAACAAAAATTTTAAAATCAAACTTGGCCCTTCAGCACACCCCTGATTTAGTAATTGGCCAAAAATGATGACAGGCCAAAGTAGATTTGCCTCAAGGATTTCCTAAACAAAATGTGAACCATAAAGCACTTAAGGAACCCAAACAGAATGGACTAAAAAGAACTCGGAATTGCTATTTGCAAACCGAGCAAACCATTATCATTAGCAGCAGTCAAGATAATTTGTCTAACTAGCAGCTATGTGGCAGCTTAATAGTTGTTGTTTAACTGCACATGCACATTTTTAGCCGGAGCCAAAGCAAAGCCAGCCAAGGTTCTTCCCAAACCCCAAAGGTCATCGTGGTTAAGGTCCCGAAGCCCGCGCATCCCTCGCATACCAAGCCGATGTTAGTCCGACTGTGGCATCCATCATAGCTACCACGCAGACCGGGGAATCAGTATATGGTCGGAACAGATGCCCGGTGCCAAAACGTGACCACAAAAAACAATCTTAGAGGTTGAAGTCATTCCTGGTAACCAGCACGAAATACGCACCATGAGGTACTGCCGGGCGAGGCACACCGACTCGATGGTGCCTTGGATGTAGACGGTGGACTTCTTCTGGGGGCTGTTAGGGTCGGGGAAGTGGATCTGGGCGCCCGTCCTCTGCATGATGTGCTTGATGTTGCTGCCGTTGCGGCCTTTCATGAAAAGGTGGTGCTGGGGGGCGATGTCCAAGTGGGTGGTGACCGAGATGGTGCTCACCAGGCTGCCTGCCAAGTGCTCCAGAAGCAGCGCTGTGCCACGCTGGAAAGGAGAAAAAAAAACAACAACACTAAAAGTAAAAAAACAAAACAAAACAAAACAACAACAATAAACTGTCTGCATTGTCACCCTCATAGCAACAGTAAGGAGAAACTTAACAGTGAACCCCCCGTTTATCTTGGGGAATACGCTGCAGAACCGCATGCAATTAGTGAAAATCTGCGATAGAGAGACAATAAATATTTCTTTTATAGTTTCACCTCTCCCACACCTCTCCCACATACTTTTTAAAACACACTCAAAACTTAATTAAACACACTTTTTAAACACATTGTGAATGTATTTGAATGTAAAAAAGCAAATTCAGAAACCGATGCGGAATTAGCAACATTCCTGCTCGACAGGTAATTTTATTTATTTTTCCCCAATCTGGAAAGTCAGTGAGTGGGCAGAAATGACTTGTGTGTGACCTTATAAAGTCCACAGTAGAGTTAGGGCTAATGTTACTGTTCAGAGTTGAGTGCAGAAAAGCACAAAAAAAGACTCCCCCCCCCCTTACTGTTGCTTTACCACCTATATAAATATTGTATCGACACTAAAGTTATTATTTCTGGCTGGAAAATAAAAGCAGATTTAGAACACTGTTTCATTTAGATCTGCGTCCACACCACATTATAAAATAGCCCATATCCTTGAGAAAATACTCATGTTTTCTAACGTCTTTGGAAAATTTGATATGTATCTGTCAACGGGTTGAGGAGACTCACTCGGGGTTGTCTCTCTGCGATGCAAACTATCGCTCGGCCTTGTAAAGCCAAGTCTTTCCCGTCGTGCGAAGGGGAATCCATGCCCACACACGTTGGCCAACGCAACCCGGCCCATCGGCGGCGGCTTTGGCAATCCTCGAAGGTAATCCCAGGGTCTCGCAGCGCCGCATAATGGCGCTCACGCATTCCCCTAATCATGGCGGCCTTCGTCTGCCCTCCTCACCCTCTCTGACCTACCGCAAACCCGTCGACACGCTGACGTTTGTAGCACGTTTACTGTACAAACTGCCTTGATTTAGCTCATATAAATATGTGACTGCGAACGTAGATGAATAAATGTATATACGGAGACTTGGAAATGCAGTCGCGGGGAAACCAACACGAGATCCGGGAGGCTCAGTGTAGTTGCTGGGTATGATTTATTGGCAAAAGAGATGGGGAAACTTCTTGGCCAGTTGAAGAAGTACAGTATGTGTGTTTAGTATAGGCATGCACACGAGAGATGGCGACCATCCTGCGGACAGAAAATGAGCAGATCATTTAGGCCAGTGCTTCTCAAATTGGGGTCCCCGGACCTTCGGGGGTTCGCTAGTTGAAGCTTGGTGGGGGGGTGTCCTGCAAAATAATTCGTTTTGAACAAAAAGATAATAAAGCACAATATAAATAAATAAAGCCGTTTTTTGATATAAAGTGTAATTACTGTACATACTGTATTATTTGTGTGTTGGATGTATGCCTGGTGAGTTACGTCCGGAGTCACTTCCTGTGCGTATGAGCGTGAGTTGTGGCCTACAGCAGCTCACTGAGAGTGTTCTCGGTTTGTATTTGTGTGTTTGACTGTTGGCTTCATTCAATAGTCGGCTTAAAGTGAATCGGCAACTGCGGCTCTCCTTGCGCAATTGCGAGGTCATTAGAGTACCTTAATTATTTTTTTCCCCCACTTCACGAGAGCACCGGCTTACGTGAAGTCAAATTTTGGTTTGCAATGCAGAGCAAAAAAAATTCATCAATTTGACCAGGTCACTGCTCAAAACTAAAAAAAAAAAAACATTTAAGTTGGAGCATTCATAAATACAGGTACCACTGTAAATTATTATGCATCATTTTAAATAAATCGGGACTGGTGTGGCAATAAAAGAAACAAACCAGTTGGTACTCCTTAAAAGCTCTGATATGATTGTGATGTACTATCACATAAATCTGACCTCCCTGCATCAATAACGTCGTTTTTAAAGGTATGTTATTACAGGAATAGAGTCCTGTTTTTAATCAAGAACACAAGAGAATGAAGGCGTCTTTTACAGAATCAAAGGTGTAATATTATGAAAATAAAGCTGTATTTTGAAATTCTCTTGTTGAAATCTGACCTTCTTTCCTTGTTAAACTTTAACTTTATAACATAATATTACACTTTATTTTGGAAAAATACAATGTTATTCTCGTAAAAGCATGACTTCTTATCCCGACAAAAACATCTTTGTTCTGGTAAAGAGTAGGACTTTGCCTTAAAACAAACTTTATTCTCACAAAATTACAACTTTTCTTCTGTAAAAAATATAAATTTGTCATCATGACATTTATACTTTTTCTCAAAAAAGGCAATGTTTAAATATCAATGGAATTTAGGGTACACATGGTAGTTGTTTGTAGTTAAATTGGCGGTAGGCTTATAAGGGGCCTATAAGTTTGAAACTCCCGTTTTAGGCCTCTTATGACCTTATGATTTGTTCTATTCATAATTGTTCAAATCAGCAAAGTGATAGAGACAACCAATACCCATCCAGCATCAAATCGCAAGGTCACTCCTCACCTTGACGGCGTTGGCGTTGTTTTGGGAGCCGCGCACCACGCCCGTGGCTCTGTAGAGCCGAGTCGGCGGTTTGAAGGACACGGCGAGGTTGTAAGTCTGCGAGATGGCCTGCACGCTCGGCGAGCTGGGGTCCGACTGCATGATGGCTGGGAGCTCGAAAGACAGCACGAGAGGGAGCAGCTCCTGTAAGTAAGGCACGTACGCATATTAGGGTTGGGCGCTTCAAGCAGATAACTATGCAAAATGGACTTTTTCATGATCTGTGTACAAATAATTCGGCCTCTGGAGTGGATACCGAATCGAATCGAATCGATGCCGAAGTGTGAAATTAAACAACCAAGTCAATGTTTTGCCATCTACCTATTTCTGAAAATGTTATCCGTTAAGTCATTTTACATTTTCCTCCACTGTGACATTACAATGGGGTAAATTTACATAACACCGTCCCCACACTGAGTTTCTTCGCCCATAACTTGGGCCGGACTACTCTGAAGCACTAACTACCACGTCAATGCCAAAAGGTAAGCAGAGCTGCACATATTTGCATTACTTAACACCGTTACCTCCTGATAATCGGTACATATGCGAATGTTCGGCAAAGTCTTCGATGTGGGTGTTAAGTGTTAAGCAATGTGTCTGCTGCATGTGCCACATGCACAGATCACTGAATGGCAATGCGTAATTCGGCTGCTTAGCAACGAATAATTAGATTTATTAGATTCATATAGCGGTCGCCATAGTAACGAAAGCCGTACTCTGCGATTCCCGTAATTTACATTTGATGTGATTTTCTGTGTCTGCTGCATGCACCATGGATCTAACACTAATTGATAAGTTACAGCTTGCCTGGTTGCAACGCCCTGCCTCTGCTACCAAAACCGACTGGTTTCAAACAGTGTGACAAGTAGATGACAAGTGTGCTCTTATTTATGAATTTTTTTTTGATCAAAGAATGTCAGATACTTTTGATGAAGTGTTTCAAGTTGAGCAAAGAAATGAATGTTTCCTGAAATGTTCTATTTTCATTTCTAGCGAAATTTGTTTCGCCAGCAAGTTGGTGGGATTTAATTCCGTTTCAGGTTGCTGGGCAATGCCATTGTTCTGTTCTGACCCGCCATAATCAATTAGGCAGACATTCGGCGAACAAATGTCAGTCATTACTGTAAATATGCTCCAGTGTCTTCAACTTTATTACATTTGAACTATGAAACCAAAGTTTTCTTCGAACCCAGAGACATTTTGCCTGTTCGTTCTCATACATGACTTTTTAATCATTGATGGTGACCACAGCAGCAGTGGCAGATATCAGCGGTCCAACAAATACCGCACACCGACGGTACGACCTCAATCCGTGTTAACCTATGCGTGCAGTTACACACACAAAAAGAGCAGGCTATGGACGCACACACATACAGAAACACACTGAGTTAACCAAACATTGGCTGTTGGGCAGAATGCCACGATGGGTTTGGCTTCCAGTGAAGGGCAAGCAGCATGAATTGCTCCCACCAACGAAATGCTTTCCTGATCAGTCCCATATGCGCTTGGCCTTAGTTTTGCATCACGCTTCCACATTTGCCCTCTGAGGGATCGAGAAATTTAGGTCAGAACAGAAAGGACAGCCGAACGCGTGGAATGAATGAAGAAAAGGCCGACTTTTATACTTCAAGCTGACCACAGCTTTACTCAAAACTGAGTACCTGGAGTACTGTTTCAAGTTGAGAGCATGGGTGGGAAAACCTCGGTTAGGGATAAAAGACGATGGAAAACGTAAATATGTCTGAGGTAAGGCGATCTTTCATCACCTGCCCGTTTAAGTTTAGCACGCAAAGCTTCTTGGAGCCTCCTGACAACCCACCACCTCAAAAACCCATTTGTTATACTTGAAAAGAGACGGCGACACAGGAGCACAGAAAGTCCATAAAGTTCACCATGCGTCTGTCTGAATGCACATCAGGCTCGGTCAAGGGGGTGTGAATGATGAGCCGCGATATAGTGTATGTTTCTATGTCTTTGTTAACAACCATGCCAAATTCGAAGGATTAAATAAATTGACAACTATATAAAATGAGTATTCGTCGAGCATCTTTCTTATGCCTACAAATAACTACATGTTTGAGCCGCTAAAATACAGTGTACTGTATGTGCTCAAAGCCTCCGGCGGCTGGAATACTGTTGCACAACGAGGCGCTCTAAAGAAGCCACACCAGCGTGAAGCCCTGGCTGTCACGTTGGACTTTATTCCCAAACTTTTGCAGTTCAGGACCCAAAGTGGACCCTTAAAAAAAAAGTATGACCATAATATTGGCACAGATGTGTAAATTCATAATAAAAGACAGAACTTATCACATAAAACATTATGTTAAATGACAGTCAAAAAAAGGTTACAGAATTTTACTCGACCCAATACGAACTGACCAAGACCCAATTTTATTTAAATTTCCATCTAAGGGTACTTTCAAGACTCTTAAGGTCTTTTTTTTCAAGACTTAAACTGAAGCTGAATAACAATTTCCTGCAAAATGATCATTGTTAAACCGTACACAAAATGAGTGAAAGGCAAAATCAACGACTGGCCAAGTTGTCCAAAGGAAAACACGCCTCTGTCCCGCCCCTCTCTTCCGCTGACTTGGTGTTCTTTGGATGAACATTTTTTGGGACGTTGGCGGCGGTATTTGTTGCCTGTGCAAACAAGGGTTAAGCTCGCCGAGGTACGGCCAGAAAAACCAGGACGCGTTTCAGCAGACACCGCACAAATATGCGGCACTTCAAATCTCTCGCACACAAGCAGAGTCGTGTTAGTTTTGGCGTGCCGTCTACCATAACGACCACAGTGATGAAACACTTTAACAGTTGACGGACAAGTCACGCAATCATTAAAAAAATTGCAAAAGTATTGCCCCATGGGAATCTTAGGAGCTTTAAAACGACGAAAGTCACGAGACTTAAGGATGAAATACAGCGGTACCTTGACTTTCAATTTTAATTCGTTCTGTGACTACTTCAAATCACTTGTATCTCAAATCATCTTTCCCCATTGAAATGAATGGAAAGGCCCTTAATCTGTTCCACCCCGTGAAACAACACCAAAAATGTTTTTTTTAATAAGAAAAATAGCACTTTACTGTACACTATTGTACTCTGTAAAAACATAAATGATAACATAACCAAATAGAATCAAAAGAATTGAACAGATTTTCAGAATTGAACATGCTTTAGTCCAGTGGACCTTGTGCAACTCCTGTTGTGTGTGCCTTGGCCACCAGGGGGAGTATAATACATTCATACATAGTGGCGGCTTGTAACTTGAAGAACTCCCAAGTTGGGTCACTTGTAAGTAGAGGTACCGCTGTATTATGGAAAAGTGATTTAATTTGAATATGAATAGTTGGATCTCTGGAGTGCCTGTCCTGAAATTAATCAATTGAGTACATCTTTTCTTTATCTGCCTACTTCTGAAAATGTGTCAAGAAGTGTGGCCTTCTGCATTTACGGCCCACTGTTACGTAACAGCACGGCGAAGATCCTGAGCCACTTTCAAGGGACTACACTGTCTGAAACGACACCAAGCAGAAACACCCATATCCCTCACATGTGTGACGCTTGTGCTCTCATGTCAAAGCCAAAAAGGTAAGCAGAGCTGCATTGTGTTTTGTTGGATGTGCAAATTACAGCTATTAGCATTCGCTTCTGAGCCAAATTTAATTCCGTTGGTGAACTTTTTGACACGGTGGAGTGTGTTTGGTGGTGTTTGATGGTGTACTCGAAGAACTGCCCCCCCCCCTCACTCCACCCCTGACACACACACACACACACACACACACACACACACACACATACACTCTGGGGCCCCAGCCATCGAAAGGCAACGAAAGCGGGACTCGCCATTGGCCCCACAGTATATGAGGATGACTTTGCATGGGACTGTAATTCTTCCTCCTCGTCCTCAGGGTATTTTGACAAAAGCATTTCACAGATGTGTTATTAAGACACCTGGGAACTGTTTTACATTGTGAAACAAATATGTGCGTAATGTGTCTCCTTTAAAACAAAACAAAAAAGAGCTGAGTCAAATGAGGCAAATGAGTGAAGACAGATGTAAGGAGTTCTAAGTTGTGCAAGTAGGAAATCGGAACGCGTGAAACCAAAAACGGGCACTCTCAGGTCCAAACATTAGTTCAGAACGTTTAAAGAAAAAATATATGGACGTCCTAAAATCAAACGTCTGGAACTGACGCCAGAACAAATAACTGTAGCAAGGATAGGAAGTGTTCCTCTAAATGGTTCTGGTGGGAGTATCCCTTCCTGACACGTCAAGACTCGCTCCAACTTACCCTGATCTTAGCTCGAGCCGCCTCCACCCCTCCCGGCTGCCCCGCGATAGACACCTGTTGAGAATAATAAAAAGCAACACATCGGAAAGGAATCCAAGACAAATACAAGGTCAGATCGTCGCATAGAATCAGACTCAATTTCAATGTTGAGAGCTATTGCAAAAAAACCCCAAAAAAAACTAAAGAACACTTTGGGTTTTTTTCCCTACTTTATCTTTGCTAGTAATGCACCATATGTGATTGCTGCTCCCTTCGAAGTAATTCTATTTCATACAGCTGCGATTGCATCTGAAAAGGCATCCACATGCACGTCACACTCATACTACCGCCAAATCCCATGTCAGTAAATAAACCGGCAGATTGCGTTTGAAGCGCTTATTCACTTCCTGTTTGGTGCGTTACATCATTGACTGGACTTTAAGAGCCACTCAGCTGCACGTCTATGCAGTCCAATATGTTCCGTAGCGCCGTGGCTCTTATTACACACCGGTAGGCTTTTAAAAGAAGGAAAGGAGGCTCTCGAGTGTAAGAAGGAAGCCCCTCGCCGATTCTCTGCCGAGTGTTGCGTCATCAGACAGAATGAGAGTGGAAGAGGGTTGAATGCACTCCAGCAATCATGCAAATTGGGAGAAAACAAGGATTTGCTCTGTGTATTTTTATTTTAAAAAATTAAACTCTTATTCTTAGCCCTGGTAACGTGTCAAACAGAGTTCAGTGCTTAAACGTTCAAACGATTGAAACCTCCAATGTCATAAAAACAATACAACCAAGGAAAAGCACTGAAGGCTTTTCTTCATGCAAAGGACGACTTAAATTTTACACCTCCAGGGTTTACACAACAAGATATGTACCCATATTCCAATATACATATATATTTTTTTACCCATGTAGACCAGTTAAGATATACACTATGGTACCTTAAAATGAGAATATTCAAATTTTGGAGAAAAACATGTCTTAAAAGATGCACAACATTTGAATCGTCCTCTTTATTTGTGAGTGAACATAGTAAATAATTAAATAAAAAAAAAAAAAAAGTGAAGTGTATTTTGACATTTGTCTAGCCATTAAGTTACTTGTACATTTACGGTTGGATTTACACTGCAGGTACAAGTTCCCAATTCTGATTTGATACCTATATCTGATTTTTGGTACTGTATATTTCCAAGAGAGCGATATGGCTGTTCACACTGACGGAACACATGAAACAATCCAAATACAATCCATTGAAACTGGAAGTAATTCAACAATCGTCAACATCTTGAAGTGACCTAATGGAAGTAAACAATAATAAATAATAATATACATAATAAATATTTCATGACATTTACATAGTTGACCTGGGCTAACTCTTCCCCACATTGATTTAAAGGAGTGTAAACCCAGAATTACTCCACTGGTTTCCCTCAGCAATTATTTTGCTTATTTAATGATGGACACACCTTTACTGTAATTATTATAGTTAGGCCACATGTATAAGTTAGTTTAATGTAATTTAAATTTAAAATGTATTTTGATGTTGCTGTTTGACCAGATGTGCATTTAGGAGGTATATCTGATCTCTGCATTTACCCTGCATTCGGTTGGCACATTTCCGACACTTATTGGATGCACATTTGGAAAATGCCTGATTTCGATCTAAGTATATAAGATTTCATGCAATTTTTACATTTTTTTATTTTATGCTACCATTACGCATATTCCGAATTGCACCGCTTGAGAGCAAAATTTAGGAATTGTGTCAACTGAACCATGCAGCGTAGTCGGCCTTAATAACGGTTTGATGATGGTGACATGAGCATTTCCATTATTTTCTCTGGAAACATTTGCTGACATTTGAACGAATTGGACGTCGACCAGCGTTCCGGAAAAGATTAGCATTGGAGGTTCCACTGCACGTCATGACAGAGCAAGCCAAACAAAAACAAAAAAAAAAATGAAAAAAAACAGATATCCTGACACATAGACTCATGCACACGCCAGTAAATAAGGAAAATGATTACCACCTAAAACGAAATTCCAGCCATTCCTGTCTTTTTCCAAACACTTTCTATCACCTAATTCCCACATTGATTGTTGAAACAAACCATCTGCCATGCGGTTATTTCCTCGATGCCTTTAGCAGAGAGAGAGAGAGAGAGAGAGAGAGAGCGAGAGAAAACAAACAAAAAACAACAACACTATTTCATGGTCACAATTTTGCCCACCCCAACAGGGTAATTGCAACAACCTATATCTTCATTAAAAACCAGCATGTTTGCAATTTTGCAATCAGCAGGGGAGTTAGGGTCATTATAGCCCGCGGTGGGTCGCAGCTAATCTGCACAGTTATCAGCCTTCAACAGTCGTCTGCTTCTCCTGTTCTTCATCACGTCTGCATGGCAACGCGGCCAAACTCACAAGGTGATTGCTGTATTTTGCATAATTCTTGTTTCGGTGTGAGACTGAGAAAGCCATTAACTAACCTTGGGGCACCGACATTTATTGAGACGATGCATGTTTTTACGAAAAAAATAAATTCATAACCACGTAAGTGAATTTAGGTGAAGCACCAAAACACATAATTGGGGGGGGGAGCGTTCAGCCAGCAGTTTGACAATGACTTTTAAGTCCAAACATAATCACGCAGCAATGTTGCGGTTTAGTCGATCAAAAGTAAATATTTATTGCAGTGGATGTCTCAAACATCTGCCACACGTGTCAGCGCCAGTGCACGGACCTGGTTGCTTTTCTCCGCCTGGTTGTTTCTGTTGGAGTCGGGGAAGTGGATGTGGCAGCCCGTCTCCTCCATCACTCGCTTGATGTTGTTGCCGCCCTTGCCGATCACGTGGGAGTGCTCCGTGTGCGACACGTCCATTTTCAGTGTTACCCTGTTACTCTGGGGAGATCGAGAAGAGATTATTCTTTATATATATATATATATATATATATATATATATATATATATTTTTTTTAAATATATATTTTGTATATATATATATAATATATATATATATATATATATTATATACATATAATATATATATATATAATATATATTTTTATATATATTACTAAAATTATAACCTGCGCTCTTTTTAACTTAAAATCTAAAGCAGCCCACTCCTGAAGTCATAAGCCATAAGAACATCCACACATCTTTATAAAAATTTATATAGCATACCAAAAAAAAAAAAAAAAAGCGTTAACTTGCATTTCCATGGCAAATCCGTATAAAATGCTATTTGCTCATCAATATGTACACCTGCACCATCAAATGACATCCAAACCAAAAGCGCTATTTATTTTTATTTGTTTAACCCTTTATTTATGCAGTTAAGGCAATTGACAACAGATTCTCATTTGCGACCCCGACCTGGCTGCAGACAGCAGAGGAAAACAAAGCAAAGTAAAAGCTAATATATACAACAATTATCCCTTGACAAAGATAACAATATGTTTCGTTTGGGTGGTTAGAAATTGCTACCATATCTTATACAGTTAATAAAAAATTATGTCGACAGGCTTTTTCTAAAACAAGTTTATTTTATTACGACTAACTATTGTGACTTAATTTGGATCTTTCTTCTTTTATATGAAAAATATTATTGTTTCTCTTTTCAATGAGGCCCCAATACCCCCTCGCAGTTTGCACTTGTGTAGAACTGCAGCCTGAACCGCACCGAGAGGTTTCTAATTGTATGGTTACTCTATTCAGCCGCATGAATCTGGTAAAATATGACAAAAGAGCGCTCAGTATGATGCAGTGCACTTCTACACCTATGCAAACTACAAGCACAAGTATATACTGTCCACGTGTTACCTTTGAGACGGTGGATTTTTGATCCAGCTCTTCTATTGGATGTCATGGGCAGGTGTACCTAATGAAGTGTCCACTGAGCGCCACTTGAACGCGCTTGTCCTATTTCGTCGCCATCCAAAGTGCACGGATGATTGGTTGCCCCCAGGGGGTGCCACAGCACAAGCGCATCACCTGGGCGATTGTGCTGCTGCCATGGCAACGAAGCCTTTCCCACATACAGCAGAAAACCAGCATGTCGGATTGTGGGAAATTGGCAACTGTGCCATGTAGATCACATTATTAAATGTATTACTGTGCGCAGATGACTACAGGTGTGTTTTGCGAGTCAAAGTTAGCTGAAACAAGTTTTGCTCCAACCAACCAATCAGATGACAGAAAAATGCTGATGCAATCGAGGGCCAGCGCTCTCGCCCTGTGAGGACGAATCTGAAATCTGATTGGTTAAAGAAACAGTGCCATTGCTAATATAGTTATTAGTTAAACCAGCCAGCAGTTCTGATTCCGAAGGGCCTGGGCAGATTAGATTGACACGGCAACACATAGAGGCTGAAATCTGATTGGACAAAAAAAGTTACGCAGCGATGTTTACCTTCGTATCCAGCACTGACATAATTCTCTCTTTGGCGTCCTTCACGTGTTCCCTCTTGCCGCACACCTTGATGTGTGGATCTGCAGGGGGGGGGGGGGGGGGGAGAGAGAGAGAGAGAGAGAGAGAGAGAGAGAGAGAGAGAGAGAGAGAGAGAGAGAGTCAGGACAACATGGCCGCTCGGAGTCACTTAACCCAACATCCCAGCAGTCTGCCTCCGTCGACAAATTACAGGCGGGACTGAAAAGTTCTGCGACGGTAATTGCAGCTTTTGATAAGCGGACGGTCGCATTTTGAGTCTGCGAGCGACAGCGTGTGCGAAAAGCGGGTGCGGCGGGGCGTCAGGCACCAGTCTGCTGACTTACACTCAGTCGATCTGTCAGTCATTCGGAGATGGCTGAGCTGAAGATTATTGCTTTGCATGTCACATTTTAGCCTGAATAGATGACACGAAAAGGTCACGTGACGCTTATCACGATAATCAACTTCATTCTGTCACTGCAAAACCCTACGATACGTCTAAACAAAAAACATTTTGAATGCTTTATATGAATGTGTGTTTGCTTTATGTTTGGCTTTTTTTTTGCAAAACACATTCCAAAAGAAGAAGCGACAGCCACAAGGGGTCCTAAGAACATAATACGTTTTATGTCTTCCTATTCCTTTTCGGACCGGCATTACACGGTTTTTCATAATTTCATATTCATATTGTTAATGAATTATCTAATATTTCTAGCATTCTAAAAATAAAATGTTCAATCCGTGACAGGCTTTCATCAAAATACATGAATCAAGAATTACAGTACGCTTTTCACCCTCTTATTACAGTCCGGGTCCCATATCTTGCAAATGGAGCCACTGCCAACACAGATTAATGATTTTGTTACTATGACAACCGGGGTAGCACTGAGGGTAGCTGCCACAAAGCGAGCACCTCCTACTTGCGTAATGTGGAATTTTATTTTATTTTTTTTAAATAACCGAGTGCTCATAAAGACAGTAAAAGTATGGATTGCATTTTCACTCGTGGTAGCAGCACTTCATCACCAATCACTGCGTGTGGCGCATGCAGCGGACACATTGCCAACCACCACAATTTTACATTTGTTCTCTTCTATTCCTAAATGGTGTTGTTGTTAATCAACTCAGCAGACAGGTGTGCGACTCTTTTCCATAAACGCGACTAGCGAGTTGCTATTGCTAAGAAACCAGCAGAGTCATTTTGACATTGTTTTCTGGATGACAAGAAAGGAGCCCTGTGGGAGGCAATCACGCTAAACATTGTCAAAAACATGGTGCCCTTCTATAGCTTGCAAAAACAGTGATATATCAACATGCTGGAAACTTTTCACCCAACGTATATTTTGCAGAGGTCACCTTGGGTCACCTGTTGAACTCTACTTTGAGTTTAATCTGTAAGAGCGCTGGAGGGGTTGCAGCGTGACAGACATACGTAGCGGCGGAGTCATGCCCCGAGACGGCTCATTTCATGATGTGAAACTGTTGAACACTTAAAATGTTGATTTCTGAAGAATCATGTTTACATCCATATTTTGACAAAAGGGATATTTTTCAAGAAGATGCTTATCATCATCTATTATTTCTATTATTACTGTATAAGTTGATTTTGAGTTTTGTTGATGCGTAGGAAAAAAAGAAAACATCTTGTTTGGTATCAGGAGAAATAACACAAATCAAAGGGGAAATAAAAACAAAACTCGATTTAAATACTATCATTGTCATGTTTTTTCATAAGCGAATGGAAAAAAAAAAAATCTGAAATTGAATTTACCTAGGCCGTATCGCCTAATATTTGTGTGAAAAACACTTCAAGGTCATGAATATACAGTAAAACAATCACGACTGTACGACACTGAGTGTGCCTTCCTGTTATTACAACATTACGCATACTACTTCATTGCTCGCCGTTCGTAACTCCGAAACTTTGTAGCTGTTTGTCGGGACCATCATAAAGCGAGGCCCCGTTGTACTTATTAAAACTACGCAGACCACTTTCAGGTCGTATAACCAAACAGTGCAGTGGCAGCTAATGGTTCCATCTGTGCAACATTGGGTACGCCTCCCTTTCGGGGCCCTGCAAAATCAAACCCACACGCACTGACATACAATGGTGTACTACACGCATTGGAGGAAGTTCGCTCAGGCCCCTTTCCAGGAATCTCGCTGCCCTCCCTTATGCATACACACAAAATTACTTGCAGTATCTCAGATTTACAGTTACAGCCTTCAAAGAAGACTCGCTAAATCCGATTTATTGTTACAAAGTCGCCCCACACCTCCGTGGACCTCACGGTAGCATGTTTACACTTTTCGAGGAGCCCGGGTGGGGGTGGGGGGAATCCTGGGTGGAGCGGAACAATTTGTGATGACGAGGGGATTCTGAAGTGTATGGAAACAACAGAGAGCCAGAAAATAACATGACAAAAAAAAAAAAAGAAGAACAGCCTTTCACATTCCTGTATTAGCTTGGAATAACCTCTTGTAATACACAATATGAGCGTTAGAGGGAGCTCCTCCAGTGTCCCCACTCTAACCTGCAGTGCACATCTGGCAAACATTAGTCAGCCTGCAGTTGTGATGTAGAACATCCCCCGCATTTTTTAAGCGAAGTGTGGCATAGGCTTTTTTTTTTTTTTTTGGGGTGCGGGGGGAGTAAAAAATGTGCACCTAACAGCTTAATATGGCACACGCAACACCTACAACAACAAACAAAAATAAAGTGCAGACGTTCAGCTGCAGAAGGTGAAGGCTTTCAGTCACACAAAGAAGGAACCTTTTGACCTGCAGCTCAGTACTGGAAACAGATAGTGTCCTAAAAATGAAAGGAAACGAGAAATGTTGTCTTTTATAACGGATACGTCTTAATAGTATTCAGACATTTAATAAATAAAGAGTAAATAGACAGTGTTCCGGGCGGAAAAAAACTACGGCATTTCGTAGTCGGATAAAAAAAAAATAATAATAAAAAAAAATTAAAATTGTCAAAGCTAAATTTAATGTTAAACTTAAGTCGAAGTTTGTTCGTATGACAGTGAGCATGCCATGTTCAATTTTGAGCAAATTCAATTAAAATAGACCAACTGAAAAGCTGATTTGGACGTGCCACAAAACATTAAGAGGAACGTGATGCACATAATGAACATTTGAGAAGCTTCATGAAATTGGTTATACAATTATATACATTTCAATATGTTGTTGAAATTTTGATAAAGAAATATTTTTGTTTTCAAAATGAAGCCTATTCAATATCGTTTGTGGTTAAGCGGTGCTTCAGCCCCCCCCGCTCTAAAGTGGGCTAGAAACGTCTATGGTTTGGAGCGAACCATTTGAGGCAAAATTGGGAGGGTGCTGTTGTTTTTGTTGTTAAAATATGACATTTCAAGCACATACTGTATGGTTTTACACTTATCTAGGCTGCTTAAAAAGGACATACAGTTTAAAAATTTTTTTTTTAAATCTTTCAAATTTTAGGGGTGGTGAGATTTATTAATTTAAAAAACAAGAAACATCTACAGCTTACAGTACCTTACTTGCTACATTTCTTTTCACTTCACTCAAGTGGCACTGTATAGGAAACCCCCCCACCCAATCGTCCCCTTGCAAAAAAAAACAAAACAAAAGAAAACAAACAACCAAGCTCCGCCTCGTAACTCAAAAAACATATAAGTTGGGACACTCATAAGTCAAAGTACCACTGTATTCCTATTTCAAATGATGTGAAAAAAAATGGAATAACCCTGGAAATACACTTAGGGCCAAGGAGTGACTGTTGCAACACATAGAGAACTTCATGTGTTATTTGGTTCCTTGGAGCATTAAATCACTGGAGGCGCGCGCACACGCACACGTGCACACGCACACGTGCACACACACACACACACACACACACACAAACAGACGACAAAGTGAACATCTGCTCTTATCGCGACCATGCAGGTGGCAGAGACGCTTGGCCCGTAGGTAATAAACCAAACAGGGCAAGCTCACATTTTGATGGAGAGCAACGCTCGCTCAGGCAAAGGTGACAAACATCTGCCGCTCGCCTGCGGAGTTCGAAACTGTTTCCAGACTTGGCGCGAAAGACGACGGCGGTGCAAAGTTACGGGAAAAATGTCTAGCCTGCTTTTGAATGGGAAGAGCAAAAATAACAAGCAGCCCCGTGCCTCACGTCATCAGTGAGTCTTAGGTTAGTCAGTCACTGGTTAGAACAAGCTCGAGTAAACCCTTTTTCTTTCTTTCCAGAAACACTGTTGCCATTATAAAAATTGTACTGTAAAGATGAAATAAGTAACATCTTAATATTCTAAAAGGAAAAGTTTAAAACTATGTTAACCACTATATGTACTGAGTACTGATATTAACTCAGTTTTGTGGAACTTTCAACTTTTATGAGGTGCCACTGCCATGTAAAGTACCAATGCAGGGTTTTTATGGCATTGCAAGCTTCGTGTAAACACGTCACGTTACCTTGCTACCAATTGTTACAAGCTGTGGCAGAAAATAAACAGGAGACTCGCAGCTCCTAACTGCACTTTTCTTTCATTGGAATCCATGGTTAAAGAAATGTTTGCTTTCTGCCATGACAGTTTACACAGGACTGCTAAACACATTAACCAATACACTAATGGATATGAAAAGATAAGATTACATTACTGGTGCAAACCCATCTAACAGTATTTTGTGTTTTTTTATGAACTGCTTTATTATTTTATGAAATATGAAGAATATTTGTTTTCATTGGACACCACTTCTTTTACTGATGGTTTTTTTCACCACCAGATGATGCATCACTGCTTTCATTTTGCCCTTGAGACCAGCTTGTTAAAAACGTGCGGTCAGTCAGTTTCTCACGTCGTCTTCCAAGAATACATGTGCTCACAACTATAAGAGAATGCCCAACATACCCCCCCTCTCTTCCCCCGAAAAAATTATGACACCACTCTGGAAAACACACGACGCTTCCACAGATGATTAAAACGTTGTCTATTTCGCACACAGAACACGCGTGCCAGGTGATGACGGCGACTACTTTGTGCAAGACGGCTTCTTATGTCATTTTGTCAAATACGTTCTATTCCGAGTGAGTGACGAAGTTACATAATGCCGATGGATTCCACATCTGGCTTGAGGACTCGCGTTGGCGAGTCTCATTGTCGAACTCATTGTCGAACCTCGCCGATCGCCACGCCTGCTGGATGAGCTCCGAATGAGTGTAATCACGTTTTATTACTAACAGAGCATTGAAACAACTGACCGATAAACACAGGACCCGTCGGGTTCCGTATCCATCACTATTGATTCTGAAGGAATGGGCAGATTAGATTGACATGGCAGCACACAGAGGCTGAAATCTGATTGGACCAAAAAAATAATAAAAAAATGTAACTGCAGCCAACAGAAAATAGACTGCTGAAATAAATCAATACAATTTCATGGGACATATATTAGCATTCAGATTGTAAATGTAGGTCAGTGGTTCTGTTAGTGTTTAGGCCGGCAGAGAAGGCCTGACCCACCAGCCACTGCCAACGAACCTAACGTGCATGTTCTTTGAATATGGGAGGAAGCCGGAGTACCCGGAGAAAACCCAGAACCTTCGAACTCTGAGGCAGGCAAGCTAACCACTGGCGCACTGTGTTGCCCCGGCTCCACATCCAAATCTCAAAATTCCTTAAGTCGGGCACGCACAGTTTCAACATTTACATTCCTCATCCTTACGTGTGGTCAACAACACTGAGTCACAGACGCCGTGATCGTGACGGGAAACGGAACGATAGGCAATTAAGAAGCGACTTGAAACTCATACACAAATAGAGGAGCAACTGATTGTGGTAAGTGTTTGTGCAATGTGCCTCACATGTCATTCGTCACAATATAAATGACAAAGAGAACAGTTTGCAAATGCAATGTCGTTACCAGCGTACCCTCTAGCTACAAGCTAGCTACAGTTAGCCTAGCTTCTTGTTTTTGTTTTTCTACTATACTAATACTCTCGTCTGGATTCCTCATGGCACCATAATTCTTCCTTGTCGTGTGTGGGCGTCTCTCACATTTATCATCATTGGTTAAGATGTTAATAATAAGAAATAGCTCTCTTCTTGTTGTTTGACTGCTGTTTCTCCCCCAAGAAAAACACCACACCACACCGGCTAATTAACGCATTGTTGGCGAGTGAGGTGTGATAACTACATGTGGATTTTACTTAGCGGTCATTGTTGCTACTACACATGATGGTGCTATGCAAAAATATGACTCAGAACAAAGTATTTTGGTTACAGTACGTCTACACAACATTATGAGTACATACACAATGTAACATGATCCAATACAAGAACTGCTTTAAAAATGTTTGCCTTGATGTTGATCTTGTTATTGTGGACATAACTTGCAGAACTGCACTATATGAAGCGTGATTGTATTTTGGTTAGCTTAATTAGACACATGGGAGGGGTAAACCATCAGAATCAGGTTTCAGTTTGATTTACCATAATTTGTCGTGTATAATGCACATCCCCCCCGCCCAAAAAAAATATTTGTCAAAAGTCAAGAGAGCATATTATACATAGGTATAGGGGAAAATGAAAAAACTTCCCTCCATCCATCCATCCATCCATTTTCTACCACTTATCCGAGGTCGGGTCGCGTGGGCAGTAGCTTTAGCAGGGACACCCAGACTTGGCTCTCCCCAGCCACTTCTTCCGGCTATGAAAAAAACTTACATTTTATAAATGTATGCCGCCATCGAGAGGATGAAAAAGCTGTACAGTTTCATTCCAATATGCCACCGCCCCCCTGCGACTGACTGGCGACCAGTTCAGGGTGTAGTCCGCCTTTCACCCGAAGTCAGCTGGGATAGGCTCCAGCGTCCCGCGACCCTAACCAGGATAAGCGGTGTTGAAAATGGATGGAATGATGCCACCGCCCACCTAGAGGTTATGAAAAAGGTGTACAGTTTCATTCTAGTATACCAACGCCACCTAGAGGTTATGAAAAAGGTGTAGCCTACACTTTCATTCCAATATGACAGGGGTACATATATATGTACAGTTGTGCTCATACAGAATTTGTGAAATACTGTTCTTTTTTTTTTTTTTTAATACGACTGATGACTGAACAACAACTATCATTAATTTCTTTATGTTTATGTTTTGTTTAATGATAATGCTTTTCTGAAATGCTTGACAGTTTAATTTGAATCCCAATAAAATAAAATGAAATGTGTTTTGCCTGTTTTCTTTTCAGAATTGGACAGATCTTACAAATTCTGCCTGGGTAATCAAATTCAAATTATTTGAAAAAAATCTATCAAAATACAGATAATACTTCATGTTGTGATCGTATGGGTGGAAGCAAAATCATGCATTGAAAAAATGCATTATGCATAGGTAGAAGGGTTTTCCATAATTTTTAGGTCAACTTTGGGGGTGCGTATTATACATGGGTGCACATTATACACGAGAAATTACAGTTCTACTATCAGAAAAATTATCATTATTATTGAATTAATATCTCTCTGACAGTGTCAATGAAAAAAATTGACATCCAGAATGCGTGTTGGTTCAGCAGCTATGCCTAATGAACCGTCGGGTAAGAGTGCTGTACATGGTCGCGTTTGCTCAAGGATCATCCAGCATCATGAAATGCTTTAATGCAGACTCAATTCAATTTTAGCAGGAATAAAAACCCTTTAAACTGAATTCACCTTTTATACCCACGTTTGAACTGCTCACAATAACACCAATTTACTGGGTAATGGCCAAATACTGTAAATCCAACATCCGATCAAGTGGTACATAACACAGTAAGTAAAGCAGGGAACGTTCTCACCTTTTTTCGACTTTGCTCCAATCTTCAACTTGGAAGGCCAGGCTATTTGTGTTTGTGTTTCATCCATAATCTGCAACACAATAAACATTGATTAACATCATATGGTGCATCAGGGTTAAAGAGGTAGTTGAGCAGGTGCAGTTTTGTTTACAATCAAAACAATCAAAAAACCATCCAACATTTCAAATGTGGGTATGGATGTAAAAAAACAAAGTAGCTTGAAGGTTTCTCCATTTTTTTTAACGTAATACACATTCAATGTACCTCATTACTGCTAAAATACAACTACAGTGGTACATTGACTTACAAGTGCCCCAAGTCTTTCGAGCTGCGAGTTGTTGCGTTGTCAATTTCTTGCTTTGTGTTACAAGCCAAACTCTGACTTACAAACTTCAGATTCACTGCCACGGAAGCAAAGTGGAGGGAGGAAGGAGAAAAAATAAATAAAAATAAAAAAGGAAGGCAAGCAAAGGAAGGCACTTTCAGTTATTGAATGGGACAAACGGTCACACACACAAATACAAAATGAGAACACTCACAAGGAGCTACAGTAGCCAAAACTTGTGTTCAGATGATCACACAAAGACTAACCAGTCGTGTTCCTAACGTCACTCATTAGGCCACACCCCTCAAAGGCACACATAAAACACTGCAGTTGTTGTGACTCGGGTTGTTCCAACGTACAGTAATTGCACTTCATAAAACCTGTTTATTTCTTTACATTCTCTGCAGTACTTGTGAAAACATTTGTTAGCGCCTGTTTGCTCTCTCACAATGTCAAGAATTGGGAGACTGTTGTATAACATCACTTTGAGGTAACGAAAAGAAGACTCTCGCTCGCACAGTGCTCCAAACAAGAGGCAAAGTGCGGTTGATTCACTTCACTGTATGATGCTGATAAGATCATGAGACCACTCAACTAAAAAGCAACTAGTTTTTGGTCAATTTTCACTTGTTTCAAGCTATTTTCTACTTGAAATAAGTAGGAAAAATGTCAGTGGAGTAAGTTTTTTTTTTTTATTATTACAATGGCATATTTCTCAATTTCTTTCAAGTGAAATTTTGCTTGAAACAAGTGAAAATTGTATAAAACAAGTTACTTTTTAGCTGATAGTCTTATTTTAAGTGTGATAAGTCCTCAATGTGGCTGTGGCGGAATCCATTTTAAACATGTATGGTGATAGAAGCTATACAGTATTGTGTATTGGTACTGCGCAGCACAGAAATCATCTCAAAACGAGTGCAGAAAAAGAAAAGCCCAAAAACTTTGGCTTGGCTACCTGTGAAAAACGCCAAGGACAATCTGCGTGAGAGGCCCTTGACAAATCCAGTCGTCGTAACCGGGAGCACATGCACGGACGTTAAGAAAGCAAACCTCCAACCTCCTGCTCGTCCTTTCAACCACAGGAAAGCTCACCTTGCTTGGCTTTCTGGTTACAAATCCACAGACAAACCTCTCGAGAGCAGCTCGCCAGAAGTTAGCAGAGTGGGGGAAAAAAATTCAGACCTTAACATTGAAAAAAAGATGATATATATTCTCTCTCTTTGTTTTCATACTTTCCAGGCATCTTCGGGGTGAAGAAGGCAAGAATTTCTCCAAAGTGCTCCCATGTCTGACACCGGAGCACCATTTAAAACTACTTAATATTCCTCAGTGGTCTGCGGCAATAAGAAATAAAACACCTAATCTCATTTAAAAGTGCACCCTATCAAGATTAGCTGGACAGATTAGCAACACCACTACAGTCATCATAATAATTCCCAGCTTTTCCCAGCGTTCCCCCTTAAAAACATTTTGGAATTCTAACATTTCTCTCGCCAAAATATAAAACAGTCTGTGTCCTTAAAGCATGCCTTTGGGGACACAAATTAAAAAAGGGAAGTGCTTAAATTCCACCATATGCTCTTGTGGGAGTAGCCCGGTCTGGTAGGCGTCGTGTCTAACACATACTGACAGCTTGTCCTTCCCAAGCGTGACACGCATCACACGAGCCCGTTTTTCCTCACACTGCGCACACATGATGGTTGATTGCAAGTGCTGTCGCATTAAAAAAGGACAAGGAACAGAACACATCGCTCAGAAGTCATTAGCAAAAAATAAATCCAAAACAAGCTTGCTGCTTGTCTTTGAAATCTAATTTGCACACATTTACACAATGGGATTTTTATCTTTTTTATTAATTTTTTTAAATACTAAACACGTCATTATTTCCTCTTCTGAAGTAATTGAGTCAAGCTGTGGACTTTGCAATTGTTATCATCTAAAAGCAACTAAAATAAAAATAGCAAATAATCAGCAACTTGTGAAATATGAGGCTGGCATAGCCAGATTTCAGCAAATGCAAAACAGCCAGAATTCAGCAAATGCAAAACAGAACTCCGTTTTGGTATGATAATGGGGAATGAAAATAAGGCAGAATTTGTTTGCAGAAAAATTGTTTTTAAGGAATTTGTTGGATTTCTTTTTTTTTTTTTTAAAGCCAGGGTAACTCTGATGCATCCATTAAAAGACATACGACAGCAACTGTGAGTCAATGCATTTATTATTATTTTTTTTTAATTACACTAACTACTGGACTAACATGGAGACTATAGCATCAGCATGTTTGTGGTGCAGCAATGGAAAAACGTTAAAAACAACAACACAAAACGAAAAGCCACAACGTCCTGAATTGAGTGAATACGAGCAATCTCGATTCGGCTCAGCACCACATTGTCCACCTTTATGTCTGACATTGTGTATTAGACAATTTTCCCGCACAATTTAAAAGCAGGTCCCAGGTGTCTTCATAAAAGGTCTCTGACATTCGGCAAAAAAAACACAAAGCATAAAGAATTGCAGTACACTTAACTTGGAACACTGGTTGAAATCACTTCGTTTTGGGGGTTCAGTTTTCTGGCAAATACAGAGTAGGGTTTCCCATGACAACCAGTGGTGGGGCTATATGGAGTATTCGTCCTAGTGAGCAGCTACTCGGTGATGCCAATTTAGCCGACTTTTACGACTCTCTTGGGGAACTTTTTTGAAAAGCAAGTTGAAAAAAAATCTCATGACTTTTTGTGGTGTTATTGGAGATTTTTGGACACTGAGACTCTGGAGCAGATGTTCACCCCTCCACGTCCAGACTGCAAATGCAGTGAACTCAACTCAGCTCACTTCACAACAAGCAGCAGGTTGGCGTAGTAAACAATCCCCCCCAAAAAAGTGTGTTGTAATGCCACTCCAACTTGAAGTTTACTGTCAAACTTAAAACAAAGAAATACACAACGTGTATTTAAATCAACCACATGACTACTTTAAAGTCAGCAGGTTTAATGCTAACACATCATGAGAAACAGCGTAGAGATAGCAAACAGCAGCTATGTGGCGGTGTTGTAACACTAAGGAACAGATATTTGAACACAAATGATGCAGCAACACATGTGGGCAGACGATATAATAATATGCACAGGCAGCTATAGAATATATCGTTATCCGCTGCGAAAAACGACTAATGTAGTGCAGGTTACTGAGACATTTTCTGTAGTTGAGTGAAAAAAATAAATAATCCATAATATCATCAAAATGTTCAGAGAATCTGGAGAAATCACTGCCTGTCAGCGGCAAGGCCGAAAACCAACATTGAATGCCTGTGACCGTCGATCTCTCAGGCGGCACTGCATCAAAAACCGACATCAATGTGTAAAGGAAATCTGTTATGGACGCAAAGTTCAAAAGCCAGCATCTATGATGGTATGGGGCTGTGTTAGTGTCAATGGCATTCGTAACTTTACACATCTGTGAAGGCACCATTAATGCTGAAAGGTACATACAGAAAAATGTCTTTTTCATGGACGCCCCCGCTTATTTCAGCAAGACAATGCCAAACCACATTCTGCACGTGTTACAACTGCGTGGCTTCGTAGTAAAAGAGGGGGGGGGGGGGGGGGGGGTACTAGACTGGCCTGCCTGCAGTCCAGACCTGTGTCCCATTGAAAATGTGTGGTGTATTATGAAGCGTAAAATACGACAACGGAGACCCCGGACTGTTGAACAGCTGAAGCTGCACATCAAGCAAGAATGGGAAAGAATTCCACCTACAAAGCTTCAACAATTAGTGTCCTCAGTTCCCAAACGTTTATTGAATGTTGTTCAAAGAAAAGGTGATGTAACACAGTGGTAAACATGACCCTGTCCCAGCTTTTCTGGCACGTGTTGCAGCCATAAAATTCCAAGTTAAATGATTATTTGCTAAAAACAATATAGTTTCTCAGTTTGAACATTAAATATCTTGTCTTTGTCGTGTATTCAATTAAATATAGGTTGAACATGATTTGCAAATCATTGTATTCTGTTTTTATTTATGTTTAACACAACGTCCCGACTTCATTGGAATTGGGGTTGTACAAAACTTTGTGTAAAGTAGTTTTTCCATAATCCTGCTAGTAAACACATTTACTCACACATTTACTTCTGTGGAATGAATACAAAGCAGAATTCCTTTCAAATGACCCACCCTCATCTATTCTAATTCGGTATCCTAATGATTTCAAAGAAGAAAAGATGAGGGTGCTCAGTGATGTGTCGAAACAAACAACGATATCCTCGTTCATGTCCTGTAGGAAAGTCCCCTTGGCTGCAACAAGTGTTGCAATAACAGCATCAGTGCAGGGATTACGAGCAGCTTTTCAGAACATTCGGGGCTGAAAACAAAACAAAAAAAACCCTGATGATTTCTGCGCTGGCCCGAGGCCCAGGTCACCGTTCTCTGCTGCATGTCAAGCAGGATAAATAAATAAAAATACCTCTGTAGCTGAATAAAATCTTTTCATCATTAAATGAAGCAAGCGGCATTTGCTTCTCAACAATAACAAATGGAGTGTGTCCTAACGTGTGTTATTTGAAACCAAAAGAAATAGATGTCCTTGGTAATTTATAAGTCAAGCTAAATAAAACTAATACAGCCCAATACAATACATTATGCAATCTATTAGTAGCAGGTGCTAGATGTTGTTTTTAGACTGTATGTTTAACGGACTTACTCGGTTTGACATAACATTTGGCGCATCACTCACAAAGACCTAGTTGAGGTCAACAGCAACCAAAAATGTGCTTTAAATATCAATCAACCGCAAGCTAATTCCATAAAACGTCAACACGAAGCATCTCAGATTTTAAGACTTTTGTATCACACGGAGATGGTTTCAGGAAATAAATTCACCTGAGGGTGAAATGATGCTGCTCACTTGACAGTAACAGTATGGAGACAAATGGCAAAAGCATTTCTAAAAAGTACAACTTAACACAAAATGAGGACAAGGCAGGGCAGCACCGTGTCCTAGTGGTTAGTGATTTGGATGGGGAAAAAAATTATATCAATTACAAAAAATACACATTACAGTTACAATCCAATTAATTTAAATTGAGTTTAAATATGGGAAGAGATGCTTTACATACAAATAAACGTTTGAAGATGAAAAATTATGCAATGTGGCAGCACAGAGTTATAGTGATCAGCGTGTCTGCCTTACAACTGAGAGGTTCTGGGTTCGAATCTTAACTGCGGTCTTCCTGTGGGCAGTTTGGATGTTCTCCCCTTGCTTGTATGAGCTTTCTCTGGGGACGTCCGCCCACATTCCAAAAACTGATGTTAGGTTCATTGAAGACTCAATTGTCCATTACTGAGAATGTGACAGTGAATTATTGTTTTTATATATGTGCGACTGACTGGCAACTAGTCCAGGTTGTACCCTGGGGTACACCGTCTCTTGCCCAATGTCAGCCGAGATAAATGCCAGCTCAGTCGCGACCCTAAGGAGGACAACAGGAAATGGATGAATGGAGGACAAGGCACAAGTAAACCCTATAAGGACGAGAACTGCATTTCGAAAGAAGACACTGCTTTGATTACTTCCCAGAAGTCTTCAAGCTTCCTGAGCTATGCTTCATAAGGGATGTCTTGAAAAAAAAAAAAAAAAAAAAAAGGTCCTTGTTCAGCGAGCGGGAGAGACATTTCCTGTTCAGTGCTGCTGTTCTTGGCGGCGACGTGCAGATGGGACTGATTTCTGACAAGACCACACACAGTTTTAATTGGAGAATGCTGTTTATTTTTGATGCGAGGACTCGCGTACAACAATCCCAAAGCACAAATTTGGCGAGCTACACCTTTAATGCCTCACCTTTCTCTGCCTACGCCCCTTGTGGAACGTATAAGTAGAAAACGTCGCGTCTGATCAGTTTAATCGCACAGCCTTGACATGCTGATTGGCTCTTAGAGGTTTCCAGTTGCTGTGCGAGCAAAATCAAACAGGATTACATTAAATAAATAAATAAATAAATAAAGTCCCGGAACGCAGCACATGTGGCGGACACACGTGACTGTGCACGTGCACGTGCATGTTCCTATGCTGGCACATAGTACATCTACAGCTACAGCAATCAACATGGCAGAGGCATGTTTCCTCCTGGCCCGCGCTGCGATGGTGCAGCTGTTGTTTCAGCTGGAATGTGTGTGTGTGTGTGTGTGTGTGTGTGTGTGTGTGTGTGTGTGTGTGCGGCAGCAGGACACGAGGGGCTGTCGGGGGTGTAAAGATGTGAGCAGACCTTGAGGCGGCATCAACAGAAACGATGCAGTTGACGGTTTCGATACAAAACGAGAAACTTTCCTGGCATCGTAGTCGTTCCTTTCGGATGATGCTTTTACCTTAACTTAAAGTTTCATTAGTTCCGTTACCAAGCTCGTAAACCCCATTTAATCGTTCAGTCGATCCCCCGCATTCTCGCGGTTCAGCAACCACAGATTCGCCTATTTGAAGACCCCCCCCCCCCCCCCCGCCTAGTTTTTTTCAATTTTATCATGCTTTTGTTGTTTGGTGTTTTTTCTTTTTAGGGGTTGTTTCCCCCAAAAACGCTTAAAGTGGCAGTTTGTCCCTGCTTATATAAGAATTTTTGGGTTATAAAAAACAAACAAACAAAACCTTTTTACATTCAAATAGTTTATTATTATTTATTTTTTTTACAATGGAATTATAATGGCAGTCGGTTATCTGTGGATTTGTGCTTTTCGCGGTCTAATTAAATTTCCCGAGTGAAATGCAGTGAAATAGCATTACAATTAACCGTTTCGTCCCCAAAAACCATCGTGCGGACACTGAGCCGGGGGCCTGTCACCAGCCGAGTCACTCTGAACTAGTTTGCTGTCTAAAGACGACAACAGGAAGTCTGCTTTGAGAGTTTGAACTACATCCATGCAGACCTCCGCAATGGCTCGACTCCTCCACGCAGAATTATTGTGCTTTAATACAACACTGGCACGGCAGAACATTCAGATACAGTTTCTCCCATCCCATAAAAAAATATATATGTATTCAATTAAATTACCTAACGTTGCCTGACCAAAGTCTGCTAGCTTAATGCTAACAAATGATGTAAAACCCCAAAGGCGTGCTAACCAAATATGTATCAATGTTGTTGTAGTTATAAACCTTTAAACAGACAAACATTTGTATTTATGTTATGCAAAAACAGCAAATACATTTGCAGCTTAGTTGTGACTATCTTCATGTTACACAATCAAATGCACTTATGTTAATGTGTATGTTTTATATTGCCCCGATTGGCCAAGCGTGCACACCAGAAGGAGCAGCACAATGTCTATTGAATTAAAGCAAGCAATCAAGATGCAAAAACAGTTTAATACTTAAAATTCTATTTAAGTATGTTATACTGTGTGTTTTGAGTCAATACCATACCGTAGAGTGCAATTTTTCTTAAACGTTACAAATTGTATTCTTTTTGGGGGGCTGAAACAAATTAATGGCTTTCCCATTCATTTCAATGGGGAAAGATGATCAAATTAAACTCATAAATCAAGGTACCACAATGATGATCTTGTCTCCATTGACTCACAAATGTACTTAGTCTGTGTTAAATCTGGGCCTGTTTAGTCTAACGCAAGGCTAGACCTAATGATCTTTTACAGAAGATTAATGCGATTGGGAATCTCTGAATTACATTAACACAACACATTAGACAGCTCAGGGGTACCTAATGATGTGTCTGGTGTGTGCAGATTGTATTTCTGCCCGCTGAAAGGAACAAGAATAACTGGCTTGAGATTTGGCACTTCAACATCACGCCTGGTCTTATTTACAGAACCGCAACTGTCGGGATGGAGAAGTGGAAAAGGGTTCAGGGACCAAGTGGCCAAGGCTCACTTCAAATCCCCTCCAAGTTTGTGCCGAGAAGCTCTGCGGTCAATATACTGCAGTGGTTATTGGTTTAAAGCCGCTGGGTTTTTCGCAAGTATCACGGTGAGCCATGATTTTACACTCATCGGTGACACAAGGCCTCTGATGTAAAAAGGTGCGTGAATCTGCGAAGACTTTGTTTGACTTTACCGCTAAAGCAGTATCCTGCGCTTCCTGCTCCTTGGAAACCCATTTGAGCGTTTATTTGCTACGCTTGATATCTCACGTAAGTTCAATATACTAGTATACTTTTTGTCCTCACTCCCAAGACAATTCAGCGCTCTAGTAGAATGACTTCCTTACTAGCAACCTTTTTTTCACTACTGCCGTCTACTACTATAAGACATTTCAATTTTCTCGTATGACAAATTTGGCATACTACTAGGACAACTACATGTTACTATTGAGGTCAAACTACGAGTAGGTATTTTGGTGCTACTAATAGTGTCCAGAAGGCTACTAGTGTGTGTAATGCCTACTAGCTGATATCCAACTTAAGGTCCATTTATTAGTACTGTATGTGAATTGTCCTTGTAGACAATTCAGTGCATTAGTCGAACAACTAGGCTAGGGCACACTAGTAGCCTTATGTTTTTTTTCCACTAGTATATGACTTTTCTGCACACTAGTAGGACAACGTTTCCAAACTAGTAGGAAAACTACGTTACTAGTGAGGCAAAACTGCACTAGTTGACATGTGTGCTACTAGTAAAGCACTAGATGTTAAGTAGAATTCTATAATGCCACTAATAGTGCTAGCGGCATGCCGTTGTCAACTAGTGCCCAACTGTGCGTCACAAATAAGATGTCCTGTAGTTGTCCTGATAATATGCTAAATAGTATACTAGTACACATGGGCTTTAAGCTTGTAAGACAAATCAGCGCACTAGTAGAATGACTAGGGTGCCCTAGTAGAACAATTCCATCGTCCTAGGATAGTTTTTTTTCATTACTATATGACAGGTCAACTTTGGAATACTAGTCTGACACGTATGCTACTAGTGAAGCAAAACTACTAGTGGACATTGTGGTGCTACAAATAGGGTCCAGGAGGCTACTAGTGTGTGAAATGCCTACTAGCTGACGTCCATAGTGTATGACCCATGGCTACTAGTTAGGCCTAGTTATGTTATTCATGCAACACAGTAGTTGACTAATTGCATATTAGTAGGCCAAATGTATTATTAGTGTCGCACTAATAGTGGGGGGGGAAAAAAAGATTCCTCGTAAGACACAGTTGTTCTATTTGTGCGTCGTAGTCATTCTACTAGTGTGCTAAATTGTCTTGCTAGTGAGGCCGTTTTTGCATACTGTTGGTCACCTTGTTGGTTTTGTGTTGACACCATGAGGTTTTCTGCCGCTGTGGAGTCAAAGGAAGTCCAGTAGACGGTGAGTAAGAGCTAGTAACTGGGCTTGGGGAGAAAATGTGGGGGCGGACATTGTGTCTGTGTGTGTGTGTGTGTGTGTGTGTGTGTGTGTGCGCGCATATTGCTGTCTTCAGTTTCTACCTCTGAGTCTTCCGGCAACTGTGGTACCTTTACGAAAAGTAGCATGTCAGTCATTAGCCAAGACGAGCATGGGCGTGATAGGCCGGCAGGAAGTGGTCAAACATTTTCCATTTTTCATCAGCTTGAAGGTATCACGCACACACACTTCATTCATTTACGCTCGACAATACACAGTCCAAAGCTGTGTTTATTTTCCAGCCTTGAGCAGAGCATGGACACAGATCACGCTATCTGAGGGGCAGTTGCAGACAAATGGATCAGAATGGAAAGACTGTACTTGAATGAAAACATTGTCTTTTGCGGTCTTCCAACTCAAATAGCTTCACTCTAATTTCGAACTGACGATTTAACCTTGAGCCGTGACTACTTCGCTGAGGTCTTGAGATCTTGAGGGGCAAGGTTGAAACACTTCCAGGCAGATTTTCCCCTAATAGCTTTGCGGAGCACCAACGATATTTCAACTTGTACTGCAAAATTTAAAAAAGTGGAGAGTTGCCAACAGTGGAGAGTTCTTTTAAAAATTCCTTCCGCCTGTTTTGCATTACTTGCCTTTTGAAATGTGCTTCAGGAACTGTTAAATTGCCTTCCCCACTCTGCTTCATTAAGTCCAACACCAAATACTTTAAACAAACAGGAGGACTGCTAAGACACTGAAAACCTTTGGCAAAAAGTTCATTCATTGGAGCCCTCGAACCTTTTGACACTTCTGACATACCCTTTGGCTGACAAAACTCCTTCAGTTTTGAATTTGTTTTCATAAACATGACAGGATTAAGTTGTCCATTCGTCCTCCCTAGAAAATTCTGATTTGGCCTCAGTTCCCCACGTCCACACCAGTTCTTTGAAGTGCAGGTGATTCTCCACCAATGTTCCTCAAATTTTCAGGGCTTATTTCTCTATGTCAAGTCAAGGTCCCAATTCCATAACTATAGTATTACAGTTACAAAAAATAAACCACAGAAACCCAATATAAAAAAAAAAAAAAAAAAACGAGACCAGTTAATCCATTGATAGTCAAAGAACTGAGATCCAGTGAGATTTGCCGACATTTTGTGGCAATTTGAACTCCCAAGTTTTGTGCAACTTTAGAGACGTATAACTTCTGGAAATATTGGTCCAATAACTTTTACAACCTTTGAGAGTCCAGTTTTTTTTATGATGTTCTAATGAGAAAAACCTTTTCTCACCCTCCCATTTCTCATTTTCAACAAATCTCCTGTAGTCCTTCAAGGATTATCGTTCACAGCCAAAGCAACAACCCGATACATTTTTAATGGAATCCAATACAAGATGTTTGAGCTAAGTAGAAACAAAACGGGTTGCAACTTTCAACCATTCATTCATTCATCTTCCGTTCCGCTTATCCTCGCGGGCGTGCTGGAGCCCATCCCAGCTATCTGCGGGCGACAGGCGGGGTACACCCTGAACTGGTCGCCACCCAATCCCAGGCAACTTTCAACCAATGACCATAATTTCTAATCTATTTAAATGACCTGAAACTATGGTAAAGGTTCACAAAAGGGGCACTTCGCACAATTTGCCTCAGTGTCGAGAGGTCTCAGGATCAAGGGTCCTTCGTTTACGTGTTCTCACACGCTTGCGCGGATTTCATTATAGTGGTACTTGGAGCGCTGAGTAATATTTGAAGTATTTGGTGTAAAATGTTTGAGAACCACTGCATTCAATCGGTATAGGGTCACATTCTTAAGTGACATAACATTCCATGAGTCGTACGTGGATGAGAGGGTGTTGTTGACTAAAAATATTCATGGCACTCAAAGTTCAGAACATTAATTAAATCACGGATGAAGTCAATGAGGCAGAGCCTCTACGTTCAACCTGACGCACATGCTTTAAACTTTTACAGCACAAACGTGTACTTTGTGTTCCGTTACATAAGTGAGAAAAAGGCCCAGTGTTGTGTCAGCTGCGTTACGGGGAGCGTAGTTGCCTGCGGTGATTCAACGTCAGTGTCAGTTCCATCGTTTTATGTTTTGTTTGGATTTTTAATCAGGAACAACCGGCCAGAGCACCTGACATGTGCACGACAGTGCGTCCCCCACCTTCCTCGCCTCCCACTTGCAAGAAAAGACACTCAGTGGGCAACAACACAACCCAAAGATAATAAAGCAAACAAGCAAGTGTGGACAACACTCTTGACACTCACCTTCTGAAAGAAATCCTCCCCGCCATTGACTCTCCCCTCTGAGGCAGCTATAGTGGGACAGAGAAGCATAAAAATGATCATTGTTAATCATGGCCACAATGACCTCTCTTTAAGATTGTGTCTTCACATGGCAGCATTTATGGTTGATTTCACTTTCTTGCTCATGTTATGCTTGGCGAGTTACTGGTACCGCTCATTTACAGGAACGGTATTAAAGTCATTCTCTATAATCCCAAAGACTGGACAACAATCCCATGTGACTAATTGACGGATGTAGGGCAATCATTATTACAGGATACAGAAGCCAGGAATGGTCTAATAAATACAATGTTTGAGTCAATTGTTGTGGACTTGCACTTTTTTCAGATTCTTAGGCACAATTCTGGGAATAACTTGGAAACTGCAGTTTAGGAAAGAAGGGTCCCAGTGCAAACAAAAACCAAAATGTACAAGAGCTGGATGCTTCAGTCATTTTCCGAGCACGAAATAGAATACGGAGGAATTCCCTCAGCCTGTCCAACGAGTTGAACTGCCACTGGCTGTTAATTAATGTGAACTAAGTCACTTTTTTTGTAAAATAAGACTGAAGAAATAAAACTGAGGCTTGTATATTATAAGGTATCAACAATGCTGACTTCAGGCAATACATGTAATCATGCTGTCTACGTAAAGTACTCTGTAGGGTGATTCATTTTTATAATATATACTGAAGCAGAACTCCAAATACTTTCAAATGGATGATAATTGACAACATACGCGATGTTAGTTACCTAGGTACAGCCATTTTCTAGGTCACTAGCTAGAGAAAATGACTTTAGTTTGTGAGCTATGAAAATTACTTTAGCAGCAATAAAATAAACTGAATTGTAATGGATCTTCATTTGCCATTGACAGTACATGAAGAGGACAAAACATTTTTTTGTTTCTCATCCAAGTCCAAAGTTAAACAGTTAGCTTGCGAACCTTGCCCTGATATTTCAAGAATTCGTCCACATATTTGCTCTTGCCATGTGAACAGTGATCGAGATGAAACACTCGGACTACAAAAACTGTTAGAAAACACCAGATTGTGCTTCAAAACTTCTAGGAAAACAGTTCTATATACAGTATTGAAAGGTATTACATTGCTGACTTCAGGCATTACATGTAATCATACTAGCATTCATTTATAATATACCTGTATATAGTAGTCATGACGTTCGATTCTATCAATAATATAAAGATAAAGGCAAAAAGACCTTATCTCTATGTTAGAGATGCTTTTTCTGCTTTTACGCTATCTAGCTGCACCAACCAAATTAAAACATCTGATGAAACAATTTGAATTAATGCGCCATTTACATGAATTGCATATGGGGGAAAAACATCTGGTTTCAAATCTGTGACAGTGAAGACAGCCGATAGTTAGCTTGCAAGCTAGCGCAGAAAATTCGAGAATCTATCAACACTGCGGCACATTTTCTCTCGACATGAGAAGAGTGATCGAGATGAAACACTTGGACCACAGTAACTGATTGAAAACAGCAGACTTTTATTCAAAACGTTTTGCGACGCATCTTTAAAACAAATGACATCTATCCAGAGTCAAATTTCTGCTTCATACGATTTCAATTCGGGCCAAGGCTGATGCAACAGGCAGCAACCCGTGCAATTAATCAGTTGTAAAATATGACAGATGCAGTTTGAGTTTGATGAAGTAGTGCTTTGATTCTACTCGAATTGGAAGAGCGACCCACGCTGGATTGAAGACGGAGGGCCAAACACCAAAGCGAACGAGGCTTGTCGTCACTCCAACACATCTGCAAGTCTTCCAGATTGTGGCAGCTCTGCTGATGTAAAATACATATCTGTCCTCCGAGGAGAATTCTCATGTTTCGCTATCGTTTGGGAGAACAGGAAGTTTTAATGACGTCTCTTAACCAACGTTCCCTGAGATAGATATGTTGCCGACTGTCGGAATCTGGGTCAGGAGCATCCACGGATGCAAATGTTGGTAGTTGTATCAAAACTGCCCAGACATTCCCATATTAACATTGATATTTTAGATGCATATGCAGAATGTGAGAAGCCTACTTAAAAAAGTAGCTTTATTTCCATTCAGAGCAGACATTGTGGCCTTTGGCGATGCACATCTACATCATCTAGGAGATATTACACATTTAAAGGCTGCCTAGTAAACAACAACCCAGGAACTTTATGATCACATTGAGAGCGTTTTGCTGTAGCTACATTTCAGACGCGATTTAGGCCAAGCAAATTCTCAGTCTAATATTGCCTCAAAAACAGATGCTGTCTGGATATTTGCTGGATTATTACTGAAAATAAAAAGGGAAAACTATTGGCTGTTGTGTGGAGTTACATAGGCTTAAAATGAAGTTTTCCGATAGCAGTCATATTGCAACCAAGGATCACCATCCTTCTCGTGAGACTTTACCAGCAAATGAAATGGGCAGCCAATCAAAGCTTATGTAAGTCTTTCTTTCAAGACTTATTCTTATTCTCTACAATAAATAATCCAATAGTAAATGTAAGATTAAGAAACCAGGGTGGTTTAACAGGTCTCGCTCAACTCCAGATAGACAAAAATCGATGGATTTCAAGTATATCACGGCACATTTCATAGACAGATACAGCAGATCACAGAGACAATGAGGCTGCAGACTGACAGGAAACTTTGAGAAAACATGAGCAAAAACCTCAGATATGCTGAAAAGGGAACATCCTGTCGACAGATGTGTGGCATGCAAACCAGCCGTGGGAGAACCCAGACACAAGATGGGAATATTACGACACACACTGGGGCTCTTATCATGACAAGGACCCCATCGGCACACCCTTTACAACACGTACTTCCAAACCGAGATCGGATGAAATGGTTCACTTCAAAGAGAGACTAGAAAGACTATTGCAGTTTGTCGATATTTACGGTGCGTCATTTTGGAACAATGCTAAGAGGCTTGGCATGGTGGGGACAACTGGTTAGAGCGCCTGCCTCACAGTTCTGAGGACCGGGGTTCAATCCCCGGCCCCGCCTGTGTGGAGTTTACATGTTCTCCCCGTGCCTGCGTGGGTTTTCTCCGGGCACTCCGGTTTCCTCCCACATCCCAAAACCACACGTGGTAGCTTAATTCACAACTCTAAATTGCCCGTAGGTGTGAATGTGAGTGCGAATGGTTGTTTGTTTGTATGTGCCCTGCGATTGGCTGGCAACCAGTTCTTGTAATTAGATGAATTGAGTGAAAAATAATTTGGGTGTTTTTCTATCAGTTCAGCTCAAAGGTTTGTAACAAAGATGGTTGCAGTGGGGAAAATGTCTTTGCCAGCCACTTGAGGCCTACAATGTCTTTTATAGGCCTGCAACAATTTTGTCTGACAAAAATCTCCTGTATAAACCTAGAATATTCTCCAATATAGGCCAACAACAAACTCCTGTGTAGGCTTATGACAATTTCCTGTACAGGTCTGCAATAATATTTTGTACAGGCCAACAACAATCTCTTGAACCGGTCTATAATAATCTATATAGGTCTATAATAATCTCCTGTGTGGTCCTAAAATAATGAGAATCATGAGGTCAAAGGAACTGCCTGAAGAGCTCAGAGACAGAATTATGGCAAGGCACAGATCTGGCCAAAGTTACAAAAACATTTCTGCTGCACTTAAGGTTCCTAAGAGCACAATGGTCTCCATAATCCTGAAGACGTTTGAGACTATCAGAACCCTTCCTCGAGCTGGCCGTCCGGCCAAACTGAGCAATCGGGGGAGAAGAGCCTTGGTGGGCGAGGTAAAGAAGAACCCAAAGATCACTGTGGCTGAGCTCCAGAGATGCAGACGGGAGACGGGACAAAGTTCTAGAAAGTCAACCATCACTGCCAGTCGGGACTTTATGGCAGAGTGGCCCGACGGAAGCCTCTCCCTCAGTGCAAGACACATGAAAGCCCGCATGGAGTTTGCTAAAACACCTGAACGACTCCAAGATGGTGAGAAATAAGATTCTCTCATCTGGTTAGACCAAGATAGAAATTGTTAGCCTTAATTCTAAGTGGTGTGTGTGGAGAAAACCAGGCACTGCTCATCACCTGTCCAATACAGTCCCAACAGTGAAGCATGGTGGTGGCAGCATCATGCTATGTGGGTGTTTTTCAGCTGCAGGGACAGGGAGACTGGTTGCAATCGAAGGAAAAGATGAATTCGGCTAAGTACAGGAATATCCTGTACGAAAACCTCCAGAGTGCTCAGGACCTCAGACTGGGCCAAAGGTTCACCTTCCAACAAGACAATGATTCTAAGCACACAGCTAAAATAACAGACTGGCTTCAGAACAACTCCGTGACTGTTCTTGAATGGCCCAGCCAGAGCCCTGACTTGAACCCAATTGAGCATCTCTGGAGAGACCTGAAAATGACTGTCCACCAACCTTCACCATCCAACCTGACAGAACTGGAGAGGATCTGCAAGGAGGAATGGCAGTGGATCCCCAAATCCAGGTGTGGAAAACTCATGGCTGCATTAGCTCAAAAGAGTGCTTATGACTGTGTGATATTTCAGTTTTTCTTTTTCAATAAATCTGCAAAAATTTCCATCCCTCCATTTTCTGAGCCGCTTATCCTCACCAGGGTCACGGGAGTGCTGGAGCCTATCCCAGGTATCATCGGGCAGGAAGTTGCCAGCCAATCGCAGGCCACATAGAAAGAAACAACCATTCGCACTCACATTCACACCTACGCGCAATTTAGAGTTGTCAATTAACCTACTATGCATGTTTTTGGTATGTTGGAGGAAGCCGGAGTGCGCGGAGAAAACCCATGCAGGCACGGGCACTCCACACAGGCAGAGCCGGGGATTGAACCCCGGTCCTCAGAACTGTGAGGCAGACGCTCTAACCAGTCTTACATTTTTTTCTGTCAGTTTTTTTCTGCTGCAATATAACAAAGAGTGAAAAATTTAAGGGGGTCTGAATACTTTCCGTACCCAGTGTAAATGATAATTATGTTTTTTTTGACACAATAATGAGTTTGTTTTTTTGTCTTTGCATTTGTCATGCAAAGTTGCTGCCTCTCAACTGAGACAGCAGGGAGTGCTACTCTTTACGCCACCAACCAAAATTACAGGCCATTGTGGAGACACAGTGACTGAAGGATTGAACAAGGGCTGCAGAGCACATCCTTTGTTTTAGTATATTTTCGGCATTTTGTTGGAGAGATAGTTCCTTCTATTACGATTTTAAAATAGAGCGTTCTTCCTTTGTAGCTCAGGTTACACAAGGACATGGACAGGATTTGTCTGCGTCCAGCATGGAGACTCATAAAAGACTCAACTGGACAGCAATAGCCCAAACCACAGATCACATGATGCAACAATAGTGTTCCCCTGTGGTTCATCCTTTGCACCTCTCAGTAGCACACTCACGCAGAAGCTGCTGTCGGCCACGGCTCTCGCCCAGACACTCACACATAGACTCGCTGATGTCACTAGCCCCCCCCACAGGGCCCCGCCTCTTCAAGGCAACATGCATTTATAAAGACACTAAAATACGTACGGTATTGTCTATACATTTTATGCTTGAAATGTGTTTTATTTGCGTTAAAATACATGTAAAATGTTTTAAAACTGTTTTTGAATAAGTTTAATGTGTGTGAGAGGCAAACTATTATATATATATATATATATATATATATTATTTTTATTTTTTTTACATGGTCTCTCTGATTTTCACCTATTGGGAGTGGGTGTGAAACGTTCCCCCCGCGATGGAGATTCACTCTACTGTCGGGGAAAAAACTAATTACACAATCTTAAATGGCTCATATTCTCCTTTATGTCATTATGTCAACAAAGTGAGCAGCAGTTTGTCAGAACCACACCCTACAACTGTCATAAACAATAATGTAATGCAGCAAAAAATATATATTTACATCAGCTCCAGAATGTGCCGAAGGTTTACTAGTCAAAAAGAATAGCATTCTTCCCTAGAGATAAATATCCCGGACAGTTTGAAGACAGTCGCTTGAGATTTCAAACCAATTGCAGGCTGACAAGAAACAGAGTTTAGGTCCTAACTCGTCTTGTCATTTTAGGGCAGGAAAGCCAATTACTGAACGTATCCAATGAGAGTATCTGTCATGACATGTAAAGAACCAATGAGCTGCAGAGAAAACATGAAGGCCTAAACCCTGGCAGATGAAACCAGGGTCTGTTCTCCATTATTTCATGGAGAGAGACTACATTTGGGAGATTCCATTGTTGTGACACCAGTGGAATGTAAACAGTGTTGATTTCTACATTTGTGGCTTCGATCCACGTGCAACAATCAGGCAAACAATACCTTCTAACTCCATCCAGAAGTCTTGGATGGGTTTTACTGGTGGATTCTTGCACTCGCATACAAGTTCAGGTTTGATGGGAAGGGTGAAATACAGGTTGAGGGAAGGCGAAAAAGCCAAAAATATCCACTCTCATCCAGAAACAGCATTGGTCACAGTTGTGATATAAAAAAAGGGTCCATTAATTCTAACTAGTTTACACTTTTCAGTCAGTAATAAACTGCAGATTAGCCAGAGGGTTTCCCCAGAATGTATCCTGTCCATTGTGTATCATAGTCTATGATGAGTACTCTGTCTTCAATAACAATTATTTTAAACCAAAATAGCTTTATCCTCAACTATTACTATTCAACAAAATGGGGAACATGGTGTACATGTGGTTAGCCCCTCTGCCTCGCGGGACAAGCGCTATAGAATATGGATGGAAGCAGTAATTATGCAAATAGTCGAGGGAATTCAACAGATTCAAATGACTAGTACAGTGAATCAATCAATTGAAAAGAATTAAAATGCCAGTAATAACTTCCAGGCCCTGAACTACTACAACAATTTTTGTTGTTTCGTTTTTAATGAAGAAATATAGTACTGTATTGTATAAAGCACAATAAAACTAACGAGAATTTAAAACATTTAAACTGGTTTTATGAAGTTTAAGAGCTGTGAACAATTTTTGGATTACAACACAATGCAAATAAAAAAATGAAAAAAAGAGATGGCTCGTAGTTCGAGAAACTTGTAAATTTGGGGACTTGTAAGTCAAGGTACCACGACTGTATTGTTGAATGAATACCTTTATGACAGTGTGTCAATCAAAACTGAGCATCGTTATCTTTTGCTGAATTGTTTGGTTCACCTCTTGTATTGAATTTATTAGATTGTGCTCTGAGGTCGCACAGGAGGAAAAAAAAAAAAAAAAAAAAAAAAAAAAAAACTCTTTAACCCTACAAAGACTCAATGACGTGAGCAAGATTTCGAGAGAGAAGTCCAGATATCAAGCCGATGCTGCTAAAATTTCATTTCTCGCCTCCTCCCGCATCATCCTTCATAAGTGACGCCAAGCGATTACACAAGGCAAGCGCATTCCTGGTGCCTGGTATCGCCGGTACAGTATCAGGTCCCCTGCCGAGCAGAGGGAGGAAGCCTCGCTTGGAGACTGCTGCTGTGTAAACATGACATTGTTGGGAAATCGCCGTTAATCATATTAGAACCATCGCCGCAGTATTCTTCTCAAGTCTACTTGGCAGATCTCACCGCTCGACTGTGTCTTCTGATACCAATCAGATGCTCTCCCTGCATAACTGGACAGAAAATTAATATTAAGTTCAAGCAAATCATATTTCCCTTCTCTGCACTGAAGTGGAGTTCTGTCCAGAATGGACAGAAATAGATCCAAAAGTATTCAAAAAAAACAAAAAAACAAAAAAAAAAAACTTCTCTAATCAAGGCAAGAGGATGAAATGCAGCTTGGAGTCAATGCTAAGTGATCAGAGAGAACAACAAACCAAAACCAGAGCTTCTCCCAAAAAACTAACACCAAAAGCTCTCGAAGGGGAGTGGTTAAAATGCTGAGTAGCGTGCACGCATGTACGTATGTGTATATAAGTCAGGGTTGCGCACCATTTCATTTCATCTCTGCCCCCACCACCGTCCCACCGTCCCCCCCCCCACACACACACCCTCAAAGAAACATTTCTAAAATAGCAACCGCAAACCAGACAGAATGTAAATCTGCACTCTGACAAGGACAGAAGAAAAAGACGTTGGAGGGCCGTGGAATAACAGATATTCATTTACAGCTCCGGCAGCACAGAAATGGGTCAGAGAGCTGTGCAGCGCTGAAATAAGACTCCCCAGGCTTTATTTTATTTTATTTTTTTTCTCCTCTCTTTCTTTTTTAAGTAATGAATTACAGGTTTTTCCACCGACTGGAGCTCAATTATATTACAGCTGCTGAGAGCTTCATCATGGCCGTGATGGAGGAATGCGGCACGCAAGCAAAGTTTGAATAGCATGAAAAGAAACGTTTAATTGTACCAGCATGTTATTGTGGGGACGGCGGGGGTGGGGGCACGACGAGAAGGTGCGAGGAGGAAGGAAAAGGTGGCGACAGATCAGCAGAGAGTCCTGCTGTGAAATCAACTTGAGTTACACTGTCGTTACTGGCGACCAGTCCGGGGTGTGCTTTTAGCTTTGCTGTCCAATGAACTGCACGGATACCTTGGAAGTGAAAAACGAGCCATCGCTGAAGAGTGGGCCCGCGGCAAGGCAGCAGATTTGAGAGAGAGAAAGGGAGAAAGTCGATCTCACTAGCTAGTGCAGCTAGGTAGCCAGCAGGCTAAGTAGCCATCAGGCTAGCTGGAAAGGCCGGAAGCTTAGTCTGGTCCGTGAGAATTTATGGCACCCGTGACGAGCGCAACACAGACCCGGCCGGGATACTTCCTGTAACCAAGTTACGGAGAGGGATCCTCGTAAAAGTAAGCCATTTTAAACTAAATTTTATTTTTTTTATACGGAGACGCAGTAGCTAAAATACGGAGACACAGCAGCTAAAAAACATCAGTCAAAACGTGCCTGCGTCCTGTCTTCCCGGTTCAATAGATAGATATCAAACAATCTAAGTGGATATTTCATTTGTTGGATTATTATTTTGGAATAGTACAAGGAGTAACGATTTGATTGTTTGCGATACCGATTGCAAGGAGAGCCACAGTCGCCGATGCACTTTTAGCAGTTTACTGAACGGGACACACAGTCAAACCCACAAACACGAAATGAGAGCGCTCACAAAAGGATGCTGTAGGCAAAGCCATAAAAAACCAAGTCTGGACAGTAACATGCTCTCCTGCCATATTGTCACCCAGCTTGACATAATGTCACTATGCAAATGAATTACAATGCAACGCAATTGACGAGTTCCAAATTGTACCATATGTACCACAGAAACCTCACAATATATATTTTTGTAAATATGAGATTATCATTGAAACAGGTTACAATTAAGACAACACATTTTTTGACCAATGCTGACAGAAGGGGGCGGGGGGTGCGTTGTTGATCACACTGCATAGTTTTTGACACAAAATAATTTCATTATTTGTTAGAGTAATAATGCTAGAATTTTTTAAATTCCTTTTTGATTTAATATAGGGTTCACCTCCCACAGGCATTGTCTTTCTGGGGTTTTCAGGAAACAATGCATCTGCACGCCATGTTCGGGATGAGTGGAAGAGCCTAGAGCCACATAACAAACCATTTTGCCAAAACCTGGCATAAATCCACTTAAAAATGGCGAAAAACAGACCGAGGCTAACGCAAGTCAATGCCGGGATTGGAGAACATAGCTGAGACCATAGAGCAGTGCAGTGCGAAGTCTTCAATGAACCTAACATGCATGTCTATGGAATGTTGGCAGAAAACTCACACAGGTATGGGGGATAACATGTAAATTCCACAAAGGAAAGACTCAAACCCAGAACCTCAGAACTTTGAGGCAGACGTGCGAACCACGACACCATCGCTTTAGATGTAATACTTAAAATGCCTTGTCGGAGATTGGGATCAAAGTTTCATCCATTATACATTGAAATCAATTGTTCCACCAGTCATTTTGGGTCTCTAAAGCTTCAACTTGTGCATTAAAACAACTCCGGCGAAAGGTATTATTGAGGAACGAACAAGCCGCGAGCTGGAGGAACATCTGCAGAAGGAACAGAATCAAGACCAGATCAAGTTCATTCTAATCCAGGAAGGTCATTGCGTGCTTCTGCGGCTTTCACATTTAAAAGGCCTTTCACCGTTGACAGCCGTGTTTGCTTTTATTTTGAAATCGTCATCGGAAATGTAAAGCGACCTGTCCTCCGAGCAGTTTTGTTTCGACAGCGGGACCCGTTGGAAATGATGCGTGGAGTAATGTTACAAGAAGGAGCGGCCTGATGGGAGCTATGCGGGGCTCACAGGATGATGGAAAAAGGACAAATGCCCAGTTCTTTATTTAAGAAACACAGGTTTGATTTGAAAATAAGTGCCATCATGTCAATGAAGACTTTATATAAATAAATAAAAAATCTTAATAAAATAAAGAAGTGTTTAACATCCTGTAACTTGTCAAGATTTTTGTTTGGTTAAGTTAGAAGTACAGCGTGAGGTTTTTTCTCATACATATGAAGAATTAGGACAACAGACCACTGTTTAAATCCTCAGGAGGAAGCAAAAGAAAGGCAAGGACTGTGGCGCATTCCCCCTCAAGGCACCCACTTCCTGTCCAATGGTCTTACTCAGCACCCGAGAGGAAGAGGAGGATGAAGCCTCAAAAGGACTTTTTTTATTATAATTTTTTTTTGGTATGACATGACAGAACAAAATAAATATGGTGAGAGCTGTGGAGGCACATTGCCGTGTGTGTGTGTGTGTGTGTGTGTGTGTGCACAACTCATTATCTATTGTCCGACAAAGCTGCCGGATAATAGTTTGGAGTTTCCGAGGTGCTACACAAATTAACTTCATGGAGAAAATGATTCACTAAGCTCAATTGCAGCTTTTTCTCGCAGTTAATGTGCAACCCCATGGACAGATTCTCGTTCACAAGAGTGGAAACCTCATGGGGTTGAGAGTAGGGAGAGTAAGTTGAGTAAGTTCTGTCCTCTGCCCGCGGAACTGTTTTTGTGCCCCCGGAACCAATGTTGCACACACATTTATTGCAGGCGAACGCAGTAGTGATTTTTAGAACACTGTTGGATGTGTAATGTACATATAACATGATGTATGAGTGAGCTAATGCTGATAATGTGACACTCGAGTCACATGACTTGACTCAAGTCAGACTTAAGTCGACAACTTTAGGATTTGAGACTTGCTCGGCTAAAACTTATGAAAGACTCCACTGTACTTGGACTTGAACTACATGACTTGACAAGCCTTGCCTATTTACATTTAAAGATCTGTATTTTCAACATAGGGTGCAATTTGTTGTCTTTTTGAAATAATGTTCTTGTGTGTATTGTGTGTGTGGACCAGGCAGCCCACCACCAGGCTATGATGCAGAGTACGGAGGTCGCCTCATGAAGTAAGTGAGTATCATGGCGGGAGCTCTGGAGATTATTCAATTGTGACTTATGGAGTGTTTTTTTTGTTTTGTTTTTTGGGATAAAATAAGAACAAAAGGAATGGCAACATGCAAGGTTTGCAACTAAAAAATAAGAGACAACAACAACTACGACATGTCAACATCGAACTTCAGCTGTCACGATTGAACCCGCAAAGAATGGTCATTCATGAACTAAGTTTGATGTCGGTTATGTGTTTAATTGAGAAGACAGAGTGACAGACAATACAGAGATTGGGTTTAGAACCATTCAAGAAATGACGTGATTGTGAATGTATATTTGTTGTACAGTATAGATACTGAGTCCAAAGTGACTAATGTATGAATATATGTTGTGAAAAAGCAAAAGTGTATGACGAGCCTTATTATACGACTCACAGAAAGGAATATTGGAATATCCATCCATCCATCCATTTACTGAGCCGCTTCTCCTCACTAGGGTCGCGGTCGTGCTGGAGCCTATCCCAGCTGTCATCGGGCAGGAGGCGGGGTACACCCTGAACTGGTTGCCAGCCAATCGCAGGGCACATAGAAACAAACAACCATTCGCACTCACAGTCATGCCTACGGGCAATTTAGAGTCTCCAATTAATGCATGTTTTTGGGATGTGGGAGGAAACCGGAGTGCCCGGAGAAAACCCACACAGGCACGGGGAGAACATGCAAACTCCACACAGGCGGGGCCGGGGATTGAACCCGGCTCCTCAGAACTGTGAGGCTGACGCTCTAACCAGTCGGCCACCGTGCCGCATATTGGAATATACAGCAACTAAATGGCAATCACTAGTACAGGGGTACACCGGCTTACACGGTTCCCAACGTACGAGGTTTGGAGGAATGAACTAGTTTGCACAGCGGCGTAAGAATACGCGGTCACCTGGCAAAGCCGGCCCACGACTTCATGGGGGCCAGAGGAAAATTGGATTATGGGGCCCTCTATTTCTGCTAATAAAATTTATTATTGATCATTCATCCACCGACTATAACCTTATTGCAGCAGTGTTACACGGCAAGAGAGGACTGAGAAAGCACGATCAGTTACAGATATTTTCACACGATTGTTTTATATTTATGGCCTAAAAGGTATTTGCATACAAATATTTACTGTTATGATAACTTTACTACTGCAGCTTTACTACCGACCTACATACAAATTCGGGTTATTTCGCTATCATAGGAATGGAGTTCCATCTTCAGCCAAGTACACCCTGTATTATTTAATGAATCGCATTTTGGAAGTTACTTGTCCAGCACTGACTAAAAAGGGAAGACATGAATCCAAATGTAGACAAGGTGGATAACTGGCCCAGGAGTAAATGTTAATGCTTTCCCACCACACCGTCTTGTCTCTTAAAAGATAGAAGGGGAAAAAAAGCAGAAAAGTGACCACACAGGATTTTCTTGTCCACATTAAGCCGTCTTTCAAGCTTTCATGCTGCTGTCAAGCTCTCCAAGCTGTTACAACTTGGGAGTTCTAGTCTGCAGTGCCAAGAAGACAACAGTACACTTAGATGGCTACCAGGGTGAGATTCTGTTTTTACTGTTTTCCCCCTGCAAAAAAAAAATCTATTTACTGATTTGACCTGCCAAGTCCAGAGACGGTCAGAAAGAGTTGGAACTGCTGGCTTCATAGTTTCCACTTTCTCCTGGAGAAAGTGGGCCAAAAACAGAGACAGCTGCAGGGATTTCGAGTAACTATGAAGTCACGCCAGCTAATCATCTTTTTAATGGTCATTTTTATTTTCCAAAAGTCACACAACCCGTGACGACATGCCCGTGCACCGTCATGAAGTTCCTATTTCCAAATGACACCTTTTTCTTGACTACTTTTAGCTTGTTTGGAAGGCTTCTTTAAATTTTTGACTAATGGTTCATATAATTGCAGACTTTGATACAGTTCCATTTTCCAAATTCTAAAAAAAAGTGTTTCAATCCATCTTAGATAGCCACTGTCGTGTTATGGGATGCTGGGAAAATGTGATTAAAGACTATATCTATCTACTAAAAATACATTTTGGTCCTTGATCCTCCAAAGGATGTGTGTTGTGTACCAGGCCACAATTGGGATGCAGCTTTGTTGGCAGAGTGAGTGTACACGACAGATTTTTGGGCCCTTCGGTCTGGCCCAAGTCAAATTTGCCTGCACGCAGCACAGCGGTCACTTAAGTGATCGTCAGTGCGACCACCACTGTACAAAATTTCCATCAACAGTTACGTTTGTTGCAAAATTGCAGTTAATGTGTTCTCTATCCTCACGGGCCGGATTGGCCCCCTTGACGCGCCGGTGCTGGCTCGCGGGCCGTACGTTTGACACGACCTAGTCTAAATGATGAAAACAGCAGTTTGTAAAAACGGACGACACGTACGTGAATGATACAGGAAGTGTAAAATTGTCAAAATATCAAATTGTAATTAGCGTTAATACTGTATTCAGCGCAATGCGCCTGTGTGCGCTGTCTGTTATAATAATACACTTTCATGTACATAATTGCGTTTTCAATGGCAGCAATCTGTTTGTGTATGTAATAGGTCGATGGAAAATAAACATTTGTGATTGAATTTTATTATGTTCAGGTATGTCTACTCATTGACCAAAATCTAACTGAACAGTAAAACGTTTGTGTTGAACATACAGTATTCTGATTTGATATACTGATTAAAACGAGATAAAAAGCCTTCAAGTTCATATAAAATAGATTAATAGCTTAATAAAGTGCTACCACAAATAAATGGTCATTTAGTCATTTTAAATATGTTTCGTGGGGTCTTCCATGCGTAGTAATTCTAATTTCAAAAACTACATTGGGTTGTGTGATGATTATCGATTATTATTGTACTCAAAATAAAGCGGGTTGCTATGTTTTTAGAGGCTGCATTTGTCATTTTTTGTTTACATTACATGTGATATTATCATTTTAGCCGTGACAATTGTGAAATTTAAAGACAGTTTCATCTACGTACCATAAACAGTAAGTTTATACACTGACAGGTATTCAAAAGACAGTTTTCAGATCAGATTTGGGATGGAAAGTTACTGGTTTATATAACTATTTTTACAATATTTACTTTACTCTATTGGCTGTATTTTATCTACTGTGTGCCGTTGTAACACCCGAATTCCCCCTCTTAGCATCATTAGAGGATTGTTTTATTTTATCTTGGTTTAAGTGCTTCACAAAGAGTCGCCACCATTCTGAGCAACTTCACTCTGTAACAGCCAGTTGGGCATTCAGGCCGCCAACTCGTGCAAAAATCGCAGATGCAAAGCTATCATTTGTGCAGTGACCGCAGCATAGTTTGACAGTTGCTTTCGGCCAAACGTCGCATTTTTTTTTTTTTTTTTTTTTTTTTTAAACAATGGAGCGAGCCAGCAATATGGTCACACACAATTAAAGCAGACATAAAAATACCCCAGACCTCTCGTGAAATAATGTCCATACAATAAGAAGGGGTTATAACATGTCAAACAGCAGCTAATCCAATGAAAACACAGCCAGATGTAAAGACGGCTCAGTTTTAGGACAAAACGCTGAATCGAACAGGAAAGAATTGTTTTTGGGGTCTGATAGAAAAGCGAAGTTAACTTCATAATAGTCCAGTTGAATACAAAGTTAACAAAACAAAAACAGTGATGTCATACAGTGGACGTGACTCAGTAAGTAACTTTGGTTTTTGCTTGTACAGGATGCCTCTGTTTGTATGTGTTGCTGCTCCTTTTTTAAAAATGTTTTATTAAATTAGCAGTTGTTTATGCTGTGAGAATAGATAGCCTTTTGCATGATATATTAGCATTAAGATAGCAGACTCGAGTGCTAAATTACAAGGGTTGGTTGAACATTTTGGTGTTAAAATACACAATGTTTAATTATTTTATATGTGCCAGTTTTATAGTAAACTGCAACTGGGAGTGACAAATGACCAGCGTGAGGCAAGCGTGGTCTTTTATTTGAAGAACTGTATGTGCGATGGAGTAAGAACAAGCACTGAGTAATACTTTAAAAAGCGGGTCTTAATAAATTCAAGTGTGTTTTAATAAATGTGAGTTTAAAGCGTGTGTGAGGGGTTTTTACTATTTTTCTTTTAATATCATTTTTTTTTAACCTATCCTGGGTGGATTTGAATCGTATCCCCTGAAATAAACAGGGTTCTCTATGCTGTGCACGCAAATAATGATGAGTGAATTTTCCATGAAGTCAGTTTTCAAGGACTGAGATCAGAATTTTGATATGACCCATTTGTCATCCATTCATATGTTTCCATGCATCTCTGCAACTGGAGAAAAAGCGTAATAGTGGAGTTGTATCTCGAGTAACGAAAAGACGCCTCGGACTGCCTACTGAGAAATAAGCAGTACAACATGAGCAGACATCCTGCATTATTCCTGGAGGCAGGATGAGGTCAAGGGTTAAAGAGGTTGCATGGTTCAAATAATGCGGCCTCCCGAGCTGAACTAATAAATAAAGCAGAGGAGTGCGGTTGACAAAGGAACGCACGCAACATTCTGTGCTCCAACCCAGCCAGAGTGAAACCATGGCTGCTGACAAACCAAGAAACCAGGAACATCCAATCAACTAGGTCCGTTTACACACAACACGAAAACATGACGCATACAACAAAGTGTGACGTGGCGCACGGTATGTCCGGGACACTTGGATTTTGGGCCGCTCTCGAGCTAAGTTGTTTTCCTGGAAGAGTTTGAGATGACATGGAGCTTTGAGGAATGCACTTGAGCAAGCGCAGCAGCGCCAGACATGGGCGACGACATGTGCGCCGAGAGATAAACATCAACTTAAGCGGGGTACGGCGAAGCCCCCTTTGTTGCAGGGGATGTTTCAGAACCGCATTCAATAGTTGAAAATCTCTAAAAAAATACATGTTTAAAAAAATTGTAAATGCATTTGAACACAAAATAAATTACCAGCATGAAATGTATAGAAAATACTGTATGCATTGTAAGGAGTGTACGTGCATGTGCCTTTAAGAGGCGGGGCCTGTGGGATGGCACGTTACATCGCAAGTCTGCGTGCGAGTGTCTGGGCAAAAGCTGTGGCTGACAGCAGCTCCACTGTTCAGTAAACGGCTGAAAAGCGGTGTCGACTACACACACGGACATGCCATTGTAAATACCGAAAAGGTTTACCATTTACAATTGTCAGGGACGAAAAATCGCACGGAACACACCCCACAAGATAATCGCTCAGGATAATCTTTTAGAGCCATCAGACTATCTTGCATTTGATGATATAGCGTGTACCTTGCTTCATTCGGAACAACAACAACAATTTAACCGAAAATCCTCTAACCTAAAACAAATCCAGAGTTAACGCATTGCTTTCACAATACAATCCAGGTTACAACCTCAGGTACACGTACACACAAATCCTGCCTTGACAATGCTTCCACCTCTTAATACCACCAATATTACTTCACAATTACAGAAACCATTACTACGATATAATAACGCAATAAAAGAGCACCCAACCGGGCCACACATCTGGAGCAGTTCAGAATCTATATTTATCTAATAGCGTGACCAAAAAAAAATAAAAAATACAAATACATATAGCCACCACAGATAAATGTATTAACGTGCAAGTATTACTTTTGTGCAGACCAGCACTACTGATTCTGAAAACAGATTGACATGACAGCTCAGAGGTTCAAATCTGACTGGGGAGAGAGAGGAAAGAGAAGAAAAGAAAAAAAAACGCACTGGAAGCAGTGCAGCCAAGAGAAAGGCTACGAAATGAATAGACCACTATCGGTTCTACAGGTATAGTAGAATACTTAATTTGTTTAGTAATAGGTTGGCTCACTGCATGCCAACCATTTGAAGTCAATTGCTCTAAGTGGCTCGTTGCTGATCATCTCCGTTATGATGAGATGATCACATGGCAATCAAAACAAATCACGCGTGTACTTGAACATGACTCAAATGGGTTCAACGTGACTTAGGTGCAACTTTTTTTTTTTAATGCAAATTAAACAAAGGCCCATTAAGGGACGTTGCTCAAAAGCGAGGAAAATAATAATAATAATAATAATATGTTTTTTTTTTTTTTTTTTTTTAAATACCTAGTAACATGAATTCCAGCTTCTTTCGGTCCACTCGAAAACGCTCCTCGGTCCACTCCGGGTCGGGCAGCTGGTGAGGTCCGCTCAGGTCCTCCTCAGAGCCCGGCAAAGGCGAGTCTGTGCTGCGCTCGCTATTGGAGCCCTGGTCCGACTGTTGCTGCTGCAAGTATCCGCTTAAAGCGTCGCACTGGGCGGCCATGGCGGTGCTACTCGTCGGCGGTGGCGATGCTGGAGGACTCAAAAAAAGTTGCCGAGTTGTGTTGCACCGCGTGTTCCGTCACTCGGGAGCTGGGCCTCGCGAAATCTTCACGCACCGTCATTTCCCCCCATTTGACCGCCGATTTTGGGGGGGACTAAAAATAGGCAGACTCCGACCTCTCTGCAGGCTGTGTTCAGAAGTGCAGCGGCTGCAGCCAACACGCCGAGAAACTCTTGAAGAAAAGTTTCACATGTCATCCTGCACCAAAACTCCTCCCAGACTTTTCCCTTTTTTTCTCCTCTCCCCCTGGCTTCAAGCATCCATTTTTTTTTTTAGTAGGTAGTGTTTGGAAAGCCGTTTGAGCATTTATTCATAGCCTTAATATACAGCACAAGGTTCATGTACTTGTTCACTCTTTGTCCTGACTAGTAGAACGATTGTCTCAGTCATAACATTTTTCCCACTACTGTATTCTCCACATTAGTAGGACAACTTTGGCATACGAGGGCATGTTACTAGTGAGGCAATACTGCAGTTGTTGACAACTGCTCACTACTAGTGCTACTAATGAAAGCACTAGATGTACTACTAACACACAGTTGTCAAATAGTGCAGTTTTGCCTCAAAAAAACATGTACTTGTACAACTAATGAAGACAAAAGCATACTAGTACAGGAAGTCATTCACCGTCATTGACGGCTGTTGAATTCAAATACGTTAACATGGAGGAGAGGCGGTTATTTAAGCTACGATCCACAACTATTCTTTCAAAAATGTAAAAAAGTAATTTTCACACAAGTCACTACAAAAGTAGATGACAGAATGCTGATTAATCCCATCAGCTTCTCACATATCTTGCTATATGTTTCAGTATATATTTTTATTAATTTAGTGACTATCCTATACATTCTCACGCTGGATCACTTAATGGCTCTCTAAAATGACGTAGCGGAAATGGCGTATTTCATGGGTAGGCCCGTATATGGACAACACGCAGGTCGACTGAGCCAGAGAAAGCATACGGGTTTGGAAGTAGGAGGAGGCTGGACACGCATTTAGTCTATGTCATATCAAAGCAACGAATGATTTGTTGTAATGCCGACTTCCAGCATTAGGGGGCGCTGGAAATTGTGGATTATAGCTTTAAGATAATAGACTACTAGTGAAGTGCTAGATGCACTAGCAACACAGTTAACTAGCACAGTTTTGCCTCACTAGTAACATCTACGACTAGTGAGGACTAAGACCATAATAGTACATCGACCTTGTAGAACTACTATGGCACTAGTATACAATTTACTGAGTTTTTTTCCACTACCGGATGACATTTCTGAACGTTAGTTGAACTACACAACTAGTCAGGCATAACTAGCACTAGTTGACAACTGCATGCAATAAGTACCAGTGACATGAAATTCTACTAGTTAACATCGAATGGTTGACCAGTAGTACAAGTGCACCTCGTCTTTGTTTTACAGAACCAGATTGTCCAACGAGGGAGGTCAAAGAGCGTACTAATTGACAACTGCTCAGTAATGAACTTATAAAATCCAATTAGTTAATCTCTACCACTTCACTAGTAGTATTTGCAGGGCACAGATGTCAACTAGTTCAATATTCTACCTCGCGACTAACGTAGTTGTTCGACGAGTACGCCAAAGTTGTCCCGACTAGTGCGCTGAAATGTCATCCTACAGTCGCGGAAAAAACTGTTCATTCTAAGAGCCAGTCGTTCCACCATAGCACTCAAAGAGTGTTATAGTACATGACCTTAAATTGGATGTCAAGCATATGGAATAAATGCTCAAACTACTTTCCATATCAGTGATAATACATACTCTATACTGCTCGTAGTACATGAAACACTGCAAATGGTTTCACGTGGGCAGTCTTGCGTTCAGGCCATGGATTATGCACCACACAACTGGTTTATTGGCCTGTAGAGGAAACAATCCACATCCTGTAAGAGGGAAAGAGGAAGCAATACTGGAAAGTTCAAGCAAAACAAAACACGCCTACGCCACGTGAAACGGACCCACCAACCGAGTGCAAGATGCAAAGTAGAACACATTCTGGAGTTAATTGTGTTGCTGTTTCTGTTAGGAAATGAGCAATGACACTTGTATGCTCTTTGTTTATAGAAAAAGACACTTGTTTTTCCCCTTTCAAGGATTTGCTTTTATTCCTTAATTAAAATTTGAAATGTTCCAACAATTTAACAAAAGTGAGCCGGCTAACTGCATAGATTTAAAGTCGCTAGTCACTTTTTGGAAAAATAGTCACCGGGGGAGGTGGATAAAGTCAAAAATACAGTGACAAAAGTTGCTGATTTGGCAACACTGACTGCTTTTGTAAACTAGCTCCACTACGTACGCAGCCTGATCCATAGTGTGTATTCATTTTCAGATCAGTCGTATTCATGTATAAAAAAAAAAAAAAATGTAACAACTTTTGAATGGTGAATTGCCACCATACAAATCAATTTGCTTCCATGCTATTCTAAATGAGTAAAAGCCAAAACGACTCGAACAGACATAACTTTATATACACCGATTGCAAAGCAATTCAATAACCTTATGCTCTAATGAATGTAGAACATAATTTCTGACAAATATTTCATAAACACAAAGGCTATTTTGTACTGGAGTGAATTTGCAAGGCCCTCAAGGCATGTGCAGAAAAAGTTGAGGCTGCCCCCTAGTGCTCACCAAAGTTATAACTGACATGCAGGAACTGATGGGCGTGCTTTTCTTACCGGAACAAAATCAAATCCAACTCAAATTTCCATGCGTTTAATGCAAAGTAAAATGAGCATAGTTTTATTCAATATAAATCTCTTAAAAGTAAAATAAAAAGAGGTATGATCATCATCATTGCTAATAACATAATAAAAAAAAGAATTCCAATTTAATGAAATCAGAATAAACTTAACAGTTGAGAACAATTGGGTCAGGTCAAGTTTGAGTAGTGAAAGTGCTCCCAGCACAGACAAGAACCAGCGTGACTAAAGTACTTTTCTTTTTTAACTTGAGGTGTCCAGGGGACTGTTGCAGAAACTTCACTTGCCTTCACATCGCAAACTTCTTAGTCCATTCTCTGGCGACTTCGTTGTACCTAGACGCAACAAAACCACAACAGTACAATTTGTTAAAAAGGAGTTTTGACCGACTACAACAACAACAACAAAAATAAATAATTGTGCCTTTCACACTTACTTTTGTCTGTCTGATTTGTACGTGTGCGCTATGTCAGGGACTAATGGGTCGTCGGGATTGGGATCGCATAGCAAAGAGCATATGGATAATAATACTGGAACGGGACAGAACAGAGAAACGCGTTACTATCAGTAACGGGCAACTCAAACTTGGGCATCAACAAAACTAAAATATGTGTACATAAACATTTTTAATTGACTTTTTGTTATATTTCACCCCAAATCTTAGGCTGGGACACAATTTGAGTGTCTGCGCATGCGGGTTATTTAATGTGTTACGTTAGTATAAACACAGTCATATTGGATAAGTGTCCCTTGAAGTGGACATGGAAATAGTCAAATGGGACAGATATAGACAATGAAACGGAAACTTGGACCTGCAGTGTAAGCCCAGCTGTAATCCATATTTGATTAAATACAGTAACAATCTAAACAAAGCATTCCTGCTGTCACCACTGCGCTTAGCATGAAGCGCTAACTTAATCATACCTTTTGATACGGTAAGGGCAGGTGACCACTGCGACCTTAGGATGTCGAGGCAGATGCTTCCATTGCTGTTTATATTTGGATGATAGATTTTTGTCGTGAAAGCCACCTGTGGGAGGAACGAGTCAAAGAAACAGAATGTTAATTGGTTAAATGGCATGCTTTTATTGTTTTACATAGAATGTTACAAGGACCCAAATGATATCCTAAAATGCCTTCAAGGTGACATTATGGAAAACTGAATTTTTAATTGCTTGTATACAAATAGTTGGGGGTGTGGAGGGCCTAGCCCACCCAAAAAGTGTGCGATTAAACAAGTAAATATTTGATTTTCCTATTTCTGAAATGTGTGTGAGTGAGCTGTTCTGCACTCCTGACATTATCATGTCAAAGCCAAAAGCTAAGCAAAGCTGCACTTGATCTCTGGGTAAAGTTGTCATTGCGGTGGGGATCGGGGGTATTTGTCTTTGGTCATGTGTCACTGTGTAATTCAGTGGCTTGGTTGGTAACAATGAAGTGCTGCCTCCACGGAGGAAAATAGAATCCATGCCATCTTATAGTGTGCTTCGCAGTTCACGGTCGCTCTTTTAGAGAAACAGAGCTCTAAGTGCAGCCACCTCCAGTCGGCCAGGTAACAAAAGCCATACTCGCTACGGGCCCCACAAGTATGTGGGGCTGGAAAAGGGAGGACTCACTTGTATGTTACAGGGTGCCCTCCCAAACAGGCTCATCAGCAAGACACGGTGTGTAAAGTGTGCTATTATGTTTTATTCTTGGGTTATTATGACAAAAGCATGTCACAAACGTGTTATCAAGACCTGGGAACTGTTTCAAATTGTGAAATAAAAATGCTGTGGTACCTCGAAACTAAAATTTTCCAGCTGTGAAATGAACCAAAAACCTCTGGAAAAGTAAGTCTCATACCCACACAAAAACTGCAGCGGTCAAACTAACTTAAAACGGTGCCTGTAAAGTTAATAAAAGGCTTTATTGTGGTGAGAGTTTGACCCGAGCATTGATTAATCTAGTTTCCATTATTTTCTATGGGGGGAAAAAAAGCTTTGAAAATCAGTAACTGATTCTGTTAGACATATAAGGTTTCACTGTACCCAAACTGGCGGGACGGTGAACGAATGGTTTGCGTGTCTGCCTCACAGTTCTGAGGACCGGGGTTCAATCCCCGGTCCCGCCTGTGTGGAGTTTGCATGTTCTCCCCGTGCCTCCGTGGGTTTTCTCCAGGCACTCCGGTTTCCTCCCACATCCCAAAAACATGCATGGTAGGTTAATTGAAGACTCTAAATTGGCCGTGTGACTGCGGATGGTTGTCTGTCTGTATGTGCCCTGCGATTGGCTGGCTGGCAACCAGTTCAGGGTGTACCCCGCCTCCTGCCCGAAGATAGCTGGGATAGGCTCCAGCACTCCTGTGACCCTTGTGAGGATAAGCGGCTCAGAAAATGGATGGATGGATGGACCGAAATTTGATTCATAACAAAGACTTCACTGAAGGTCGCAGCTAAATCTGTGAGATTAAAAACCTACCTTGGGTGGTTTGAAGGGATAGTCTGTGGGGAAATGGACAGATAAGAAGAAAACCCCTCCATGATATGGGCTGTCATTCTGAGATGGAAAGGAAAACAGGTCAATTGAGACAGCGAACATTTTCATTAGCTCTTGCCATCCATTGAAGTCATGACAAAGAAGACATGCTGATATTAAAAAACAAAAAAAAGAAAATCTAATGCTATTATCTTAGCAGTGTCACAGGACCACCATATGTTCCACTGCGACAGTGTGTGCCAGGTTAAACTCTTTAAAACAGGAAACGGGGTGCTGCAAAGTCAACATAAAGCCCTATTGTCTACACGTTCAGAAGCAGCATGCCTAAAAGAAATACAGGAGAAGAAAAACAAAAATAAAAACAAAAATCTAGAAAAATCTTACCGGTCCTGCGATGGTGGCTTGCCAATGGAACACTATGGAAGACAATAAAGGTTATTAAGCAACTAGAAAGACAAGTTACTTCAGAGATTGTGTGTGTGACTGCCGAGAGTCCATGTTACTGTGTAAGAAGTCAAATACCATACATATTGTAACAAGAACCATGGATACTATCATGCAAACATGCCGCACGAGAACTACAACCCCAACCTATTCGCGATTTGCAGACTCACCTACTTGTGATTTTCCCGTGGAACCGGACTAACAAGTATTTGCTAAAAAAAAAAAATACGCACTATTCACGGTTATTTACATATTTCGTAGCTCTTTCTACAATGCCACAAGATGCCATCAAAATGCCCTACTCCTCCGAGGGTGGCATGTTAGTGGAGAGGTAGCTAGCCCCCTGGCTGATAGTCAGCCAACATCAGCATTTGACATCTTAGGCTTTGCAGTTTTTATAAACAGATCATTCCCTTGCCCATGCGTCACCAACTGACACTGAAGCAGCAAGGCAAAAGTGGCCACCCGGTAAAAAGTTTTTATGTCCCTCGACTGAAGTTCAGCACCAGTTTGAGAAGCTTTATGGCCGTCACACTCCACCGCATTGTACAACTTACACCATCCATTGCAAGTTTCTCGAAACAGGATGTGTTCTTGACAAACCAGACAGAAGGCCACTTACTAACACTGAACTTCTAGAGCAGGCGTTCACGCAAAGCCAGGGAAAGTCTATCCAGAGGGCTACACCGGAACTCGGTATCAACAGAAGTTGAATTCAGTGGGTGCTTCGGAAAGTGATAAAGCTTTACCTGTACCGACTTCAGGTTGTTCAAAGGCTTCAAGCGGAAGATTATTGATGCTCAACAACCTTATCGGTTTACCAAGAACAGATCCCGTTTCAAGAAACTTGCAGCGTAAAATGGACAGCGTAAATTGTACTACGCAATGGAGCAGGGTGACGGCCAAACTGGGGCTTAACTACAGTTGGGGGCAGAAAAACGACTTGCCTGGCAGCAATTTTGCAACGCTGCACCAATGTCAGTTGGCATGCCCTGGGCAAGGGAATGATTGGCTTACAAAAACTGCGAAACCCAAATTGTCAAATGTTGATGGCCTCATGTTGTCCCAGTGTTACCTTAAATAAAATAGAAAAAAAGTAAATGTACAGTGACTTTTGGGAGACCCTATACTATACAGTGAACCCCCGCATTCTGATGGCTCAGATTCAACTATTCTTTCCCCCCCCCCCCCCCCCCCCCTCTACTTTGGAGGGAACCAACCCTGAATCGATTATTGGTGGTATATCTCCTCCTTATTCAATAATTTTGGACTTATCCCCCCACCACCCACAAAGCAATTATAATGGGTGTCAATTATCCACTGATTTTCGCGAATCAAAGTCCAGGAAAATGACGTCATTGATTGGCTCCGCAAAAGACATTGACTCCTCGTTCCCGCGTGCACAGTATATTTGAATCCAAAAGCTAGTTTACTTTTAGCCTTGTTGCGTGTCTTTTGACATAGTACTGCAAATATCTGACGGCCAATTAAGTTATTTAAAAAATGGCGGCGACATGGGACAGGCAACACGTATTGCCCGGATCAGACAACAATACAAATTGGCTCTTTCACGATTGCACTGTCAGACTACTTCAATAAAATCTTGTATTCCGATATCACCGCATACCGTTTTTTACGATCATTGGGCTTTATCTTGTCAACTCAAATGCGACTGGATACACTGGTGACCGTGGTGACGAAAACAAGAGTGGAGCGCGTCGACTTTGTATTATAAGGACAAAATGGGGAAAACGTGTGTCGGTGGTCACCGGTGCTCAGGACAGGAGAGGACGTTCGTTTAAGGCTTGCTTGAGGTATGTTCACGTACTTTTAATACGATACGGTTCACAAGCAGGCAATAAAATGTTATGTAGACTAGCAAGCTAGTGGTACCACAAACGGTTGGACGTAAACATGCCGCCGCTCTGTCGAATCATGTTCTAAAGTTTCGGTGTGGGTGAAGTCATTTAATTAAAAATAAAGTAATGCAATTACAGTAAGTTAGGACCCATTATTTTTGTCATGTAATGTTGGTTTGACCTGACTGATTAGAATACACAATCTGATTAAAACAGTGATTTCCAACCGTTATGGAGCCAAGAAACATATTTTACAATTGAAAAATCTCACAGCACACCAACAAACAAAAAGGTCACAAAAAGTGGATACATTAATTACTGCATTTACTTCGTGCCATCTAATAGAAGACCATTCATTTGTTCTGTCTGTCACTATGCTTCACTGGCATAAAGATAGATTATTTATTATAAATATATTTTTGGAGCAATTAAGTACACAAGTATATACAGTAAATGAACAGGTCATTTAAGTAGACACAGTCCTCCATCTTGTATCGGATCGGTGATCGGTTATTCTTTTATTTTAAACTCCCTGATCGGTCCCAAAAATCCTGAACATGTAAAGCCTAGTTATAGTGCACTAAAGGGTAGGTTAATTTAGGATTTGGAATTTTAAATATCTAACTTTTTTTTAGTAGGGTATGTATCACTTAGGGGGGCGGGGGGGGGGGGGGGGTGAGGCTAACAGGAAAGTAGTAAATAGTGTTTTTACAGGTTGACAAACTCCAGCATCTAAAAATCCAATTAATGTGTAAGCCATTTATTTTCAATTTTAATTTTGTAAGATGAGTTTGAAATTTTTGCTTTGAGATCACAGTTTAGAGTACATATGGTTTTAACAATTACTATTGACAATTGTAAACTTTTTGGGGGTATTTGGCAAAATTCCATATATCACAAGCAACCCTGCATACTATGTAAATGGGATTATGAGATGTCATTATCATCAAACAGCTATGATCTTTTCAGTAATGCCATGACATTGTCACGTTTCTGTCCATGATCTGTATTTTTTCAAAAAGTCAAATCAGGGAATCAGGGAGGTTTAAAAACTGTATCCGTTTTGTCGCACTATGGTTTCGACACTCAGCATTAGAGGGCTTTAAAACAGACCTGCAGGTATTAACACACGTCTGTGTATCACCTACAGGTATTTACTTGGGGAATAATAGAAGTAGATGACGATGATTGTAAAGACAAACCATCTTATATGACTCACTGTCGTCTCCTACGGGTCCAGCCGAACACGAAGCAGGAGGGTCCCGCTGCAAATCCGTCAATTCCTAACAACAAACACAATTTGAGCCATTTTTGTAACACTTCCAGGACTTGGGTGAGGAACCCGACGTTGAGCTCAAGTGACGACCGGTGGTCGGACGTGTAAAAAAAAAAAAAAAAAAAAAAACACACACACGATGAAAAGTGAGTCAAAACACAAGCGAACACGCCTTACATCCCTTGCTAGGCCAATTTTAGCTCGCCGCAAAGTTAGCTTACTCGTGATTGGAACTCTACGTGCCAATGACTTAAATGTTAGGATTGTAGCGTCAGGGGTTGTTAAGATTGACTGCGTGTCCGTTTTACGTAAAAAGTTAAATCCGTCCACATGAATGTTTATATTAAACTAGTTACCAAACAAGGCGCTAATGTTTGATGAATTAACCGGCTATATCGACGTGTCCTAGCGACTTTAAATCAAATCAAAATAGAGGCGATATGGGGAAAACTCACCTTCTTTATTCTTTTCAAAGCCATGATAAGTCTTCGGTGTTGGGTAGCGGAGAGTGTGGCGTCAAACCGACAACTGTCAAGGCGTAACTAAGCTCACTTTGACCCGACTCGATGTTAATTGTTTGGAGACGAAACGGGTTCGCTTTTGTTTCCGCGTTTTTGTTTGAGCTTGGTGCATTGTGGGGATTGTAGTTAGCGAGGCCAGCCTCTCTTAAAGGGTCCGCGCGCTCAAGACCTTCAAAGTCAGAAAGTAAGGACACTTTGCGAACTCACCGCACTGCTCTGTCATTGGTTACGTATGCGTCACATGGGCAATGGGCACCATGCTGTTACCAAGTGTCTCCATGTCCCCCGTCGGCATGCGGTTAAGTGGGGTGTCTTTGCGAAATTTTTGCCATTCTCTGAGGGGATTTTTGTCCAAATGGTTTGCTGTGTGGCTGGAGGTTGTTCAAATCATCCTGGACACGGCATGAGTATGCTTTGTTTCCCAAGAAACCCAGAAGACTACATCATTCATACTGCATTCTTTTGAAAAAACAAAAGAATTAAATGAATATTTTTTTAACTTGAGGCTGATTGTTTCTTTGTGGTAAGAAGTAGCTTGTCGCTGTCAAATATTGCTCACATTCAATTGTTTTAGCTTGTTAATAATTAACTCGTACTTCCGTGTTGGCTGCAATGACGTGTCAGTAAAGTTCATTCAAACCAAGCACAGAACACGAAAGCTGCATAAAAATACATGTATTAAATACGTCATTGCATATTGAGTCAACATTATGCAATATTAAACACACTGCATTTCCATAAAGTGTTTGTTTATTATTGTTAGGGATAATTTGACAGTGAACGCAATCATAAGGCCCATGCTGGCTACTATATAAGGTGGGTAACAACATGGTGCCCGCGCACATAGCTGTCCAGCCTTTCTTTATAGACGACTTTAGAGATCTTTTCACCGTGACGTTACACATATTTCTGGGTGACAAACCCTTCTATGTCAGTCATTCGACCTGGCAGAACAATTGGGAAAATGGGGTCAATGGCCTTCAATGATGATTTTAGCCTTCTTCTGTAGTTGAAATGTGTCAAGTGTCAGTTGAAAAGATGTTACGGAAGGTAAATGGCTTCCAAGGGAGATCCAACGCTGGCCGTAATTTACATTTCACCAGGTTAAGTTAGATGTGGTGGAAATTCAGACATCGCTAACGTGATCTAAGAGTACTGTTACTTTAGAATAACATGACTCAAATAAAGTCAAAAAGTTGTCCCTCTAGTTATTACTTGAGTAAGGTTGAATAAGTATTCAGCGGGGGGGAAAAAAATCAGTAATATTCAACTACATGAATATTAAAGACACAAATATAAAATAGGAATGTCGAAATTCAGATAATGCCCAACAATATCACTTGAACTAAAACAAGATCTTTTTATGAAAGAAACTGATGCAAATTGAGCCACCAGAAATTATCTTAATTTAAGTGTTTCGTTGTTTACACACTTGCAACAGTGTACTGTAGTTCAACAATTTGCTTTCACGTATTGCAGTTGACCTGCTGGTTTTATTCCACCGAGCATTGCATTTTGTAAACGCAGAGCAGGACAGCCTCTGGTCTTGTTTGTTTCTCAAGTTCCAAGTGATGTTCTTGTAGCCTGAAATGCCGCCATTCTAGGCAGACACAGGTACAGCTTTTGTTTTCTCAAGTGCATCCATCCATTTTCTATTTTGCGTCCCGTCCCTCGGGTCGTTGGTCAGCTAAATATAAATTTTCTGCCATGGTTCACCAAAATGAGTCACTTTAAAAACTCCGTTTGATTGGTCAAATGGCATCAAATGTCACTTGCTGTTACAGTGGAAGCCAAAATTGATCACGCAAGCAATAATAGGTTTGGTAGATAAAAATACAAGTAGCGAGCGGAATGTAGTCCAATGTAACAGAGTAAAAGTAATATTTTCTGTCTTAACTAAAATACCAGTAAAAGTAAAATGTATATTGCTTTAAAACTACTGTACTCCAAAAAGTCATTAAATAAATGTAAAGGAGTAAATGTGGTTTGTTAAGATCCACCTAGTGGTAGTTAATTGCTTTCTGTCAAATGTAATACCCTGGCACCTATTATTTACAAACATGAAAAGGTCTATTTATCCTCTGAAAAAAATCAAACCATGAAAACAACAATCTTGGCACATGTAAAGCAAAAAATAAAAAAATAAAATAAAAATAAATATATATATATATATATATATATATATATATATATATATATATATATATATATATATATATATATATATATATATACATTTCTAAGATTACAAGCTTTGAAGGGTATGTTTTCTGTATCTTTTTGGCCTTAACTGGCTGGCTTTGAGCATGGTCATCCATTTAAACAGCTTTTATTGCCCCACAGGTGCACTTTCAAATTTGATGCTTTGGCCTAAAATACCCTTTATGATTAATGCTTGACCTTCAAAGCAGATTTATGATTGACTTGGGCAGACAGTTGCTGATGATCAAATTATTATGCATTTAAAAAAAAAAAAAAGAAGAAGAAGCATGCATGCACATGATTGCGTTCAGGTTTCAAGCCTAAAACTACTACAATTTCATGAGCACCGATTCAAGAGCGTTATCAAAAATTTCAAAATTTACAAAGTTAACAATGCTCAGGGCAGGACGTTGAATTAGTGGCTAATATGTCTGCTTTATAGTCCTGAGATTCTGGTATCAAATCTTGGCTCCGGCGTACCACTATGTTGTATTTTATTTAAATACTTTATGTTCCCCCCCCCCCCCCCCCCCCCATTTGACCGCTTCCCAAGATAGGGAGACGGGTCACATCTCCAATTTTTCACACCTCGGCTGCGCTGGATAGCTAAAATGATATTCTTACTATTTGTTGCCACCGCGTTGATTCACACAGAATCAAAACAGCGCATTTCTAATTCACAATATTTTCTCAGAGTAATCAGTGTCTGATGCAGTTTGAGGAAGAACATTGTCTAATCAATTTCTTTGCAAAATGTTCGAGCCATCTCTCTTTAGAGGATTCAAACTCTGCTAAGGAATATGAATGAGGGATTATTCGACAATCCCCTATAAAGTTTCCCTGAGACCCTATTTTTGTCAGCACAGTTCATTTGGAAAGCAATTTGAGTGAATGTTAAAAACAAAAAAAGTTACTTCCTAATATCGGAAACTATTCCAATAACAATAAATAGGAAGAGTCACTCCCAATGTATAGTCACATCTGAGTTCCAAATGCATTGGCTGTTTGTTATATGTAAATACAGTATGATATTCACTTATAATATCGTCTCCTCTCGAGGATTTGCCCACCGGAGGGACATGAATGCAATCTGCCAAATAGTAGTGCAAGGATATGTAACATATTGCCAGTAAAGTTAAAAAATCTGAGTGCATCCTGTGCACAGCAGTGCCAGCTGGGGGACATCTAAGACAAACTGAATCAATAATCAATTTTATAGGTCAGATCGGGGTACTTGGATTGACTCTTTCCAAATTTAAATGTTTTATTTTGCAGGTTTGTGTGTTTATTAGCAAAATGTACACTTACAAAGTCATGGCATTTGGTACAACTGCTCAACTGAATGAGATCCAATGCAAGAGATGTATTAAGAATTCTGCCTTTACAAAGATAATTATACACAGTTTTGATTGACAGATGTCAGAGAGGTGGCAATATAATGCTGTTCTCCTAAAGGGGTCATATTATGGAAAATTGACTTTTTAATTGCTTGTACAGTGAACCCTCATTTATCACAGGGGATAAGTTCCAAACCCACTAGTAATAGATACAAATTTGCGACAGAGAAATAGTATAAAGAACATTTTTTTTTTAATATACTGTAGTTTTACATGATTTTTAGAAGGAAACGTCTTTAAATTGTGAAAACATTACATAATATGCGGGCTTTCACATAATCATTACCGAATCCCTTCTCCAAATGGGGCTTTGCAGGTCTTACATTACAACTCCGCCAGTCTACCCAATGTGGTGGTCTGCGCGTGAATTCAACGCACAAAAAGTCGCATAAAGCAGTTGCCAATGGCCTCAGCGGAACAATAATAATATTCAGTATAATGACAGGCCACAATTCAATAATAGAGCTGGCTGCGGCGGAATTAATTTCCACCTATCTCGCACAAGTCAATGGATGGGTGCTGCAATTTCCTCAAGAGGCACTGCATTGCATTATATACCAATTTAGTGGTGAAAGAGAGCATAATTAAAACACTGACGTGGATGTACATCAACATACAGATGCTATTCCTGTGTACTATTTGTACTATATTAGCTATACCTTTCAGAGGCAAAGAGGCATATTATATACAGTGGCGACTTGAGATACAAGTTTATTTCGTTCCGTGATCACGTTTGCAATTTTTAACACACTCATATCCTAAATCATCTTTCCCATTGATATGTATAGAAATGCCATTAATCTGTTCCAACCTATCCCCAGAAAGAAATTAAAATAAATGTTGGATGGTAATGTTTTTTAATAAGGAAAATGGATGGATGGATTAACAACATAGGTAATGACAATTAAATAGAATGTAAATAACCAGTTTTTGCCACAATTCAATGGACATTGTGGTGGTCCTTCTGGTGTGCACTCATAGGCCACCTGGAGGCAGTATAATACAGACAGAGACACACACGAAGATGTTTTATAACTGACTCAGTAAACTGCAGTGATATTAGTAATTTTTCGCAAAGGATCAAGTATATATGCCTGTGAGCATTGTTTTATCGTTTGTCTATGTGTGTTGCTCCACTGTTTGGATTCAAGCATCCATTGCTCAAATGGGTATAACAGAGCGACACCGATGCTATTTGTTAGTCCGTCTATGGGATTTTGTATTGTCTCCTGGCATTAAGCTAAACATACTTTAAGTGAATGCTATGTGGTGATTTTAAATATACGACCTGTAATTCTCCTTGTTTTATGTTGAGTTTGACAGTCAAAATCCAACTCGGACTGGGAGTGGAAATAAACATCTTGAAGCCTTTTTTTTTTGAAAGAATTGTTCACTAGCTGCCAAACTACTGTTTGTTGTTAAGTGAATTAAGTTGATTGCCAACATACAGCACTTGTATCTCCCTCATATCTCCAAAAACTCAAATTTGGGTTTTGGGGTACTAAAAATAATAATCTGCAATTAATTAATCTCGACGTTTATGATATGCTGTGATGCACTAACCAGCATAGTCAGTCAATTATTTGGCTATTATGACTCATATCTAAGATTCAATACCTGACGTATTGTGAGTACAGCAATTTTTAGGTATAATTAAGACAACGCCGTCTTGCTAGGAATGCACTATAGGTTAATTCTATTTCCGAACAAAACGTTCCTCAAGAAAAATATCGGCGATATAGGCGTGTGTCTCCAAAACGGGCTGCAATTTATTCCGCACACGCGATTGGATCGATGCGCGTCCACGGTGCTGCGAGAAGGGTGCGCGCCCGCGTGCTTCGCAGCATAGCAGGGAGAAAGGAGCGAGGCAAGTGTGGGGGAGAGAGAGAGAGAGAGAGCGTGAGCCGGGCAGCGAGTGTAGTCCGCCGAATGTCCGCCTCCTGGAACCGCCGATGAGTCCGCCTTGCGTTCCTGTGCGCGCCGCTTGACAACGCTCAAGGCCAGCTGGGTCCACGGCGTCCGCGCGCGTCCCGATCCCCGGGTCCCACCAGCCTTGGGGGGCTGCGCGTTTTTTTCAGGTGAGCCAAAACCCACCACCCCCCCACCCCCCAAACACACACACACAACTACCACGACCACTCACAACACACACAACGCCGTCTGTCCTCGTCTTCCTCCTTTTTCCTCCTGTGTCGTGTGTGTTCATACGCGGACGAGGGGCGTTGTTGATCGCTGTCCAAGGTGCTGGCCAAGAAACAAGACAGCCTCATGCACGAGCAGCTCGCATGTATGCACCACTTCGTGCTTTTTTTTTTTTTTTTTGCATGCGACGTAAATCGTGGGGAGTGCGCGATATCCACGCACGAATGCACTGTGCGGGGCATAAATGACAGCAATGACGACGGAGCGGAAACGTGCACACGCTCCATTTGCCTATATGTGAGCACCCGAGTGGCTGCTGTGTCTAAGCTGCATTGTGGAGTACCTCCTCCAGGGACGGTGTGCTGTTTCGACAACATCTGCCTCTTGTTCAGCCTATTCAGTTGATGAAGGTTTTCTACAACGTGAGTACAAAAATATGAAATTAGTGTACAGTGGTAGGTCACTGATGGTGTAGTGGTACATTTGGCTGACTTCCGTACAGGCCGCGTGGGTTCAGTTCCCACCTACTTCTGGTGTGAATGTGAGAGTGAATTGATGTTTGTCTCTATATGTGCCCTGTGATTGACCGGCGACCAATCCGAGGTGTCATCAGCCTTTCGCTCCCCGTGACCCTGAACAAGATAAGCGGTATAGAAAATGACTGGATGGATGGATGTACAGTGGTCCCCTCCCTTTTTGTGAAGAATTTCTTCAATCTATCCTCGGTTATTTGCTGAGAAACTCACCAATTTGCTATTTTCTTTCTATGCCAGCAATGTCTAGTGACTAAATTAACCTGTGTACACACCTGATGCCATTCCTACCAAAGAATAACAGCTTAGTGTTCAACTAAATAGGACCAGATTTCAAACCGAGTAAGTACATTTGTAAGTAAATTGAGATAAGAACATTATTATTTCGGTGTATACCGTATACTTTTTGCAAGATTTTTGAATGAGGCAAGCGGATTCTTTTGGCAGAAGCTTAGCCTAGAGTGTGGGAGGGGTGGGTGGAGAAAAGCAGGAGCCCTGACAGAAAAAAAGTATTTTCACTCTTGGAAACAGCACTTCGTACTCTACTTCATGCACTTGTCAATAAGTGTGTGGATCCGTGTATGCGGCGCATGCAGCCGACATATCGCCAAACACAAATACCCCTCCACCATCATCATCATGTCGACAACTTCACTGAGCAATCAAGCTTGAAGCAAATGTTGTGAGTTATGCAAATCTGTGCATCCACTAAAACACAATGCAGCTCTGCTTACCTTTTGACTTTGACATAGTGGTGTATCAAACCGTGTAGTTCGACCGTGGCTTGAAAGTATGGGCTCTTCACCCAGGCTAGCTGTCAAGTAATTAGTGGAGGTGGCGGTTATTATATAAATTAGCCCCACGGTTACATAACATAATGGCAACTTAACAAAACAATTGACTTGGTTGTACCAAGTCAATTGTTTTGACTTGGTACAACCAAGACAAAGTGACAAAGTACGTGACAAAGTACAATTATGTTCTGTACATTTTTTTGAGCGTGTCTACTGAAGGTCTATTTCTCACAGTGACAATGCAGTGTTCGGGTCTTGAATCATGCTGATGAGTTCTCTAGCATAGCAACATAATGAAAGCTTAAAGCCTAGGGTATACAAGCATTCATCTAGTAGGGGTGATTATGGGACTCCTGTGTAACTGTTTGTACCTTTTCGGGGGCCAAAACGGTAGAAGCAATAACAGGCAAAATGTTAACGCTACAGAAGGAGTTGATGAGAAGTGTGCTACTGTACCCCTAAACATGCAATGTACTGTATGCATACAATGCTGTCTTGAGATATGAGTCACCAGACTATATATATGAGCTGACGTTTGGCCCTTTTTTTTCTCCTTTCACTTGCAAGCAAATTTGAGATATATGAGCGCTGTATGGTGGCAGTGAACAACTTTACTCACTTTATAACAAGCAGCAGTTTGAGAGATAAGGATTCTACAATCCTGAAAAAAAGTCATGTTTTTTGCCACTCTCAGTTGGAGTTTACTGTCAAATTAAACACAAAACAAAGAGAATCACACAATGCGTATTTAAAACCACCACATATAATTTGCCTGAGACAATGTCCGCTTAGTGTATTGTTAACAAACAACGCAAAACACCATAGACGAGCTGATATATGGCATCGTTATCAGTGTTATAAACCTGTAAACAACTATTTGAACACAAAGGGTACATCAACAGACAATATAACAATACTCACAGCCATAGATTCTTTGCACACTGCGAAAAAGACTCGTACCGTATTTCTGCAGCGTACTGAGTCACTTACAGTAGGTGTGAAACTCTTCTTTGTGGGTGTCTGCATGATTGTATTATACTGACCACTGGTGGTCAAGTCCCACACACCACAAGGAGCCGCAATGAATTCATCACGATGCAGATTAACAAGTAAACCATATTGAATGCTTTACATCCTATTTAATTCCTGAATTTTATGACTGTTTTATCAAGTACAATATTATAGAGAGAGCATTTTACTTCTTAAAACAGATTCGGGAGGCTGGCATTTTTATTGATTTCACTGGATGAAGATGATTTGAGTGTTCTGAGTTCCCTCACGGAACAAATGAAACTTGTATCTCAAGGCACCACTGTTCTATGGACTAATGTTGCTAAGCCTCTAGTTTTGAATTTAGAACCAAGAGCACTGACCCGCATGCTGGAATGTAACCAAAGCAGTATGACTGAATAGTGAAAGCCTCTTTAGGGCAGAAGGCCCCCGAGGGCAGTCTACTTGCACTACATTACATTTCCTTCCTGAACTTTTGCCTCCTCCTCCTCCAAGGATTCACATTGTGTCCGCCTGCCCTGACAGTCCTGGGGAAAAAATAAAATAAAATAAATAAATCCCCGTCCTTGTGGGATGTGAACAGGTGCACAGGCAGTCAAGAGAGCAGCACATTTGTTCCACGTGTAAATGTCAAATATGTTTAAACATGATCCAGGCTATTCTGTGGCGTTCTCTTTGCGGCCAGGTAAGGGCAAGACAGCCTTTTGGCTTCATTGTCCTTCAAACAGACTCAAATATCCGTTCTGCCCATCACAGGAGCACCTGACATTTCCTGTGGCAGACCGACTTATACTGGAGCATGGCGCAGACCAACAGCGGCGGGCAGGGGACCAACGGGGTGGCGGACGAGTCCCCCAATATGATCGTGTACAGAAAGGTAAGTTCGCTGATGTTATGTGTGCTTTTGGTGTCTTTTGCAGAATTGTACCTGACTACGAACTGTGTGAAGGGAGTAGCCCCAATTGTAACTTGGGATGGGACAAAACAGGAATATATACAGGGTGTTCCAATGTCATGCTTTTTACATAATTTGAAACATGAATATACAGTATAAGTAATTACATGCCCTAGGCCATATACGTCAAACTCAGGCCCAGGGGCCATATTTGGCCCACGTTGTAATTATATTTGGTCCGCAAGACCATATTAAATGTGTATTAGAGCTGGCCCGCCAGTATATAGCACATGCGCCACTAATATTACAAATCCCAGAATCCTTTGCTAGTGTGTTGGCCCATCAGTCTAGACCGGCGAGCGGCCATTTCCTTTCTGTTGCAGTCGTTAGCAACTATGCTACCAGTCTTCTTGAGCAAGTTTACTCTTCTCCTTTCCAAAAATGGCCAAACGAAAGATGGAAAACAGTTCACTTCCACGACAGGTGGGAGGTACATTATCTTTTCACGAAAATAAAAGACAGGCCTGTTTGTCGTGTGTGTGTGTCGTAACAAAGAATATAACACAACTAAATTAATGTTTTTTTTATGCCCTTCATCAACTCCTAGACAGGCACTATTAATAGTTTGGGGTTTGTATTTTTATTGAATGACGTTCTTATTTTGTTGTTGTTGTTGTTGGCCTTTGAAAAAATATTTACATAAAAAAGAAAGGTAGTTGAAGATAGATAAATAGAAGATAGAGAGACAGAAGAATTCATGTTATCTATTTAAATACAAAACAACAAACAAATACCACTGATGTCTTTTATCGCAAATTTGATTTCTCGTGTTTATAATTTATAATTAGTTTATATATTATATATATTTAATTAGTTTATAATATTAAAGGTTGTTTATTCCAGATTCTATCTATTGTAACTATCTATTGTATCTTTGTCAATCTATGACAGTGACGTATAGTGACAGGCAGAACAATTAAATGCTCTTCCAATAGATAGCAGAAGGTACAATGAACATATGTATCCACCTGTTGCCATTCATGTAACAGAATAATAGTTTATTAAAGCTTAATTAAACAGCATTTGTGAGTAATTTGAGATAAGATCATCATTTCAGGAAATATTGAAAGCATTTTTTGGTGTTTGGTGGTGTGCCGTCAGCTTTATCTAATGTAAAAAAATAAAAAATAAAAAGTACCTTGGTTCAATAAAGGTTGGGAAACACTATTAAACTTTGAAAGTATGTAAACATTTTTGGAACACCCTGTACGTATAATGCATTTTCACCTTATCTCGTGATACATTATTGATACGGCAGCATCGAATATTGATTCATTTGATTCATATTCCCCCCTTTCGCTGCAGATTTTGTTTTTGTCCCATTCAATTCAGCAATTTCTAACACAATGCTCCTACTGTATGTCTTAGCTAATTTTGGGGCTATATTGCAACATCAACTGATGAAGCGTCTTGTAGTTTTCCTATCTCACAGGCAGCACACTGTCACCGTCAAAGCTTTATAGAGCACGCGTGTGCGTCTGTGCGGGGGCCCCTGTACGTGCACAGGCTGTTTGTACAGGAGCTGACATAGTTAACAATGTTGGTAGAACGCACTTTTGTCCGCATTAATGGAGGAGAAACGACACCGCCGGGATGTAAGAGCGTTATCGCATGTATTTCGGGAATAGCAAAAAACAGGGAGGGGAGTGCATTGCAGTGCTGAGACACCTTAATCCAGCCCTGCTTCACACATCAACCAGATTAATTAACCCATTAAAATCTAATGAAACATTCACGTTGGCCCCTCCGAGCCTTGTTGCAACGCGGGGTCCGTTTGATTGTGCTTCTTGAGTTCTTGTTTTTAAATATGTTCATGAACATAAAGGCAAAGGCGATATCATCCAATTCAATCCTCAGTCTTAAAGATGCGTATGTATTATGCTGGCAGAGAAAAAGGATTTCGAATTGAGCGTTAGCCGGAAGATAATATATGTTTAAATCTTGAGGTAGAATTCTAATTTTAATACCTGTAATGTGACACAAAGATGTACGAGCGTGGACACTGCTCATTTGATTGCAATCTTTTTCTGCGTTTAGATGAAACCATTTTTGGAAATTGCTTCCCTGCCAACAGGAGAGACTTCTGTTCCCCGGTGGCCCAGACTTTATTATCCACAAAAAGATAACAAAAAAGGGCTGATCCATTTTAGTTTCCTACTTCCTGGCTCGTAACACCTAAAGCCACATTCACTTAGCCTAGATGGTACGGTTCCATAATGAAGTATGATCTACAGTATTACAGCGTTCGATTGGTGATAACGTGTATCGTTGCCTCATGGACCATTTAATGCTTTACTTCATGTGCAGGTGCACCTGTAAAGTGGACATTTTCTCATTTTACTTGTGCATGAGTCAGGCGTGCAGTCAATTTTCATCATTTCGTCCGCTTCACCCTTCAACGAGCGCCACCGTTCCATCTGCTCCCGCACGGCGGGAAGAGGATACGCTTAGCATGATATCATAGATCGGCGCTTTTTTATGGCGCTTGCGTGCTAGGCAATATCGTTGCCAGCGTGGGACCGGATTTTGTGGGTAGTGGCACACAAAGAGCACTCGCTATTTTGAGCCATAACCAAAGAAAGTGACAGGATCACTATGGTCAATGAAGTAGGTTTTTTTTTTTGGAAACATTTTTTCTTGGTTTCCATATAATAATGTTCTAACTGTCAGTCTTTGTCATTAAATAAATGCATGTTTACTGTAGTCCAGTGATTCTGAGTGAGGTACACGGCTTCTCTCTAGTGGCATGTGAAAGAATTACAAATACAGTTCAGTTGTATTTAACGTTTAACTGCAATACATTTGCATTTAATCTTTAAGAACTGTCTGTTTTTAATTTAATTTAGGTGCAACTATGTCCAGTACATTGGAATCGAATCATGTACAGTTTATTTTTAAAATATCCTATATCAAAGCACTTTATTAAAGTTCCAACTGTGCATAATGTTACAGTGGCTTAAAATATTATATTTACAGTGAACCCCTGCCACGAATAGTGGAAATTTGTGAATAATTGTTGCTCATTATAATTGCCATAAAAACAAATATGAAAAACATAAATAAGTAAAAAAAACAAAAAAAAAGATAAATTAGGGGGGAGGTGAATTTGCGAATGCCGGAGCGGGAATATGTGGGGGTCCACTATACTTTTCAAACATTTGTCTCGTTTTTGAGGAACACCTAGGCCTCCTATGCTACCATATTTTAATGTAGGTCATGATGGTTATACTTGGAGAGAAGTATTTTTTTTTAGGTGGTACTTGATGTAAAAAGTTTGAGAACCACTGCTGTTGTCCATTGGAAAATAAATTACAATGGCGGTCAAAGCGTAGACCTGTGCAAAGATTAAAGGAAATGTATTATTACAGTATATATTATTAATTTGTGAAACAGTTCCTAGTTGTCTTAATACCATGTCTGTGACATGTGTTCTTTCAAATACTCAAAAAAGCTAAGAATAATAACACAGTTTACAAGCCATTATGTAGGCCTACGGAAACTAGTTGGGCAGTTTTGTTGGCCTCTTACTTCGGAACCAATCCTGAGTCCGCCTTTTGTTGCCATGGTAATGGAAGGGTAAAGCTAGGGGGTTCAATGAGATAAGCAGCTTCTACTGCCGGAACATGAGCTCAGAGCTCCCCTAAATACATAACATTTTCACTCATGGATGCAGCACTTCAAACAAGACATAATTAGTGTAGAGATCTGTGTACAGTTTGTGATGCATGCAGCTGACACGTCACCAATCATCAATATCCCCCCAACCACCAGGACAACTTCCGCTTATCAGAAACTAATGCCTATTGATCTGTTCATCAAAAGTGCTAAACTTTTGCCTTCGCTCTGTCACACTGTGTAGCCCAGCTGTGGCTTGGTCTAGCTGCCAAGTTAGGCTGGAGAAACTCACGTGTGGGTGGTTATTATATAAATTGGGGAACATTCAGAACGGCTAGCTCACTGGCATATTTGCAGAAATAAAAGACATAACAAAAGATTTAACTTGCTGTTTGATTTCACACAAGATGGGTGGACACCCTAGAAATCCAAGAATGTTTTATACAGTACAAGCAATGTACAAGTCAATTTGCTAGAATAGCTCCTCTTCAAACAGATTTGTGTTTCTATATGTTAGCAGGCAGCAATCCAAGCAAAACTGTTTTGTATTCGTCACTTTAGGAATTACATATTTCTTACTAGTGTATTACTCTAGGTTACGTTATATTTCTGGCCCGATGTAAAACTCAAGCTTATCTGAAGCAAAGCATCCTTAGTCCACTTTGAGCTCCTTCTGAATGTATTTCTTCAAAATCGGGGGGTTCGGGTCACGACACTTTCACACACAATCCGACTCTCTGCTTCTAACGAACTTTTGTGATGGTGCACACTTCCTGACCTACATATGCCGCACCATGAAAGGGAGAATGCCGTGATGGCAGCCAGGATGAAAACACCACTTCTGGTGTTGCTTCGGGTCAAACTTCAAGGGGAAGGCTGCGGTCTTCGGTCAGGCAGATGCCAGATGCTTTTTAGATGGAAGTCGAGGCGGTGATCCCCGCTCTGACTGGGCCGCGCTGTCAGGGAAAAAAAAGAAGAAAAATAACATTCTGAAGTGGAGAGAGATGGTTTTATCGGTTACGTCTCCTCTGCCTTCTTGTGCATGAATGTCATAAACTCACTGTGTAAACACTGCGGTCAATGTTGATATTAGCTCGCTCTCATCTCCTCAATAGTTACCGTTGAGAGTTATGTAACAAGAGCACAGGGAGTTCTCTGGTTAAGGACAGTGGATGGTAGTTGGTCCTACCACCAGGACCGGAGCTGTATCCTCTTTCCGTAGCCTGTCCGCTGTTCCACTTGTTCCAATAACCTCTAATGAAAATGGATGGACAAGTCGAGGTGTTGACCCGCTTTCCTTGCAGATCAGTACTGTAGCGATGTCGATTTCCCTCAAGGATGCCTCAGCGAGAGTAAATCCAGGCACTTGTTACCAGAGGTGGCAAAAGTACTCACACTGTACTCTGTCCTTAAGTGGACACAGACACTTGGATATAAAAAAATAGTAGACTTTACACCGATTTGATCGGTCTGATCGGTATCGGCCGATAATTAGCATTTTATGATGATGGGCTGATCGGCTTTAATGTCATAATTCGCCGATCTGATCAATGCGCCGCAAAAGACATTTACTCCACATCGCCATCATGTACAGTATATTCGAATTAAAAAAAGCTAGTTTATTTTTTGCCTTGTCGCATGTCTTGACGTAGTACTGTAAATATCTGACCACCAATAAAGTTATTTAAAAAACAACATGTGAGACAGACAACACATAATGCCCGGGATCAGACTACAAGACAAATTTGGTCTTTGACGATTGCCCTATGTCAGACTACCTACTGCAATAAAATCTTGTATTGCCATACCACCCGTTTTTTACGATCACTGGGCTTCATCTTGTCAACTCAAACGCGACCGGATACACTCGTAACCATGGCGACGACAGCAATAATGGATCGCGCCGTGTGATTATGGAAGAACAAAATGGGTAAAAACTTGTTTTTGGTGTTGTTTAAGGTTTCCTTGAGGTATGTTCACGTACTTTTAATACTGTACCGCTCGCAAGCAGGCAACAAACCGTTATGTAGCCTAGCAAGCTAGTGCTAGCACTAACAGTTGTAAGTGAACATGCAGGCGTTCTGTCGAACCATCCTCTAAAGTTTTGGTGTGTGTGAAGTAATTTAATTACAATAATTTAATTACAGTAAGTTAGCACCCATTATTTCTGTCATGTTGTAATGTTGGTTTGACCTGACTGATCAGAATACATGATCTGACTAGAGCAGTGATTTCCAACCTTTATGGAGCCAAGGCAAATATTTAACAATTGAAAAATCTCACGGCACCTCCACAAACAAAAATGTCACAAAAAGTAGAAACATTAATTACGGTATGTACTTCCTGCCATCTAATAGATGAACATTCATTTGTTCTGTCTGTCACTATGCCTCACTGGCATGAATAGATTAACAAAGATACGTTATTTATTGTAAATATAATTCTTTTGAGCAATTAAGTGCACAATTATATACAGTAAATGAACAAGTCATTTAAATAGTCACATTGCCCCAGCTTGTGATCGGATCGGTGATCGTTTTTCTTTTTTAAACTCGCTGATCGGCCCCAAAAATCCTGATCGCGTAAAGCCTAAAAAAATAGTGTTGTAAAAGTAGAAGAAAGTAGAACTCATTTACATATTACTCCTTTACTTCCCTTAAGTACAGAAAACACAGTCTCGTAGAGAAGATGAACATGTCCAAGTGACCCTGGACATTGCATCACTAATGTCATTGTAGGAAAGACGTAAACTCTTCAGATCAACAAATCTAGATAAAAGTAAAACTCCCACTTGCCCCTAGTGCATGTGTATGCCTGCTCACCTGTGCGTGGCATAAATAATATGGCGATGCATGCGTGAACATGGTGTCGTATAGCGTTATGTAGGGCGAACGCTGCGTAGACACTAGAGAGAGAGAGAGAGAGAGAGAGAGAGAGAGAGAGAGAGAGAGAGAGAGAGAGAGCGAGAGAGAGAGCGTGAAAGAGAGAGAGAGAGAGAGAGAGAAAGAGAGAGCACTTAATTTTTAATACAAGCCTAAAACACAAGTTCACAGCTACTCAGCATGAGGAGGGAACATCGTCGCTCACCAGCCGGGGCCTTTGTGTGCTTCGTGTATACCACATAATACACTACACATAGTGTAAAATATAAATCTTTTTGATACAGGATTAATCACCAGTGTCTTACGACTGTGCAGCTCAAAGGCTGAAAATATCTAAAAGCGCCCCTCTTTATGTCCTTGGCGCTTGCCGTTAGTATTTAAAAAAAAGTTCTCTCTGTATTTGCACCAATAACTGTCAGTTTCTTATGTGAATGCTGAGAATCAAGCATTCTCACAAATGCAGTTGTGCACTCATATATATTGTGTGAACTTATCAAACATCATCGAACATTCATTGGTATTGTGCTCCAAAAATTCTTCTTGCCACAAAAAAAATGCCACAAATGACCCTTGTGAGACATATTTAGCACTAAAAACATACAAACAGACATCACTGTATGTTGTACATGTCAGTCGAATGTTTTTAATTGTTTAAGCAGACTTAGATGTACAAGATTGCTTTATTGTCTTATTATTCTATGTTGTATTCATCTTGCTTATATCTGCAAGAATATTACATGGACTGAGATCATGGACAGAAAAGAAATGGATAGCCTGGCATTGCCAAAAAGATTCCCTGGTTTTATAATGGAGTTCCGTTCCTTCCTTTGCAACATAACCTCATAACCTCAACATAATCATAATCTCATAACCTCTAGGTAGCGGTGGCATTTTGGAATGAAAGTGTACAGATTTTTCATAACCATTAGATGGCGGCATACATTTATAAAATGTGAAAGGTTTTTTTCCATTTGCCCCCATACCTATGTGTAATGCGCAGTATTGACTCTTGACAATTTTTTTAGGGAAGAAAAATGCGCATTATACACGAGAAATCACGGTACTCTTTTGCTCGAGTGAAGTGACAAAAAAAGGAGAGCCATGGTCGCTGATGCATTTTTGGCAGCATCATATGCCACTACACTACAAGTCCTTCCTTACCTTGTGTTTTTTGGCATTTCAGGTTAGCACTGTTTTTACAAGTGTTACACAGTTCATTTCTCTCGTTTGCATTTCAGCTCGTCAACAGTACCTCTCAAGATTGTAATTTTCGGAGGGAATCGCAATCATTGTGTAGCACCAAACAGTACATTATCCTGTGAAGTATCTGGCTGCCGAGCCACCAGTCCACTCATATTTACATCTCAGCTGCCGATGGGCGTCCAGTAATTGTTCTCACAGCAGCCACTTTGGCTTCTGTCTGTGTGTGGATCCATTAATCCCCAACTGTACCTATACTGTTTTTGTCCCATGCACCAGTATTTCTCGTCAGTCGATGAGGGAAAGTGTACTGTTTTACATTCTGGTGCTTACGTGTGTCAATATGGATCGCCTTTGACGTAACCAGTCCCCTGGTGACATGCGGGCTTTGCAGCAAATGAGGTAAAAGGAGCGTACGAGTCTGATTTCTATTGTTTTCCTCCCCCTTTAAGCACTTAAGGGCTGAAGCTCAAACACAGTCACATGTGCAGCATGTAACCTTTCATTAAATATAATTACAGTCATTTTTTTATGACAGTAGCACCAGGATGAATCATATACACCTCCCTTCTCGCCGTCTCTTCTTACAAGTTAGTGGCATCATAATTTAACGATATCGGTCACATGACGAAATATTACACTTTTCTATACCTCATATTCTCAGGGTGTATTCACACTATTCCTGTTCAGTCTGTGAACCTCCTTTGTGCATTTTTTGTTGTTTCTGGCTCAAAAGATTACTTTGTAATGTAATTTCCACTCAATAAATCTATTCACTGTGCATTAAAAAGTATTCAAAGTACTAAAACTAATTGTGCTTAGGATAGAAATTGAAAATTTGGATGAAAAATAAAGTCAATACAATAAAAACAAGATCCGACATGACTAAAACAATACGACTGACTTTATTTTTATGTTATCCTCGACAAGTGAGTCTCGGAGCCTCGCACACTAAAGCCAGGTACACGTATCCATTTTTACATATGAAGTGATTTTCAAAATGTGCGAGACCCCACACATGACAACATCACACTGTGGAGTGAACTTTTCCACAGGGCATACAGATTTCTAGTAAATCAAAAGAAGAAGAAAAACTAGTTGTAGTAGTAGTAGAAACAGCACAATTCCGGCCAATTCCTATTATATCGATGAGGCAATATTTAGTAGAGGTGAATCGCTCAGGATAATCTTTTCGAGACATTTGACAACCAGGGCTTTGGAATTGCTATGAAATTAGGCACCACTTTTAATATTAATCAATCACAGGGTGAAAAATACTAAATGTATTGTACATATGTTCAATATTAGGCACAGTACAAATGTCGATTTTTTTTTTCTTTTACATTTATTACTGTGATTCTTTGGCAGCATGGTGAAAGTGGTTAGCATGTCGACCTCACAGTTCTGAGGTTGTGGGATCAAATCTCAGCTCTGGCCTTCCTGTTTGGATTTGCTGGCTCCAGCTCACCTACGACTTTAATGACAGAAAGCCCTATACAAGATGTATTTTGTCTTTGTCATTTGTACTGCATTTCAGATGGGCTGTGTTTTAATATTTTAGCCAGATGGGCAAATTATTAGATCAGAATTGTTGACAGTGATGATAATAGTATCCTGGCAGAATTAAGGTTATGTATCATTTTATGCGTGGGCCTTCTGGTTACTACTGACTAATACAAGAGCTAGAGGATAAATTATGAAAAGAAAAAAACTAGAGCTGCAGAGAACATTGGAGAAGCCATACAAGAGCACAAATAGTGATAAAATGAAGAAGGGCTTGCAGTCAAATCACACACGATCTCATCAGCGCCGCCCGCCTTAAGTGATTGTCTGATGGGAGCGTGCCTCTTCCTGCCGGTGTCTATATTATAACATTATTTATTTGACGCCGCCTTACCAGACGCTCATAAGCGCGATCCCTAAAAGTCAACTTGTATTCTCCCTGGCTGGACCGTAACCCTTGCTATGCTTCAGGTCATGTCACACTACATATTACTAATATTTAGGCCTGTCATGATCGAATCTTTTTGGAATCGATGATCCTATAGATATTTTGTCGGGTAATAGCTGCCACCCCCCCCAAAAAAAAAAAAAAAAACATTTTACTAACATGCAATTTATTCTCATTTTTGAGGGTTGGACTGAAACTGCATATGTTGATACTGAGTGTATGGTATAAACTCTGTACAGAATTTGAGACACATCAGCCTTTACTAAACGGTTAGCGTTCGCGATTAGCATTAGCATGCTAGCAATTACCATTTTAGGTAAAAAAAACTCATACATGTTATATGTACATTACACAACTAATAGTGTCTTAAAAATCACTGTTGTTTTTGGTCAAGTTTATCAGTGGCCCAACCCTGTGTCCATCTGCAATAAATGTCCGTGTGAAACATTGGTTCCGGTGGCGCAATTATGAGCGGAATGCTGCTGTTCACACTTTGGAGAAGGTGTTGATGCTGCACAGTGAGAGCTACAGTGTCTGCCCCCCCCCCCCCCCCCCCCCGGTGAAACTCACTAATGAAGCAAGGAATAAAGGGAATTAACAAGCAAGGCAAAGGTATTAGTGCATGCTATTGATCTGCCCATTGCCTAGGCGACATTTTGCAGGAACAAGACTTTGCCTCATGCCTGCATTACTGCAACATGGCTGTAGTACAGTATTGATGGATAATGTGCGACTAGAGCCTTTATTGAATGCATACATTCGGTGTGTTGCTCCTTCGACAGGAAGTCTCGCCCTTTAATCTGTATAGCTACTCTATACTCCTTATAACGTCTTATCGATATCGTTTCCTAACCACCCTCAATCGTTCATGTGTCATAACGTGGCTTTTTGCTCAAGAGTGAGATTGACGGGCTTTTTCACCCCCTTTCTCCCTTACTTTGTAATCAGAAGATTAGGAAACAGAGAGAAAGATGAAGGCGGGATGAGGTGGGCTGATCTATAATTACAAGATTAGAGAGAAATATTTTGTACATCTGCTCCCTGTGTCGGAAAACATGCATGTTACCGCAGCTCAAACTGCAAATTATCGAACCATGTGAAGCCGTGGCCAAACTAATCCATCGTGTCCATATTTGCCGTGGTCAATACCTAAATGCCAATTAGAGGGGCTTGCATCACACACGCATGCTACAGTCAATAGCGGCGCCGTCCTGCTATCTCAACATGAGATAATCCCCTGGACCGTCTATGTGGCTATATGTTGTTTACAACACTTTAACTGTAAAGTCTCTGACGATTAAGCAAGGAAAATAATTAAAGCCATGCAATTTGCCAGACAATAGATTCACATTGTGCAGCATGTTAAGCTGTAATCAAATGAGTGGGTTACATTTAATTAACGTTTGAGTAATCAACAGTCAAATTAGTGTCGAACTAAGATAACTGCTATTAATATTGAGATGGAAAAACAAAAACCTTAAAGGAGACCTATCATGGAAAATTGCCTTTAATTGGTTGTACTGTATTTAAATAGACATTCTGCACTTCTGCTTCCGTGAGGCAAATTTACATAATAACTGCCGCTACACTGAGTTTCTTCACCCAGGACATAATCAGCGAGGCTGAGCGAAGATTCACAGCTACTTTCAAGTGAAGGCCTGAGTCCACCCATCGGACTATAGTGTCGGAAACACTATCGTACAGAAACGTTATTGTGCAGAAACATCCATATCCCCCACGTGTGCGACTTTCCATGCTATCATGTCAAAACCGAAGGGTAAGCAGAGCTGCGTTGCTTTTTTCTTTTCAATACTAAGATTAGCATTTACCAACAGTGGTAGATTTTAATCAGCGGCACATACTTAAGCCACGAAAAGCAAAACATGCTTTGAGCCGACGTCTCGTGACGTCATGTGTGACATTTTGAATTTAGATGTGCTTGTACACCACCTTCATTTCATCATGTTTCTAAAATGGCATTTTCTTGAAACTTTTGCAACTGGTTATCATGATCAATGCATGTCTAGACAGAACAAAAAAAAAAAAGACATTGGATCAGTACCTGTGTTGTCAGATACTCTGGGGTGCACCAGGGTTAACGACATTGGACATGATTAAAGGAGGTATCGAACCATCCCTGGAAGAGAGTACTATTGATCGGCCGGCCCATCTTCCAATCTGCAAGAAAGCAAAAAAAAAAAAAAAAAAAAAAGAGAAAAGAGAAAACTGACTATTTCCCATAATGTTAAATTATTCCTTGAAGTTTCTTTCTGGGCCACACTGCTAAAGCTTCTGTAAAGTTGTGATTAGATGTGATAAAATAAAAAGTTTTGCCTCTTAACAGGATACAAACTGGCGCCTTGGGTATCAGAACTAAACAATCAATCCCATTAGCACACCTGTGAATATAAATGAATGCATATGATTGATTGAGTGGATTCTCTTTGTGACGATAAATAAAATTTCTAATCGCAGCGTTCTAGTTTGAGCTGCTCTGTGAAGACAGCGAAGATAAGGGGGGCTCTGTCTTGTTCTAACAACCCCCACATCTGTATGTCTGCCACAGATGGAGCCTTTAGTCCTGTCTGTTTGGATTATATAAGGGTCGAACGCAGCCTGAGCATTAAGATAGCAGCTGACTCAGGCCTCGCCTTCGTCTGGACATTTAATTCCAGCTCAACATTTAGGGAATGATTACAGGAAAAACCCTTGTCGGGAGCTGTGATGATCTGAACAAGGACTAAGACGCTAAAGCGGACATGAAGAGGGAAAAGGAAACACTTTTGGACGTATCGCTTGGTCTTTGTGACCTTGCATTTCTTTAAAAATGTCCGTCCTTTACTCACTCCATCGGCATGATCTAGTCTCTATTTCTAACCTAGTTCTTAACACCTTTGCCATGTCCTTTAAGCAAGTGTTTCCCAACCTTTAATTACCCCAAATATATTTTACATGAAAAAAAATCACATAGCATACCACCCCCAAAAAAATGTGAAACAAAATGTACGGTACAGTGAAACACCGGTTATTTGCATTTGGGCGTTTGTGAATTTGCAAATTTGCTAATTTTTGGGGGAACCAGTTCTCTGTTATTCGGGAGGGGGGGGGGGGGGGGGGTCTAGCTATTTCACTGTTTTGTGCTCAAAACCTGGGGACATCTTAGTGCCGAAGAAACAATTTTGAAGTGAGTTGAGAAGCTCCATTTACACAAAAATAGTCCTTTGCTGCCATATTATGGTGTTTACAGGTAATTACAAACCCTTTGGAGGGAGAGGCATCAAGGGAATGCTGGGAAACTGCGTGAGACCCCAAGGGGAGGTTACTTTTCAGGTCAAAATTTTTAGTTTGGATTTAAAATACCGTAATTTCTCGTGTATAATACGCACTCAAGTATAATGCGCACCCCCAAAATTTACTCCAAAAAGCAGGAAAACCCTTCTTCCTATGTACAGTATAATGCACACCCATGCCTTTTTATTCATTGATATATTTATATGTTAGTGGTGACCCTCTCCTAATTTTTTGTTCTAATCAATTCTGCTCAGTAATATTAATAATACTGAGGTTTACTTGTTCCCTAAGAATGTATTTAATATTGTGGCACACCCTATAATGTTTAGTTTTAACACTGCGGTTTTAAAACTTATTTATGGCTGTTCGAAAACATATCCACTCATATACCTAATTTCACTCGGAAAGACTTTTCTAACTTTTACTATACCTATGTATAATACGCCCGAATGAGTTTTGAAGATTTTTTGGGGGGGAAAAAAATGTGAGAAATTACGGTATATCGTTTGTGACACCAGTCCTGGAACTTAGGTACAGAGTAATATATACAAACGTAGGCAAAAACAGTGACCATCTGCCTCCGAGTAGCAAAACAAACTTCTTTTGCATTCACCTGATGAAAGTATTCAGCCAAGGAACAACAGCATTACTGGAGGAGAGCACTCTTTCTCTACAACTGCGCCTCTATGTACATTTGCCCACCGCATCATTTCATTGCCAAAGCCCAAATCGTATTTGCAGCCTTCAAAAGTCAACAGCAATAAGAAATCTTGTCATCGACTCGCAGTATTTCATGCATCGCCTCCGCTTCGCTGCAGTTTATTTTGTCAGCCGGAATCAAGGATGTTGTTTTCTTCCCACTAAGCATCCTTCTTGTGATTCTCTCGTCAGTCTGTCTCATAACTTTGGCCTTGTCCCCACTTCCTCTGCTTTATTTTACGCTCCCTTCCCATTTCTGCTCCCTGCCATGAACACCCTAACGCTCCCTTTTGTTCGCCTTTAGATCTTTGATGTTGCCCGTACACCTGCACTGTAAAACTGACTTTCTCTGCTTGCTTCACCTGTGTAAAGTAGGTATGCGCCTCTCGCTTTGGTGCCATCCATCCCGACAACCCCCCACCAACCGCTAACTCCCGCCGGTTCCATCCTCCTCTCACATCCCTCTCGTCTCTCTTTGAAGTCGTCAGAGCCCGATTCGGAGCACTGTGGCACTCCAGTCGGCTTTTATCCTCACAAAGAGATGACGGGTGGGGGGAAAGAGCAATGTATTCAGACCCTGCTGCAGTACAGTCATCCCTTCTCCTTGTGTGAAATGATTCAATTGTGACTCATAGCTTTATTGGGCACTCGAGCTAAACAAAAACAACAACACTGGATGTGTTGTTTTCCATCCTAGCTTTTTGCAACTGTTACCCAGAATAATGACCTGATTGTCTCCCATGCAGCTTTGCACAACTCAATAAGAAGTTGATTTCCCCCAAAGGAGGAGCATTCCACTCGAGAAACTCTTGCAAACTAATGAGTAAAGCGGGTACACACGTACAGCGAATCGGGACGAATGTGAGGATTTTTTGTTTCCTCCCTTACAATCAAAGTCTAGGAGGAGGTTAGGTTATCGGAAGATTATTTTAAGCGATTATCCTTTGGTTTGGTGTGCTGAAATGTTGCTCGCAAATTCTTATGTGTGTGGTTTAACACAGTTATTGTGATGGGAAACGGAATGATAGCCAATAAGGAAGCGACCCGAATCTTGTGCTGTTAACTGACTCAAATAGAGAAACAACTGGTTGCGTTGTGTTAATATGACGTGTCTCACAAGTCAGTCATTTGCAACCGCAATTAAGTTGACAACAAAGCGAACAGTTAGCCTTGTTCCTTCTCTCCTACAACTACACTTTCTTCTTTTTTGCATTTTCCGTCAGTCTTGGTACTACTACCACGTTTGGAGGAGGAGTCTTACGATTGTTGATGGAGATACGGTTGTGTGTGTCGTGTATGTGTTGGTCTTCTCGAGTACACCACACACTATAAGAGCAGTAAGAACGCACGCTCATTTTTTCCTTGCCACGTTCAGGGTCTCTCACATACGTAAAAAATGATTAAATTCCCTGGTTAAGTGAAAATAAAGATGTATTTGATACACCTCAGAGAAGAGTTGTTAACAACCCTGCCAGATGTAATTTATTTTCAAAAATCGTTTATATATGGCTCCGTTGGCTGGAATATATCCCATTAGGTCATCACGAGACTTTTCCACACCGTTACAATGAGGCGCTCTAAAGCGGCCACGCCAGCCCGAAGACCAAATGCTAACTGTCACGTCTGACTATATTTTCAACTGCCTTTTCTCCCTGACATGCTCACGGCTGACAACGCAGTGCTCGAAAGTGGCCATGGCAGCTAACTATCCAGAGGGAAGATGCATTTTCGGGTTGTAGGCATCACTAACTAGCTAACTGCACATCGCAATTGTGCCAGATGACCATTTTCATGGTCTTCGAATCTATCTTCGCACATGTTAATGTATTTAGAAACAAATCTCTGAATTCACTTTACAGAGTCTTTTCAGGTATGTGTACACTACTTAATACAGCATTCATTTAAAATAATACGTAGCCGTTTCTGCAAGCTGACAGAATATTAAGGACCTCACCATGGAAGACAATTGAGTCTAGACCCAAGGAGAGTCCAGTGCTAGGATCCCGCTTCTGACACAAACATCTAAGAAAGATCATCGAGGTTAAGATTTCATTTGGATCCCTCCACCTGCCTGAGCCGAGTAAAGGACCAAAAAACAGAGACGACTCATTAAACATACATTATATGGTACCCAAAACAGTGACAGCATACATACTTGTGTGAAGCCATCGTCTTCACCGTCGATGGCCTTTCCACACACTGCCTTGTTCATGGCACATAACAACAGACAATGAATTTCATGAGGAAATGACTACCCAGTGTCCTATTAGGTATTCCGTTTTACCATTACAGCTGAGAAACGTCTTTTGGCAAACACTTTGGGACTGGATTTGCATAAAGCTGTGCCTGTTTGAAGTCATCATCAGAGGCGCACAAACACTCACAGCTTGCAGGTTAAAAGTAGCTGAGCAGCTTCCACCCGCACCCGACTGAGGCACACAGCGTTGCACTGTTAGCTCAGCTTAGCGAGCACACCAAACCGCATCCCGAGTCCACATGCTGCTGCTTCTTTCTTTTCTTTAAAGGAGGCTTTGTAATCATGATGAATCTTTTGCTTATCGTCATTTGTATCTAATGTTGTGCATTGCTGGTGAGTGCATATTTAACTAAAAGGTAAAACATACTTGTTAGACAGTATTTACATTGATGTTTGGATCATATTCATTTACATAATAAGATCAAGACTCACGAGTCATATTTCCGTGCATTTCTTTTGGAATACGCAGCTCAGTGTGTTTCCTTTTCAAAAGCACATTACACTTTATTGTTAATGCACACGGTATACAGTATTTTATAGTTTATTTAGACTCATATGCAAAAATAATCTCATGGACAATGTTAGCAGTCCAAGCCATCTCCTAATTAACCCTCAGTGCAATTCTCCTGGATATGAACGTTGACAGAATTATCTGAGCTTATGTTCCTACTTTGTTGGGGGAAAAAACAAATCTTATCTGAGTTTGCACAAACAAAAGGCAAGGTCAAGGTTACAATATTTTGGGTTTGAATAAATTCATAAGGTCCCTTGTGTGCAATGCAGTCTGCATCAGTGTGTGTATAAAGCAAGACAGATAGGATATTTACCCGCTGATTCCAGCAAGACAAGGCTGATGGCAAAAACCTACAGTTGATTACAAATTCTGGGACCGTTTGCTTGAAATTTGATGGAAAGAGATACAAATGACAGTTTGTTTCACTATGGATGTATTGTAAGAGGTGCTGCCCTGTATCTCACCTCTGGTGCAATGCAGCTCTAAAATATCCACTTTGTGTACAGGAATCTGCTACATCTCAAACATTTAACAACATTTGTCAATCAGACATAAGAGGTGCACAATACTCACGAAAGAGATTTCTGTGCTGGTGCACGTGGTCGATGTTAGTGTGCATGGTTCGATAGATGACATGATCACCGCTTTAACACATAATTGCTGTCATATTGTACATGGTTGCTGTTAATGTATAGGGTTGCTGCTATCACACATGGTTGTTGTTATTGCACATTGTAGCAACGAGGGCATACAATCGTGCTTTAGCAGTAACCTTGTGCAATTCCAGCAGTCCCAAGGTTAGCACAAGCAGTGTTCCATAGTCTTGCTGTTATTGCACAGTGTAACTATAGCTAATGTTATTGTACATGGTTGTTGGTAGTAATCGTGGTTCTTGGACATGACTATCTCCTTTAGTTGCCAATATTGCCTATTGTTGCTCTTAAAGCACGTATACAGTGTTCCCCTGCATAATTATGATTCACAAATTCATTAAGTCATTTGCTTCTCTCGCTCGCTTTATTTATTTATTTGAAAAAAAAATATATATATATATCCTCCGTTTTTTGGAAAAACTCCCCGATAGGGAGTTTAGTGTTCAGGCCCTGTCAAAAAAGTTGCTTTGTGGCATATTGTTGCCAAGGAACTATGTTGAGGTGAGGAGCTTCATTAAGTAATAATAATAATAATAATAATAATAATGCATTACACTTATATAGTGCTTGTCAGGCCACAACTGTGTGGATTTTTTTTTAATTGCCCAGTATTGTGTTCGTTGTTTACTGTTTGTGAACACATTTTCTTTTTTGTTCATGTTAGTTCTGTTAGTCTGCCTCTAATTATTTGTGCTTTCCAAGCATTTCCAGAATCTCTTGTTAACCAAGATATCCTGCATCCATGTATGCCTTTCTCCTCAATGCTACCATCCATCCATATTGTAGCAAACCTTATGCCCCAGCACACCAGCATCAAAAAAATAAATAAAATAAAATAAGATGCATCCATCACTTTTGTCAACCTTTTATGGGCTCGCACAGCAGCATGGTAGAACCACTCCAGAAGTGACTGACGTTGTGAGGTGTCCATCATCTTCATTGCTCCATAGTACAAATATCAAAGTGGCGATGCGTCCTCAAGTGTTTGTGTGCGCCCGAGCAGACACTTCTCCTCTCCTTGTTGGGTCTCTCCAGACGGGAAAAGGCAGAATGTCAGTCTGCCAGCATCCAGCTGCTTCTTTCTTATTGCTATTCAGGACACTCGCACGTCTATTGCACGTGCCAAGGAGGAATGTGGGAAATGAAGGATGGAGAGGAAGGAGGAGTTGAGGAGTAAGCACCCCCCCCCTCCTACCTCTCATATCTAAAAATAGAACATCACTTCTTTTCTATTCCCAACACACCTCCGATTCCATACTCACTCGACTCCCTTCTCTGTTTTCCTCTCACTCGTTTCCTTGTTATTCTCGACTCTGTTTGGTCGGGGTAAATTTATTCCCTGCTGCCCAATAAGGAGACTCTTCAAATGTACAGACACTTTGGACACTGCTAACAGGCTTGCCGTGATGACAGATTCACTCTACTGTACACGCAAATTGAGTTAACTCCCATGATCACAGTCAATACACTTTAACCAATAAAAATAACTACGTTAACGTAAACGTAAAAAGAATGTAATCCCCTTTAACTACCCTACGTCCTAAAATCTTAAAGGACCAAACCATCCATCCATCCATTCATCCATTTTCTACCGCTTATCCGAGGTCGGGTCGCGGGGGCAGTAGCTTTAGCAGGGACGCCCAGACTTCCCTCTGCCCAGCCACTTCATCCAGCAGCTCTTCCGGGGGGATCCCGAGGCGTTCCCAGGCCAGTCGAGAGACGTAGTCTCTCCAGCGTGTCCCACAATAGGGGAAGGGATGAACATAGACCACCACGATAAGGTGACGGCTTCCAGGAGGGTTAAATGACCAAACGATACCGACCATAAAATGAAAACCCCCTCCCACAAGCTCTAAACACATTTGACACGTCAAAACATTCTTAAATTTATCAAAACACACTTTGTAAAACACATTGTAAACTTATTTGAACCCAAATAGAAATTCCAAGCAAAAAAATTTACAGAAAATACTGTAGTGTCAGTGAAACATGCATGTGCCTTTAAGAGGCGGAGCCTAGCGGAATCTCATAGTGACATCGGTGATTCTTTGAGTGAGCCTCTGCGTGTGAGCAGTAGCCGACAGCAGCTCCTGCGTGAGTGTACTCACATTTATGTTTCACCATTCTGCCGTCATTCAATAAACAGCTGCGACTGTGGCTCTCCTTTCCCACATGTGAGGACATTCCAGTAAGTATATTGTGCAAAGCCATTCCAATCGCCTGAAAACATGTGATACACTGGGGGCCCAAATGTTGAACCGCGCTATATCGGCGGTGTGTTGCGAAAAAAGAAAAGCAAAACCGCGCTCAATTAAACCTTTGGCGGTTGGCCACTGTAAGAGAACAGCAACAGTTGTTCAATTGTTTCTGTTTTTGGGGAGAACTTTAACATTTACCTCCTAATCTGAAAAAGCGTCAGTGCTTCCTTTATCTACTAATTTATGATAGCATGCTGTTTGAGTGATGAAATCATGGTGGGTGAGCAAGCGGGATATTTGCTTTCAGTGGATTATGTTCCAGCAAATGGCCAACCTTGGCTTAGTCATCGCGCCCACTGCCCGCCCACCAAGATGATGTGTGTGTGTGTGTGTGTTGTGTGCATGTGAATTAGCGAGAGTTCCTGCCCCAGGAACACTATTGCACCATCCAATCATTAGTTTGGGAAAGAAAAAAGAAAATATAAGTTTCCAAAGGTGAACGTGATGGGGAACAGACCTTATACGATGCCTTCCCAAAACAGGCTAACGATGTAGCCTTATGAGGTACACCTGCACAATCTGACGAGATCTGATACAAGGGACTATATATTTTGCATTCTCAGTGATCATAATGCTGATTTTGGTTTGACACGGTGAGATTAATTTAACAATGTTTATTCTAAGTGACGCAAAACTGCGCAGTGTGCAGGGGGTTTGGAAACTGTTTTCAAGAGTGACAATCGGTCGTTCAACATTTGAATCGCAGGTGCTCGATGCAGCAATTAGCCAATCAAAATGTACATAAGCGTTCACTCCCGCTAAAAATACATTTCCGGGTTTTAAGCGAGCGAGAGACAGAACGGCGTCCGCGCCACCCAAAGGCCATGTAAATACAGTGTATCAAGTATCAAATATTATGTTTTACAACAATACCTAACTATATTTATAATTTATAACGCGTTTGGATGAAATAGCAAAGCTTAAGGCTGGGTATGTTCAAATGAATGGGAGCCAGGAAGAGAGATATCCACACACTCTCTTTTATTCTCGTCCATGTCCTATTTCTGTTTAATCTAATTTGTTATGGTTTAGTAAATGTGATAAACTACAATATACTGTATGTGTAGCATCAAACGCCTATACAGGCTGGCTGTTCAGGGCATCCAAATATTCAAATCGCTCAGCTGTCGTCTTTTTTTTTTTTTTTTAAAGCGATGATGCCGGGTACGAGCATATCAGTGTGGCACACATTCAACACATGGATACTACACATTTTTATTTCATGAAATTCTCTTTTACGATGTTTATTTTTTATTTATTTTTTTTTTATATAGTTCATTGCTATTTTTCTGTATTAGAAACAAAAACAAAATGTGTTTCTTGGTGGCTGGAACAGATTAAAGGTATTTATCAAGTTATTGTTAACTTAGTATTGTTAAATGAGTGACCTCTCTGACAGTGCCAATCCAAACTGAGCATTATTATCTTCGCAAGGGCAGAACTGTTGGTGCATCTCGTACACTGGATCTGATTGGTCTGTGCAGGCATCTCTAATGAAGTGGAAGGCTAGGCGCATGCTGTGATGACGCGGGTGTTAGTCACACATTGCTGTAGGATGCGGGGGGTCAGTTTTCGTCAGCTGTTGTCTGCGCGAGGACGGGCATTGCTTAAAAAGGAATGCAGCCACGGCATGGAGATAATCATCACGTACTACGTACCGTCAAATATAACAGGCATTTAGGTTGAGCTAAAAGTGGCAGCATGATATATACTGTAAAGCGGGGTACAACATGCTGATAATCAGGCCTAATTTGAGCCTGATTCCCAACCTTCCAATTAAAGTCGAGAGTCAAAAGATGTCTCGGAAAGATTATCCTGAGCGATTATCCTGTGGTCTTGGGTGGTGTGTTAAAAGTGATTTTGCCTTCCCGATATGCTCTGAAAACAGTCAATCGAGACCCGAGACGATCAGTGTCAGTGGAGACAATGTCATGTGCGTGGGGTTATATCTTGGTCATCTGAAGGACACCACCCACAATAAGAGCAATATAAACTTTAAAACTTTAAAAATCTCTCATTTTTAAAGTCGGTTAAGAAGTTAAACAACGGTGTGTTTAAGAAGTTACAACCAAAAAAATGGTAAATTTATCTCCGTAGACCCTGTAAGACCTAAATGAATTGAAATGTAGCTCCTCCTCAGACTTCAAAAATTGCCAAATTACATTGTGTATTGTTATAACCTACACTTTTCAAATGAACACTGACCCTTTTTGGACCCTAAGCTTGGGGAGATCTACTTTAGACTGTGTTATTGGTCACTTCAATGTGATGCCCAATGTAGGTGGTATGTATCCATTTGGAACAAGTCTACTTTGAGCAAATCTGTCAAATGAGGATACATTCCCATGTTTAACCAGAAAGAAGCAAACCATCTCCCATTTATGATTCAAAGCGTGCCTCTTCGTCTCCAGTGTGGGGATTGCTCCTTGGGGAGGGAGATGTTTGGCAGTCAAGGACATATTGCACGTCCTCCTGCTGCTGCTGCGGCGCGCCAGGGACGGCGGGCCTCTGGGGAAACACAAGCAGGAAGGGGGGCCGAAAAGGCTGCACGGTTGATGGCAACACCGAGGGGAGGGGCGAAAGAACTCGGTGCGCGTTGGCATGAACACAACACAGCAACTTGTGTCCGCTACTGAGCTGTTTGAAAGTTACAGTAGTTTGTACACAAAACAGTCCAGCTTTGAAATATTGGCTATGATGCAGTCAATGCACCTCAGTCATTCAGGTCTCGGGTCTCTTACAAACATCATATTTAATGACATTGGTCAAGTTTTTCCCTGAAGTTTTGTTGATTAAAAACAATTCTACGAAGGGATGAACCCTCAACAAAATATGAAAAAAAAATAAAAATAATTGCTGCTTATTAACTTTTTACTTCCACACTTACCCAGTATCATAGGATTTATACTGTACATTCATCCATCCCTTTTCTATATCACAAGCATTCACACTCACATTCACATTAGGCACACAAACATACCTTTTTCTGGAATGTGGGAGGAAGCCAGTGTGCGAAGCAGAGATTCGAACACCTCAGAAATATGACGCAGATGTGCTAACCAAAGTGCTGCCATCATTAATATAACAAATATTCCTTCATAATTTTGATTGCTTTTGAGCCGACACTGGAGCTGTGTGGTATTGGCCTTTGGGAAAACAAATTCCAACAGGCATGCAGGAATTAAAGTTACCATTGGCGAATGAAAGACATTGTTAAACTACTTTGCTGACAGATTTAATCAAAACTGAATAACATTTTCTTGGAGACAGATTTTTGAATACAGAACAAGTGAGAAGCAGAACAGTTTACAAGGTGATGCTGCCTGAATTGAGTTCTATCAGAGGTCCAAACATTTCGGTCATCTTTAAGAATTTAAGGTGTATAAGAGTTGCACATTTAAAAGTGAACCTGGACAGTGAGCCCCTGACTTATAATGATATTAGAATTTAGAGTCCATTTTGATTTGAGTCGAAATTCTGTATTCATCTGTGTGTAATCATCATTGTTCAGGACTCACAACAAGGTAGACAGCTGCAGTGTATTTAAGCGCAGACACGACAGCAAAACATGCACCTCGGGAACCCTAAGAGTCGCCGCAAAAAAAACCAAAACAAAAACAAAAAAAACAAATCACTCCACCTTCCATCCATTAACAAATAAGATCAAGCCATTAAAAGGCTTTCAGTCACACCTCGGAGGAGCATTTCCAAGCTGACGAGGCATCATGGCTGACAACATCCATTTGTAAGCGTCCGAAGAAAGCCTCTCACTGTCCATCAGACGTGTTTACGATAATGCTACTGCTATCAAGAGTGTTTAACTGTGGCATTAGCCTTGTCGTATCACTCGCCTCCATTACCCGCTGAACATTTTTCCCCATTCTGAAACACACAATCATGTTGTTTGGTGGTAGTTCCGTGGTAAAGCATTCTCGTGTGAAAGTTTTTCACACGAGAATGATTGCCGGAAATATGAAGTCGTGAAGAGCAAAACAAAAATAAACAATAATAAATAAATAATATGAAAACGCCACGCCAGAGATGCACTTTGTCTCCAGGCTGTGCAAATGTAACGGAATGATGAATAAAGACAGCGAGGGGAACACATTCCGAGCAGCAGATGCTCCGTGTGACTAATTGTGTACACAGAGGGGAAACTACGTTGATGAAGACGAGTGACAGCGGGGCTTATCAAGCACCAAACCGCAGATGCTGTTAAATGGCCGACGGCAGAGTGTGCCCGTAGAAATAAACTTTCATGTTGGATGGCGCAATCGCCGCCTGACGCTTCCAGGCACCGCCGTCACCCCGGCATCTGTTGCTCAGGTCTTTGCCGGATGTCATACGGCCCGCTCGTCATTCTACAACTCCCAGGTGGGAGATTTCAAATTTCATGTAATGTATCATTCAGACAGATATGACGCCATCAACATTTGACAGTTTGGGATTTACAGGTTTTGTAAGCATTTCATTCCCTTGCCTGTGGCTTGCAACATTGGAGCAGTGTTGCAAAATTGCTGCTTGGCAAAATGTTTTTCTGTCCCCGAATGCAGTTCAGCGAGAGTTTGAGAAGCTTTATGGCTTTCAGACTGCTCCTACACTTAGCATAATTTACGCTATCCATGGCAAGTTTTTAGATAGAGGATCTGTTCTTGACAAATCACGCTACTACCACAACTGATGTAAACACTGAACCTCTAGAGCAGGCATTCGATCCCTAACAACCTGAACTCGGTTTCCACCATACTTTTACTTGGTTTTATTCATACTGTTTTCCACTTAATTGCTTTAAATTTAGGGCCTAGGAGTGTTTGTTATACAAATCTTTACTGTATTTATGAGTTTACTCCTGCGTCAGTGAATGTTAGTGACACACTATGGCGCGTTCCACCCTACGTATAAATTCAGGTGACGTCGCGACCGTACGAACCTCTGCGTATAATAATTGTTTGATCTTGAAAGCTTTCCCGGCCATCGAATCCCTTTCAAAATGAATAATGTTCTAGTCCGGATGAAGAGAAAGTCTGAAACTGATCCGATTACAATTATGATAAGGAGAGCAGATCTTGCAGGGATTCTACGGATCCAGAGTCCAAATGTTCTAACTCCAATAAACAATAACCCTCCAAATTTATTATAAAAGATATATGAGTTTTCCTTTTGGCTGACAAAGTATTTAACGATTACTAAAACATGTCTGCAAAGTTTGTAGAATAAAATATGTAAGTGCAAAGGTCCATGTTCTGTGTTTCTCCAAAAGTGTATAGTGCGCTCGTGTTTCTTGCCCCAATGCGTCCCCCGCCGACAGCCGCCTTCTTTCGTCCTCGCTCGTGAATGAGCCACAAGAAGCTGACAGAGATGTCCTTGCGATTGTGGTCGGACACCGCGTTGCTGTGGTAACTCACAAGTGAAAGGCAACCTCGGAAAGACTTGAGATTCACGTCATCGACTCGACAGCTTCGTCAGCATTAGCTCACTAATGGCCCCCCCATCACCACCACCATCATCATCACACCCGCCTTTTCCTCCGATTAACACAGTTGTTTTATTGTGAGGGTGCATTGTCATTGAAACTTTATATAATCATAATTTGTTGTCCTGCATTGTGTGAGCCACAAAATGCTGTTATGCATCTCATTTAGAATGCAAGGCTGTGTTGTTCATCGATTTCATTTCTGCCTCAGTAGAGACATAGTGCACCCCCCCCCCCCCCCATTTAAAACAGTACTGATAATTTCATTAAAATAGCCCAAGGATCACGAATTATAGACCACTTTAGACTTAGTTTGTTGTCTTGCTGAAATTAATCCATTTGAGAAAGCATCCCTGTGTAAAGTGTAAACTGGGTTACTGGACAACCTACACATATACTGCTGGGCCAATGGCACGTACGGATTTTCTTACCATGACGTCCGGGGGCGGAACCTAAGCGTTGGACGACAGTGGCTGCGACTTGCAAGAGCAGAGCCAGAGTGTGGACAGAATAAAATAATTTTCACTCAAGGAGGCAGCACTTCATACACACATGGGCACCTCACAAAACACAAATACTCCCCTCCCACTGCGTCGGCAATTTCCCCGAGCAATTAAGTATGCTCTACGTATCAGAAGCGAAGGCTTATCGGTTAGTCTGACCAAACTCAATGCAGCTCTACTTACCTTTTGGCTTTGACTTTTAAAATAGTTTTTCAGACAGTGTTGGACGTGGCTCTGGATCATCGCCCGAGCCGAGTCGATCATATCGTTAGTGGAGAACCTCTGTGTGGGGGCTGTGATTATGTAAATTAGCACCACTAGTCATGTACATGGCGCTGCCTTTTCGAGCAGACGGCCCGAGATCGATTTCCCATTATTCAGCCACTGCTGGTCCCAAGCCTGGGTAAAAAAAAAAAAAAAAAAAAAAGGTGCTTGTGTCAGAAGGGGCATCCAATGTAAAGACTTTGTCAAATCAAATCGTGCGAGTTACTCTCTGTGGCGACCCCAAATGGGACAAGCCGAAAGTCACAACAACAATAACATAAATAAAGGCGGCACGGTGGACCACTGGTTATAGCGTCTGCCTCACAGTTCTGAGGACCGGATTTCAAATCCTGGCCCCGCCTGTGTGGAGTTGGCATGTTCTCCCCGTGCCTGCGTGGGTTTTCTCCGGGCACTCCGGTTTCCTCCCACATCCCAAAAACTTGCAGGGTAGGTTGATTGAAGTCTCTAAATTGCCCATAGGTGTGAATGTGAGTGCGACTGGTTGTTTGTTTCTATGTGCCCTGCGATTGGCTGGCAACCGGTTGAGGGTGTACCGCGCCTCTTGCCCGATGATAGCTGGGATAGGCTCCAGGACTCCCGCGACCCTTGTGAGGAGAAGCGGCTCAGAAAATGGATGGATGGATGGAATTCTGTTTAACCAATATGGTTGGCAAGGAGTTGCTCAGTTTTATCATTGTAAGGTACAGTTGGAATCAACAGACGCTATTGCATGTAAGTCAGCACACGTGGCGTCTTCATAAACTGGACCCCTGCATCCTTGCGGTTCATCACCCGCGGATTCAGCTATTTGCAGATTTTTTTTTTCCATTTTTTTCTTTTTCCCGGTTATTCAATAATTTTTTGGGATTCAAAAATGTAATTTTATTTTTTTCCAATGCAATTATAATGGGTGTCATTTATCCGTGGATTTGCACTATTCGCAGTCTGGCCTGCTCCCTATCCCCCATGAATAGCAGGAGGTCCACTTTATTCCTCAGTGGACGCATGGAAACAAGCATTGATCATCCACTTGTTATGTTTATTACAAAATTGGCCGCCCTCCGGCATTGCAATCGAGGCCACCACTTTATAGTATGCTTTGCATGCATTCTGCTATGTAACCTTATACCATCCCAAAGGATCCCATAGAGAACATTGTACCTACAGGATTGTCCAAATGGACCAGTCTGTCAAGAGGAGATGCATGATTCATATAGTATATGGTGACATTGATTGCGGCGTGCTGTAATGCATCTTTGAATGCTTTCACTTGCCTTGATCGGGTAAAGGAAAGACCGGGCGAGTGCCTGCAATGATGAAGTTGCACTCCTCTGTATTTTTGATGACGTTCTGGGTTGTGTTGGGTCTTGAGGCAGACTTTCTTTTTTTTTCTCTGCAAACCATTGCTGGTTTTTGATAGGGCATAATATATGAATTATCTTCCCTCACTGCTTATGGTGCTGTCTTATTTATTGGACAGCTTAGAGGGGAGTTATGTCAATGAAATGCAAGATGTGGTTGCCTGTTGATATATTACGCATTTTTTTTTGTAGCCAGAGGTCTTCCAGATGGGCTGAGGCAGCAAGATTTTTGGCCTCGGATTTTTTTGAGGGTAGGATTTCCTGATACAGTTTCATGCGATCACTTTGATCTGCTTGTCAGGTTTTAACAAATGCTCATTTGTCTCAGGATTATTATATACAGGTAGTTATAATGAGCCAATAATGTTATCATTCTGTTATCATTTAGTGTTCTTTATTGTAGCAATTTTCCGATTTATCAAATTTCTTGCACAAATCAAGTTGATATTAATTGGAATAGCAAGAGACAGAGGCTGTCATTATCTATCTCTTCTTTGGTAAATGGGGTTCGCTTGTATACTGCTTTTTTCCCAAGGTATTAAAACTGTCTCCTCGTTCACTTATTCTCTTTATGGAGTATGTTGCCGTCGAAGCGTTCAAATGCTGGAGATTGCAATCCTGAGCTTGCTGAAGAACCCAGGGAATTTGGGGATTGAACCCACAACCTTCCGATTGCGAGACTCCACCAACGAAGGAATGGATGGATGGAGGGTAGGAAGAGGGACTGTTGAGAGGTTGGAATGATGAACGATAGATGGAAATAGATGAGTGGTTGAACAGGGAATTGAAGGATGGATGAACTACTACTGTTTTTCCACTACCTCTCCTACTTTCCCATTGCAAACTACTTTCCCCTCCTACCTCATGTTTGGGTGTTTGTATGGATGTACAGTATAACGGGGATAACTACCTTCATCGTAACAGACTAGCCTCCTCTTTTCTCAACTTTAAGACGGATGAATGGGCATAGAAAGGACAGGCTGTCGCTATCCCACTCTTCTTTGGCAAATGGGTTTCGCTTGTATGGTGCTTTTTTTTTTTTTTTTTTTTTACTTTCAACGTACTCACCTCATTCACACAATGATTAATGGACTCTGTTGTCGTGAAAGGAGATGAGCAGTATTCAAACACTGAGGACCCAGCATGAATATCCTTGCTGAAGGATATTTAGGGGGCGGGGGGTACGACAACCTTTAGATTAAGGGACTTCCACCTCTTAAGGAATGGATGGATCCATGGATGTTGTGGTGGTCGGATGGATGGATTGTTAAGGGGGTTGGTGCTATAGTTAAAAGTAGGCTTTAGAAGATCAGGATTTTTGGGGCCGATTACCGATCAGTGAGTTTAGAAAACCGATAACAAGATGGAGGAATGTGTCTATTTAAATGACCTGTTCATTTACTGTATAGACTTGTGTACTTCATTGCTCAAAAAATTATATTTAGAATAAATAATGTTTGTTCTTCTATTTATGCCAGTGAGGCATAGTGACAGATGGAACAAATGAATGGTCTTCTATTAGATGGCAGGAAGTAAATACAATCATTAATGTATCCACTTTTTGTGACCTTTTTGTTTGTTGGTGTGCTGTGAGATTTTTCAATTGTAAATACGTTCCTTGGCTCCATAAAGGTTGGAAATCACTGCTCTTGTCAGATCGTGTATTTTAATCAGTCAGGTCAAACCAACATTACTTGACAGAAATAATGGGTGCTAACTTACTGTCATTAAATTACTTTATTTTTAATGAAATGACTTCACCCACACCAAGACTTTAGAGCATGATTCGACAGAATCATGCTCGAAAGACATTTACAGTACTACGTCAAAAGACATGCAACAAGGGTAAAAATAAACTAGCTTTTGGATTCAAATATACTGAGCACGTGGCGACGCGGAGTAAATGTCTTTCGGCAAATTATGACAAAGCCGATCAGCATGAAATGCTAAACCGATAAACCGATACCGATCAGCCCGATAAAATCGGTGTAAAGTCTTGTTAAAAGACTGATATTTGGAATAATTAATGGATTGGAGGTGCAACGGTGAATCATTTAATTGACAACTAATCGCTTATCAAATGAATCATATTCAATAATTGCTGACATAACTTAACTTAAAATTTTCCAAATCCTCAGAAGTTCAGCCTCTCAGTAAATATTCTCCACTTTTTGTAGTTCTCAATGAAAGCAGACAGATTATTTTGTTGGTGTTTCATCAAAATAAGACATTTGGAAACATCTGCTTTTACTTTGGAAAGCAATGATCAACATTTTTGCCAATTTTCTGACCGATGTTAAAGACCAAACCAGTAACTGAATCATAATCAGTATATGTTTGTGCATTTTCTGCGCTGTCGATTTGAAATGATATCCTCTCTTTGAATAAAGGGATGAAAATGAAAAATATATAATTTTTAAAAATCTGATTAATCGAAAAACATTAGCAATTGATTAATCGATTATGAAAATAATCATTGTTTGCAGCCCTAGAATGGATGGTTGAAAGGGGAATTGAACCATGCCTCACTATGGATTGCGGGACCGGTGGGCTACTACTTCGACTTCCCCTTCTCTTTCTGTTGCAATCTACTTTTCCTTCATACCCCAACATGAAGATTGCTGGCTATAGAGTAGAGGACAGAAAGGCAGACACTCCCACTCGCAGCAGACTGCTTTGGTCTTCCACTCAACGTGAAGCTCCTTGAAGAGCTTTGGATGGTGAATATTCACGCCGGTGGCATTTTAGCATGTGTAGGCGGGTCAACGTTTGTGAAGAAAGAAAGAAAGAAAGAGAGAGAGAGAGAGAGAGAGAGAGAGAGAGAGAGAGAGAGAGAGAGAGAGAGAGAGAGAGAGAGAGAAAGAATTGATCAATCTTGTCCCCATTTGGTCTGAGGCTCTCGAGCCAACAGAGAGCAAAGACACCGAGGCAGAGCGATGGTTGGCGTCCTGTGGCACAAATCTTCAAAAAGTCATGAGATGAAACCAATTTGGATTAATTAACAGAGATATGATGGCAGGGGGGAAAAAAAGGGCCCATGTTCCGTCACACATAAAAGAACCCTCTTGCATGTCTCACTGAAACCAAGCAACGTCTTGAACTCCCTTGGTCGGCGTAAAAGGGAAAGAAAGCCACTTGCATTATTTTGTGATGAGCTCCTGTCACCATTTTTTTTAGCCTTTCATTATTGCAGCCTGTCTGCAAGCTCCTATTAGGCAGAGACCTGAATAACCGCAATAAATAACCAAGTGAAGAGAGCGACTCCTCGTTAAAAATGAAAACCGTCTCCTGACTGCACAGCATTGCTGGTCCATGAGAGCCCCTGTTGTGGTGATTCTGGCCTTGCTCGTACCAATAATAGTCCACAAACAAGCAGCCGAATGGAGACACACACTAGGGGCTGTTTTATCTTTAACTTGAAAATCCAACCAACTTTCGAAATAAAGTGCTACAGTCCTGGTATGTGAAGTGCTCAAGCCAAAATAGTCCAAATACATATTCAAATTGAGCTCTTTCATAATAAGAACTCTGCTATAAAACCACATAAATACCACATAAATTCATTTTCAAAACACTCACAAAACACTCATTTGTGCAATCCAATTGCTTTCCCTTTCCCGAATGAGCTCCACTGACAAGTTTTTTTTTAGTGTGTATCTTTCATGGACGGGGTGGAAATATAACACTGTAGCGAGTTATAATCGGACATGTCCGTGCAACAGAACAAAGGTTCAGTATGGTGAGAGCACTTCCGAGACGCCACGTTATACACCACAAGACAATAACAATTATGGCAAAATGAACAAACATTCTGATGCTGGACATTGTTTGTGGACACGTTTCAAATCAAATCTGAGTAGAGTTTATATTGATCTCTGCTTGGCTGCCAAGGTTCTTTAGTTAATCATTGTGGGACAAAGTGCTCATTAGGGACTCCTTGCTCCTGTTTAAATAAGATCATATCATTTAAAAAGAGTAATCTTGGGATATCCCTCTCTTACTCCATGATGAGTCATGTGGTGTACTCTAAGGACATGTATCGAGTCCCATATTCCTAATTACGCTGCATCTGTTCCAGTCGACCTAAGTACTGCTCGGCATGTTGCAGCAAAACACTGAAGGTGTGCAACTCTAAATTCAGACTTGCAGAAGTGTTTGTTTTATTTTTAATTAAGGCCCGCCACACACTGAGTGACGCGGCCAGAGCCGACTGAATTGTCATGGGGTTCGGCAATTAGTTTTCACGAGTGGCAGACTGTCAGCCGCCGGGTTTGTTGAGATTCAAGGTTTGAAGTCGGTTTATGGCATCGCAATTTCGCAGACGCAACAGCCAATCAAAAATGCACAAGCTTTCACCCCAAAAAAAAAAAAAAAGTTTGTGGGTCTAAGCATAAGCAATATCCAGTCAAGCCGTACCTATACCCTAGTCGTATACAGCATATTTATATAACATATATAATGTAATGTATTTTACAATAATAATCAACTATACTTATTTTTATTTATGGTTACTCTCCTTGTGGACAGCCGCTTGTTCTTTGAAAATTGTGCCGTGTTTTTGTGGTTCAATACAAAAATAAAATAATCAACTGTACTGTTTGCGGAGCCTCAAAACCTGATAAAAACGTGCAGTTTTCCGTTGCAGCGCGTTGGCAGATGTGCGCTACTCAATCTCGAGAGTCGCCAACTGGAATTTTTATTTTTTTTTGCAATGGTCCTATTCAGTTGCGGTCCTCCATGTTGCTCAGTGTGCGGTGCGAATGTTCATAAGTAGCATTTGAAATCTGCGCTCTAGCGGGGGTCGAACGATGAACCCGCGATATAGTGTGGGAAAACTGCATATCGTGTAGTAAAGTGTTAAAACACGGGGTTAAAATGGTAGGTAAAAATGGGAGGAAACAGGGAGTCAATCCCCTCTTTTGCAGCTATGACAGCTTTCCCTTTTTTGGAGTGTCTGTGGGGAATTTTGGCCTTCACCCAGAAGAACAATTGGTCAGTGGTCAATGACGTTGGACCTGTGAGAGGGCCTGCTGCTTCTGCTCCAGCCTCTGTTGTAGCTCATCCAAGCATGTCTTTATGGAGCTCGCATTGTGCACTGGGGCTACAGTTATGATGCCACAGAAAAGTGCCTTTCCCACAAGGTTGGAAAATGTGTATCTCAGTAAGATGAAGAATTAAGATTGAGGGGGGAACTGGTGCATGTATTCATCATTCATTCATTTCACTTTCTCGACACTCAGTTTAAGGCCGCGCACCCTTGACAAAACTCTCATAACTTTTCTGTCACCTTGACGTGCGCAAATGCTTTAATGCGTCTGTCATTTGTTTTTCCCTCCACTCTGCAGTTTAAATTTGTCACTCAGTCAGGCACACTGAAGAACTAAAATGTGTCTGCTATGTTGTGCCTGCGCCTTTTACTAGACAAAATATACTGTGATGGATAATGACAGGAATGTCCACTTGACAGTACCAAAGTGTACCTTTTTTGTTGCAGCGTGCAGCTAAGAATATGACAGCAGGGATTGTTAGTCACAAACATTGTCTGCCCTGCAGACATGATTGAGCAATGTCTGGGGTTCAGGTGGTAAAGTGGGTGGCAGCAATCACAAAGACGGTGCTTGAACCGAAGACGGTGCCAAAGCATTCTATTTCGAGTATGCTTATGTATGACTCTCAGCCTGTAATTGCTCCTGATGAGCAATCCGCATATGAACGATGTCATAAAGCAGGGCTTCCCAAATGTTTTATGGCTTCCATTCCAAAAACATGTCTGCTAGGTAATTACAAGTCTCTAAATTGTCCATAAGTGCGAATGTGAGTTTGAATGATTGTGTATTACTTTTGGTAGAATTGCACAAAGTATCTTTTTAGTTGTGATTTTCTAATCCACAGCATCTTCTCACATTTTGCCTCTTCTCTCCCACTGCTTATCTCCAGATGGAGGAAGTAATAGCGCGCATGCAGGAAGAGAAAAACGGAATTCCGATCCGAACAGTCAAAAGCTTCCTCACCAAGATCCCCAGTGTTTTTTCAGGTGAGGCTCTTATCTCAACTTTTCTTGTCTCATTGCGGGCAGCGATGCCCCTCACCTTGCGCTTCTCGTCATCTCACAAAGCGCACGGCGACTTTACTCCTTTGTTCTCCCCAAACAAAACACACAAACATTTTGGTAATTCATCTAGGGCAGAATGTCAGGAATACGTCATCGAATGAGGACCTGAGCGAGATAAAACAAACAATACATTCCGTACTCTAATATATTATTCTAAAACTGCTAATGTGATCCTCTAATGAAATAGTAAAATAAAGACGCTTGCACGTGCTTTTCCATGCTAGATTAATAGCAGATCCATTATGAACAGTTATTCAATAAAAGCCAATGCTTTTAGTATTAGTAATGACCCGGTTAGATGGTATCCCGAAACCTCAATGCACTTTTATTTTTCCTGTGAGGGCCTTGTTCCTACTAATTGTGCACAGGGTTATTTTTATTGTGTGTGCGTGTGTGTGTGTGTGTGTGTGTGTGTGTGTGTGTGTACAAGATGTTGCCACCGAGGCTGCAATAATGCCAGAATCTGCACTGGTCAACACTGCTAAAAAAAAAAAAAAAGGGGGGGGGGGGGTACTGGCTTGTCAAAACCACAATCATGTCGAGACTGCATCCAGTTTGTTCACAACATCTGTGACCCCCACACACCATATTATGCACACCTCAGTAAATTAGAATATTTTAGGTAAGCTCATTTATTTCACTAGTTCAATTAAAAAAATGAAATTCAAATTACAGATATTCATTAAACAGATTAAACACACAGGCCAATCCCTACCAAATTACTATCTTAAAAAAATAATTTTATTATTTTGTTATATTCTATTTATTTATTTATTAATTTTTTGCTAAACTGTAAATTATAATCTTCCAAATATGGTTATACAAAAAAATACAATCTGGAAATATTTCACTCTTGTATAGTGAATCTATAAAATGTTTCACTTTTCACCTCTGAAATGAATTGAGTTTTCCCATAATATTCTAATTTAACGAGATGCACCTGTATACAGTATATGACTAGTAAACTGTAGTGATTTGATGAAGCAATTCCAAATAGTTGGACAGTTTGACTGTCTTCCCTTATTAACATTGATAAGAAGCATACTAACGGTGGAAACAATGGGTTCCTGATTCATTACGATTACAAAGTATAGAAATGGAAATAATACAAATTTAATTAATCCATTCCAGATTCAAATTCCTGCAATCAAAACAAAATTTACTGTATAGGCAATGTTTTAGGTAACGTTTTTTTTTTCTTTTAAGCATTAACACGTATTAACCACTGTAATATGGATAGGTTAAAGTCACACCTAAAGAATAAAATGTAAACAATTAAGGCTTAGAATCATCTCTGTGCACACTAATCAGGTAACACAAAACATTGTATCTATTAGCTTGTTTTTTGTTTGCTATTTTTTCAATATACAGGTTTTGGCCTCACCTTTATTAATGTGCAATATAAATTCCCATCAACTTGCTTCTCAAATTCTCAGTTGCGCACACGCACACATGTGCACGCGCGCACGCACGCACACACCCACACAAATGCAAATCTCGGTCCAAAGGCATCATATTAATCAGGCCTTGTTTGAAGATTACCTTGCACATCTCGTTTAAGCTCGCTCTTGGAGAAGTGGGTCACGCGTGACGGTGTGAAAACGGAGCTTTTGCTAAGGATGGTAATCCACGGAAAAACTCTGGTTTTATCGGGGGCACCGGGACGCAAGAGGGCACAAGGAAATAGGAACCAAACACACATTAATAACGGTCTAAAACTAGTTATGATGGGTGGACAGCCTGACAGACAGCCGCGGGGACCGTCTGACATTTCACACTCTCGTCCTCTCACCTGACAGCTCGGTAGACAGCAATAACCGCTTGGAAGATATATTTATTTATTATGAGATATATTTAGCCCAAAATGACTAGTCGCAGGTTTTGATGGCGTGTGAAAAATTACCGAGGGGTGGGAGAGAACACAAGGTGCTGCTGTGCACTGCTCGGATGTGAAATTACTTTAAATCAGGTGTGATAATTACAGCATTGTGCAAAGGTCTTACGGCGCCATTTGATACGTCACTCCCCCTGTCCTATCCTGTACGATAAGCTACTTGTCGCATCCCTTCCCCAAAGGGTCTTGGAGTGCCTGGATCACTACACTGACCTGTCCTATCTGCTACTCGTCGTGCCCCTTCCTCATAGGTTGTAGCACTGCCGTGCTAACTACGATTGCCTTGTCCTGTACCGCCCTGTCCTGTTTGCTATTAATCGCGTCCCTTTCTCACAGGGTGTAATACTACCTGGCTCACTACCCCTCACTGGTCCTGTCCTATTTGCTACTTGTCATATCCCTTCATACCAGGGTGTCGCACTGCTTGGCTTACTACCCCTGCCCTTTCCTGACCTGTGTTTCCCTGTCCTGTCCTGACCTGTCCTATTTGCTACTCATCGCATCCCTTTATCACATAGTGTAGCATTGTCTGGCTTTCTACCCCTGTCCTGTTTTGTCCTATTTGCTATTCAGCTCAGTCCTTCCTCACAGTGTGTAGCGGTGCCTGGATCACTACCCCCGTCCTGTCCTATTTGTTTCTTGGCACTTCCCTTCCTCATAAGGGTGTAGCATTATTTGCTACTCATCACATCCCGTTCTCACAGGGAGTAGCACTGCCTGGCTCATTAGCCCTGTCCTATCCTGTCTTATTGCTACTTGGCACTTCCCTTCTTCACATGGTGTAGCACTGCTTGGTTCATTAGCCTTATCCTGTCCTATCCGCTATTGATTGCATCCCGTTCTCCCAAAGTGTAGCGTTGCCTGGTTCACATCTCCTGTCCTATCCCGTCCTGTCCTGTACACTACTCATCGTGTCCCCAATTTACAGGATGTTGCACTGTCTAGATCACTAAACTGCACTGCTCGGTCCTATTTAGTAGTCGGCGCCTCCCTGGGTCACTACCCCTATACTGGCCCATCCTGTTCCTATTTTCTACTCATTCCATCGCTTCCTCACAGTCCTGTGTGCTACTTGGCGTGTCCCTTCCTCACAGGGTGTAGCACTGAATGGCTCAAAACTAGTGTTTTTCCGGTCCTGTCCTTTTTGCTACTCATCGCGTCCCTTCCTCACAGGTTCGAGCACTGCCTTACCAGTCCACATGTGAATAAAATAGATCTCCTTTGTAATATTAGTATCATTGTTTCTTGTTCTTTTAGCTCTGTCCCCTCTCAAACCTCCTTTTGTCCTGCTGGATTTTGGGAAAATATCCATCGCAATGCAAATAACAGCAGAGGTAGTATAATGTATCAAACTCTCCCGTTGCACCGCAAATCTGTTCTGTAATGAAAAGGCATACAGATTCACCATACTGCATGACTTAACAGCAAAAAGGATAGGCTGATTAAAAAAGAAAGAATGTAGGAACCAAAACCAAAATAATGCATAAACAATAAATAGCAGAAAGATGCTGCTCTTCAACCTAAATTAAATGTGACCATAATTTAAGTGTATTCAATTATTTACCGTTATCAAAACGACTGTTGGTGGTAAAGTTCATTAAAGCAACAAAAGGTAATACCGTTTAAAGCCCACTCTATCATAATAAAGCTAAGCTCCTGTAAGAATTGTTTGCTGTGAATCATCCTCAATTGTTTTGTTATTGTATTTAGTAAGCACTCCATTATGCTGCCGTACCTGTGGTCATTTCAATTAACGGGATGCAGCTTTGGAGAGGCTGTCTGAAAAAGAGGAGCTGGGATGTCATCCGCCCACACAGTGTAAGGCGAGAGGAATTGCCATGCACTGTGATGATGTACAGTAGGAAGGGTTAAGAGTGGCATCGCTATCATTTCCATGAAAATCGGAGGGATACACTCCCATTTCATACTGATGAACGCTGTTTTTTATCCTTTCAGGTTCTGATATTGTACAGTGGATGGTCAAGAATCTAGACATTGAAGATCAAGGTAAGAAAACTCATTTCTCCAGCAAGTATACAGTATGTACTTAGCATCATGCTAAAAAATCAAAAAGAGGTCCATGTTTTCCTTTGATGCCTCTCCTAATTACCAATCATTACCATCGTAACATATTTGGCTTTTTCTCATATTGCTTTACATTACAGTTAGATTGAAATTTCTCTGTGGAACCTTCACTGTAGTTTGTGAGCACTTTCTATTCCACTCGAAGATGTTGGCGCCAAAGCCTCCTGACTAATAGGAAAGTAGTAATTGGTGACAAGGAAGTATGTTGAAGTGATACATTTCGAATAAGAGGCTAACATCTTTGTATATCAGGGAGGAGCCAAGTTTCGCCTGGGTTGTTATCGGAAGTTACAGGGAGTCTTTGCCATATGTAGGTTTTTGCGCTGCTGAATGGCTATTAAAAAGCCCATGGTAATAAACAAGTCTAGAGATTGCTTGACAATATTTTTTATGGGTTGCCAAAGGTGCACTTCAGGTACATATATTTTATTTTTTTAAATCAAATCATCTATAAGCCATTGATTTTATATTATTATTATATTATTTGTATTATTTTTATTTTTAATAAAATAGTCCTAGTTTGTCGTGTAGTTATGGTTCATATCAATATTGTAAGTATTAATATTGGCAATTAGAAACCTTTTTGGTGGGGTGTCAATTACCCACGTTCTATTTTTGTTATTAATGGCAGGCCTTGGTCCATATCCCTTGCTAATAGTAAATATATAAAAGGAGGTAAATGCTTTATTAACGGTTAGAAACCTAACGAAAACAAACATGGCTGTGAATCAGTTTTAGGCACAAGGCTGATGGACAATAATAAAATTATATATATATATATATATATATATATATATATATATATACATACACACACACACACACACAATAATAAAAATATAAAAAGTGCAAAACACAGCAAAACACAAATGGTTCCGCAAACAGTGCCGTGAGATGTGGAGTTAGCCGTTAGCGTGACATGGTAACTATCCCAAGCATCAACGTTAACATTGACAATAGACATGAAACAAATGAAGCTCGTTTTACTTTTTCACTCTAACGTGGAGAGTTTGACTATTAGTCCACTGTACTTCAATTCGCGTCATGCCTTTATGTCATTTAGTGGGGGCTCCACACCCAGCAAAAGTTACACAAAGTAGTCCAGAAAATGCTAAATGAAGCCAATTGATCGTTAGCCGCGTTAGCATAATGGCCAAGAGTCCGCTCCTGTGTGTACATTAAATGATGAGTGTGGCTAGGGGCTTGCAGTGACATCTCGGGGCCTCTCTCCTTCCCTTTGGCTTTATCTGATGAACATTCACACTTGCTTGGCTTGAAGAGCTTTTGTGTAGTGTATAATAAATCAATAACAAAATACAATAACTCTTGTCTTCGATATAATTAAGTCGCTTGAATACTCCCACGTGCCACTTGGCGGGGCTCCAATCAGTTTGTATTTTGGCAACAAAAAGGTAATTTGATTAAATCAAAGGAAACTTGGCAACTTGAATCCTTGTTCATTTAATTTTAATTTAATTAACACATTGAATCACCTGTAATTGCAGCTGACTGTTGTCCTAAGCTAAGTTGTTGTCGTACGTCTGTGTGGACAAACCACACCTAAAAATACACGTTCTACCAAACCCACCGCCACTGTTCCTCCTTCCTCCATTCCCGACTGATTCTATGAACTCAAACACTGGATCTCATCCAACTTTCTGCAACTCAAAAGTAATTACTGAAATCTCATTCATAGGTACCAAGTCCATACTAGCCAAAATTGTTTCTCCATTACACTTGATAATTCCTCTGTTTCTCCCACCCCTCAGGTTAAATGTCTGGGTGTCAACCTCGACAGCACACTCTCCTTCCAAGCACACATAGCATCACCCAGTCTGCATACTTTTGAATCTCAGAAGTGTGAGGCAGACGTGCAAACCAGTAGTCCGTCAGGCTGCCTGACTGTACTGTATTAGAGTACAAAATAATGCAAACAGTAAAGAGCTAAAACTGTGTGCGTTTCTGTGCGAGAGAGGTGATTATATAATATAATCCTTCAGGTTACGCCACAAAAGGGAAGTGTTTGTACGTAAACGGCTTTGAATAAATTATGAGTCATTACGTATTGATAAATGGAGCCCTGTTACACACACTGATGCACACGCATACCAGCTACAGCTACATTTGTGTTTGCTCCAGCAACATCATTTGCCAAGATGTAACTGTAAGATCGCCCATTTGGACGGAGTCAGATATTTCAACTTTGTTTTTCCACAGTACAAATACTGCTGTACAAATTCAACACCAGGCAACATGTAAACAGTTTGGACTATGTATCGTGACACAAACAGGTGGCCAAAGGCATGTAGAACATGACTGTTGGGTTTTGACATCATTAAAGGGTTGGAGCTTGAGCTGCGCGGCAGGTGGAGGGCAAAGATGATAATGATGATGGTTAAGTGTTTTCATTATGTGATGGTTTAAAATCACGGACAGTCGAGTGAACGCCGTAGGAAGCAGATTTTCTACGCAGCCACCCGGGCAGGCACAACATGGGTGATGGGACTGATGAGTTTCTCCTCTCAAAGTGAAGGTGGAATCATCAGCGAGAACTCCCCGCTGTGCTGTTCAGTTCCAGTAGAGAACTGACTGTCCTCACTGTGATACAGTCCAATAATAATGGACATATTGTGAAAAGAATTCCTCTCTTACAGTGAATCAAAACTGAGCATTCTTTTGCATTGTTATGCATGAATATGCCATCTGACAATACACTTGGTGTATTACAGAGTACTGTAACCTCTGTAAGACATGGCTTTGAGTGAAAAACAACAGAAAGGCAAACACATAAGTGATGGAAGACTTCGTTTTTTGTGTGTGTTTTTCTTCTCCCCAGTTGAGGCTCTTCACCTCGGAACGCTGATGGCCGCGCATGGTTACTTCTTTCCCATCTCAGACCATGTCCTCACCCTCAAAGATGACGGCACGTTCTATAGGTTTCAGGTGAGAATGAGGCGCGAGATCCCCACATTTTTGTCGAGTTGGTCATTTGCCTTTAACACGTCTTTGAATCCTAAACACAGTTTCTGTGAAAGCTGTAGTATTAGGAACATCTCTCAGTATAATCCCATTCGAAATGAAGAACCTTGAAAATTAACCTCTGAAGAAGATTTGATTCGACTAGAGAACCATGAAGGCCAGATTTAATGCGGGATGTTGAGTTATACCCATCTTTTCTTTATCAGCCCTCAATAAATCAACACACACACGTCCTTGGTTTACATTGGAGTTCCCGTCTTACTGCAATGACGTAACCCAAATTTGTATGCAAGTTGGAATGCGTCATCATCTTATCACTAACCTACGTCAACGCAGTAAAGTCATAATTACAGTCCGTATTTGTATCATGCATATAAAACAATCAAATGGAAAACAATAAGTAAGGCCACAACAGAGCCTGGTTTCTTGCGCCGCATGATAATGTCTACTTACGCCGCTACCAAAAAAAGTTCTTTGGGTTCAAAACATCATATGTCGGTGCCGTTATAAAACGAGGACACCCTGCAGGTGCATAAGGGAGCAATGCAAAGATGCTCAGTGTTAAGGTTTAAACTAGTAAATTAGGCTATTAAAAACATTTTTAGAGGGAGTGTCACTTACTCATGTTTTTCCGCTGTTCCAGGGCTGTCAAACTTATTTTGCTCGTGGGCAACGTAGTTATGGTTTCCCTCTGACAGCAGTTATGACTATGAAAACCATACACAGTAATGTATAATCAGTAACATGTATAATTGCTTATTACCTCTCAACCTCCTATGTCCCATTATGGTCCATTTCAAAATTGTTTTCACAAATCCACACTATTGGTCAGTCACCACACGTGTCTGTTCTGAAAAGTGATGGTTTTGGTGATGCGAGGATTTCGCCTGATGCCAGCGTTGTACACATTTGCCCCTGAATTTTATTATTATATATTTTTCTAACAATAAATTGAGTAGTGTAAACCAATGTCCAATTTATGTTAAGAAGTAATTTGGTGAATATGCAGTAAATACTTGTAAAATAGTTAAAGTGGTGGGAAAAAAAATAAAATAATGCAATTTCAGTCTATATTTTCCACCAAAAATAAAAACAACAAATCAATTTTGCCAGAAACGGGAAATAGACACAATTTCAATGCTTTAGAGGGCCACATAAAAGGATGTGGCGTGCCAGATCTAGCCCCCGGGCCTTGAGTTTGACACCTGTGCGCTATTAGCTGCAGGGCTCGCTCCTTAGCCCCTGCTAGGATTTTACTGTACTTACTAAAAGGAGGTCTGAAATGTTTTGTCTGACCCATTAACATCAAATATTTACTACATACAGGAACATCTTTTATTAAAACAAAAGCTATCTTTCAACTATCATTGTACAATTGTGGTTAGTGTATTATGCGTACACGGTATTCACACTGTTGACAGGCTAAAAGTACCACAGCGCCATTCTACAATCCACTGAATCCAATGTAATGAGGGCCCTGTGTTACACTTATGGCCAATAATTTATACAGTCTCATATAAAAACATGGACACAAACACCACACTGAGGTTTGTGTGAACATCAATTGCAGGATTGACACCTTTAGCGTTTTCCGCCCAATGAGCTGCCTCTCGTGCGCTACACAATGTAAGTGAACCCTCAAGGCTGTTTGTGTTCCTTACACGATTCGCCTTCTCATTGGAAGCTGCTCACAGTGTCGCCCGAAGAGTGGCAAGATACATGGGTGCGCTGAGCGCTTGCTGAAAAGGAGCTTATGCGCTTTCAACGATGTTATAAGACAAAAAATGTTTTATTGTGACAGATGCGATGATGCTCCTATACCCCCGCATCCTCCACCTCTCTCTCCTCACATGACAACACACCATATGGTCCTCTGTCAGAGATGTTTAGGTTTCTTCTTGGTGTGCGCTGGGTTTCTTATCAAGTTTCTGCTTCCAGACTCCATACTTTTGGCCATCAAACTGCTGGGAACCAGAAAACACAGACTATGGTGAGCACTATTCAAAATTGCAATTAAACTGAGAAATAGCTTGCAAATACTGATAGATGTTGTGTCGCATTTATTAAATTGGGTGGGGGGATTAGAAATTACAATCACAATTAAAATGTCATGTTTATTTGCCAATTAAATGATTAAAAACGGCTGCATAAGTGATTCATAATAACTTATTATTAAGATAGGAAATTTGAGTGGTATGCAAATGCTGACAGATGCTGTTGCCAGAGCTGAAATGGCAATGAGAGAAAAGAATAAATTCAGTACTACAACACCATTGCAGCATATCATGGCAACCTGTATATACACTACAATGTAAATATGAATAAATACATGCCCGGCAAAGTCGTGTGTCATGAGAGATCGGGAAATAATCCAATTTCACTCAACTGGTCCAAACATTATGATTAACTTATCACAAAATATATCTCTGTTCAACTATCTATTCCAGTGACATATACCAGGAGGCATAACTTTGAATAACATTTTCTGGCACTCATCACGATTTCAATAAATGTGTATAGAGCTGCGCGATTAATCGATTTAATCAATATCGTTTTTTTAGGGTGTCACATTGATTTTGTTTGTTTACATTTGCAGTGCCAAAGGTTACTTTTGTTTGGAGGCATGACATTTTTATTCATGTTATGTTCAGCGACAGTCTTGTTGTTACATGTCAATTTATTGATGGTAAACTGTCGGACATTTCAAATATTTTGTTCAAATGTATGAAGAGTTGTGTTCTAGTTTTGAAGAATGTCAGTCATTCACCTTTTGTTTTTTTATTTTGTATTTTATTTTATTTTTTATTTCAATTTCTTTTAAATGGGGTTGTTATTTTAAGGCCATTATCGCCCAACCCTATAAATATGTTCTTGTGAAATTTTGTTTGGGAGTGTGCTTTGAGATTTTTCTCATGTAAAATATTTTTTTCATGTAAAATACTTTTTTCTTGCTTCCCTTGGTCTCTCCCCAAATAAGATTGGTCACGTACAGCGGCCGACAGTCACATGCGCAGAACTAAATACACTAAATCTGCGTTACTCTATTGTTTTTGTTTGTGCCTCATTGCGACGGATGCGTTCAATGCGGCGTGTTTTTCCTACTTTCCCGCCATGCAGACCGCTCTAGAGTTTGAGTGTATTTCTCTAGTAGATTTGCAATAGAGTTGCAGAGATGAAACACAAGTGACTTAACTGTATCACAAGCTAAATTGGAATTTAGCCCTCCTCTAATTTCATCAGACAGACTGATTACAGTGAATGAAAGCAGAGCCATGGCTTGTGTGCAAGCACCTGCTGAGCACATTTAGGAGGAACATTTTAATGGTGACACAGAGATGGGCTTTTGGCAGTGTATTAATTCCAGCGGTGTTTTTTCGGTTGGTCTTGTTTCGAGTCATAGAGCGGGAGATGAAGTAGGTCACGGTGATGTTAGGGACTCATTACCAGACCAGTGAATGATGTCGTTTGAATTTTAAAAACAGTCTAAGGGCTTAATGACCACCTAATGGTCAGTTTTCAATGGGATGAACGCAGGATGATAATACACAGAGACATCAAAAGTCAGGCACACACATACACACTAAGTAGTAACAGAGGCTCAATGCGCAGCCAATGACCTTTGTGATTTACAGGCCAGTTTAAATGTGCAGTTGAGAGGATTAAATGAGTAAAATGGAGGGCCACTTAAGGCCGAGCTGAGATCCAGTTGTCTAACCCACCTCTATACACCCGCTCTCCCTCTGTCTCTCTCTTTCAGCTGTTTACCTCTGCAAAAGAACAATGCAAAACAAAGCACGTCTGGAGCTTGCAGACTACGAAGCAGTAAGTGAAAGAGCATTTAGCGTTGGCGCCACTTTCCGCTTTTCTCTCGCACACTAATACCAAAGCATATTTGTTTGTCTTCTGTGTTTCTGCATCATTTTAACTCCCTCCAACAACCAGAGCTATTAAAACACCCGGCCCTGTGTGTGTCTCCTCTTTTGTACATAAGCAGGGATCATTAGTAATGCTATCCAGCCGTGCACTGTACACGGCGTGTGCAGTAAACATAATCAGTCCAATCACCTCAAAACCTTTTTTGGTTTGTTTATTTATTTTACTTGCAGGAGAGCTTAGCAAGGCTACAGCGAGCTTTCGCCAGGAAATGGGAGTTCATTTTTATGCAAGCAGAAGCACAAGCAAAGTAAGTTTCTGTACAGCTCTGTATAGTTTGGTATTGACCAAGTGGTGCAGTTCAGTTGAGCTCAGCACTGTACGATTCAAAATTTAAGATCAAAACTTAAATCCTGCCTTTCACTTCTTTTGCTATGAAAATAATGTCATAGAAATGCCACACACGAAGGACAACTTGAATGACACTTGGTGTAGAGCAGACTTAAGCCAAGGTGGAACTGTTGTCAGAATGCAATGATGCATTCCAGGGAACTAGGACATCTGATATTTCTGAGCACCTCCTAGGAAAAGTGGACTAGCAAATATGAGGGAAAATTGATGGACCCACTGACAAAAGATGAAGACCTCAAAAATAATGTGTTTGTTTTCAGTAGAATAATAATAATACATTTTATTCACTTTATATCACCGTTTCCGTCAACAGGAACATTTTGAGGTTCGACCTCGGAGGTTCCAAGTGTGACATTTCCTAGTTCCTGGCAGTCAGGAGTCTTGGAAATGGACTGGCTTTGTAGAGGCAGCAGTGAAGGACATTAGGCAATTTGTGTTCTTTCTTCCTGGAATATGACAATTTCATTGTAAGAAAAAAAAGATAAGCTTTGATTGATTCAAAATTACGCTCCCCACCCCCATTTTTATACATTCTTTGCAATGATTTAAGGTCCTCACTTTAGTTACTGTACCACTGTAGTACTCCAAACCGAGGAGTACCAAAGTGCTGTGTTGTATTGTACCAAAATGAACAGAACTACACTGCTTGGTGGAACTCGGGCATAATTGGGTCCTTTTAGCGCCTCATTATGTCATGTTCCAACGTCCTGTGTCATAGCTGCACTGTTCTAAGCTACATAGATTAAGTCTGTCCTTGTTCTCCTCAGAGTGGATAAGAAAAGGGACAAAATCGAGAGGAAAATTCTCGACAGCCAGGAAAGAGCCTTCTGGGACGTGCACAGACCAGTGGTGAGTGCTCATGATTTGCCTTGCAGAAGACAAAAATACCTCCAGTAGAGCATAATAATAAATGGTACCGGTGGCCTATGAATGGTGTGAAGGAGTATGCACCCCGCCCCCCCCGCCCCCCCCCCATACACACACAAATGCCAAGTCGATAAGCGTCACAACACATCAGCATCACCGCTGCTCTTTAACCACATGCTCGTTTAGCATTAGCCTTTAACTTCCCCCCCGAGGTTAAAAGACCTTCTGCCGCCGCCATCCCCAAATAGCATCAGCCTCTCGCTTAATTGGCAAATAACACATTCAATTTATGCGTCCTTGGGGCAATACAATCAATATTAATTCCGATTTTACACCGACGCCGTCACACAGAGCAACTCCACACGTTTGTTCCTGAAGAGATCTGAGCCACTTACTCAATCAGAATCAGAATCATCTTTATTTCGCCAAGTATGTCAAAAACACACAAGGAATTTGTCTCCGGTAGTTGGAGCCGCTCTAGTACGACAACAGACACTCAATTGACAGAGAATACTTTTGAGACATAAAGACATCGGAGAAAAACAGTCACTGAGCAATAAAAGGTTGCTAGTAATGCCGGTACAATTATTATTATTTTTTTGACAAATGTGCAAAAAGATGCAGAGTTCTCTAGCAATGAGAGCAGTTTGAAATACTAATGGAGCAATAGTCCGGTGCAATAACAATTGTGCTCAACTTTGCACTCTTTAAGTCCCCTCCAGGTTCTCTTGCTTTGCAAGAAATGGCGGATTCAATGTTTAAGTCACCAACGTCAGATACAACGTCTGCGCATCCCGCTAATTTGACAAACACTTGGAGAATTTGGATGGTCACTTTTTGTATCAGCATTTTTGTTGGCAAAGCAACAGCAGACAGAATCAAAGGAAGTGCTCAGAAATGAACACTTAATGAATTCAATTTCTTCTCCATTCTTTCTCCCAGCCTGGATGTGTGAATACAACAGAGGTCGACATTAAGAAGTCCTCCAGAATGAAAAATCCACACAAAACCCGAAAGGTGCACAGTTGGTTCACCTGCCTTTTAGAGTCTGGGGAAAATAACGTTCGGCACAGACAGGTTTGGAGTTGAATGCTGTGCTACCGCTGCTGATTTATTTCATGTTCATTTTGTCGCAGTCCGTGTATGGCCTGCAGAACGATATCCGTGCGCACAGCCCGACCCACACTCCGGCCCCGGAGGCCAAGCAGCCGACCGAAGAGGAGCTGCAGGAGCAGGTGAACCAATGTCACGCTCATCTCGCTGCCTAATAGGCAGACTGTGACCGACGCCGGCTAATTTATGGCCACTTTGTTTTCAGATCACATTTTGGCAATTGCAATTAGACCGGCATCGACTGAAAATGTCCAAAGTGGCGGAGAGGTGAGCAACGTTCATCGCCACTTCATTCAGTAATGATCCGACTCCCTGGCAACGTGACACATGTAATGTGTTGTGATCCATTGTCTTCGTCAATTACAATCTTTGCTTTGGGATGATGGGGTGTTTTCATGATTTTTGTTTTTTTACCTCATTTACACTCATTGAAAAGGATAACTCCTTTAAGCGTATTATAGCGACACCATACTATAGTCAGAACTGTACATCCATTGCGTGTATTCCAATTTAACGCCACGGCGATTAATCGAATAACTCCCATAATTTGATTACAAAAAAAGGTTGAAGCAAAATCTTTCCCGCGAAGCTTCACAGGGATAATTTTTCTCACGGACGAACTAACTAACTTAGCACTTTCAATCACGTTATTGGACAAAGGGTAAGAAAACACGTGATAAGCACATTCATACATGAGCTGCTAATGGCCACAACGCACATTGAGTCAGTCAACAGCCAGCCGACTCGACACTCTGATTCGCTGACGGCCACGTCGTTCACCAGGACAGGCCCCGCCTTTTAAAGTCATACACACTCCAAGTCACAGATACTACAGTAGAACGTGAGAATGGCAACCACAAGGAGACAAAAATAATACCTGCACCTCACATATATGTTATTGTGGTCAATAATGCAAATTAAATGTTTAGCCGATTATTGGATTATGATTGGGATATTTGTTAGAATATGCGATATTTAATTCACCCTGGACTGGTTGCCAGCCAATTGTGGGGCAAATATAGACAAACAACAACTGTTCACGTTCACAGATAATTTAAGTCTTCACTGAACCGAACATACATATTTTTGTAATGTGAAAAGAAGCCAGCATACCCTGAGATTCGAACCCTGAACCTTTGAACTGTAAGCCAGATGTGCTACCCACTACCAACTCACCGTGCTGCCCTAAGCTGAGCTTTACAAAAATGCAAAAATATCACATGCAGGCAGTAGTCACACATTTTGTCTTCTGTGTTTCCCTTAGTTTGTTGGGTTACACAGAGCAGTACATAGAATACGACCCCTTCCTCACGCTCCCAGATCCGTCCAACCCCTGGATCTCAGATGACACTACACTGTGGGAGCTGGAAGCAAGGTGGGCGCAGAACTAAAGGACCTATTCGCATGAATATTAAGTGCTTTTAAGTCACATTTTAACCAATTTGGGAGTCAAGAATATTTCTGCATGTGAAAATCCATTTGCAACCTGTCAGATTCATGTCAATGTAACAGGTGGCATTTTAAATTCTGAACTTCTACTCAGATGCCTACAAGGGCGCCAAGTGTGATCAATCAGGAAAACCCAACAAAAGCAGGGTTGGATTCAAGAGCCTGGAATCAATATCGGAGGACATACTGTACACCCACTGAACACTATCATTGGATTCGCATAATCAGTACAACAAGGATTTTAAAATAACGACATTACACGATGTTATTGATTGATGTTCTTTTGTGAGGAAGTGAGAGTTCAGTCCAGGAAAAAAAAAAAAAAAAAAAAAAAAAAAAGATTATTCAGTTTTATTGGAGAGAAAAAGGTCAGGATGCACCAATACCACAATTTTCAGACTGAGTATGAGTAAAATGACAGCACTTACATTTGAGTACTCACAGATACTTGATAATGCCATTACATCTTGCCATTGAGAGAAAATGAGTCTTATTTTAAGCAAATAATTGTTTTAAAACACAAACTTTTCTTAAACATAGCATGTTTCACTCAAATATAATACTTTTTAGAGTAACAACTTCTCATTGCGACACAAACAAAATAAATCCCATATTACAAAACAAAATAAGCCAACCAAAACTAATCAACTGTGTGTTAACTGAAGCATTCCAATACAAATGTTAATTCACCCAGTAATCCGTTTTATGATACTGTACTGAAAGAAATAAACATCAGCTGAATTTGACAAACAAGTGAAAAATTTAAAAAAACAAACAAGTGAAAAAAAACAAAAAAAAAAGAAAAATCTAACCATGCTGACAGAGATGCATGGAGTCACCTACATCACGTGTTTCTGTCTGGAAAACGTGACTTTAAATAACTGAATAATTAACGAAAGCTGTTATGAGCACATTACACGGTAAAATTCAAAACACAAGCAGAATATGAACTTCTATAGATATTGATGACCGTCAAAGAAACGCGACTCACCACACAGGAACGGAGCGGGCGGCTGGGTTCACGAAACTCAGGGCTTGCCAGTCAGCGGCCGCCACCGCAACTTGAAGGGCAGCTCCCTCTGTTGCCAACAGAGGAGTTCATCATCAAATAGTATGCAGAGCAGAATTTGCAGTAGCCTAGAAGTTTTGTCATCCGTGTACTTAAAGTATCTCCGCACACACACAGCTGATATGGCTGGAAGGTGGTGATGTAGTATCGGTGCATACAGTATTGGATGAATTTTAAGAGTACCGATTCTGTACCTCCACCCTATACTGGTATCGATATCGGTGCATCGTTAGGAATAAGTAATTTGGAGAAAACCACCACTACTTTAAACCTTAAATACACCACAAACTATGGCCACAAATCACTTTAATATAATTATATCATAACATTACTCTTAAAAATAAATCAATAAAAATGCACCAGAAGTGCGAGCGTACACTTCCACTAACAACCCAGCTCTCCCCTGATATGCAAACTCAAAATCTCCCATTTGCATAACTTAAACATACTTCCTTGACACTGATTGGAGCGGTATAGAAAGAGCACAAAAACGTGAAGTAGTTGGGGTTTTCAGTGACTAGTCGAGGATAGTTTCCACAGAGAAAACACAACTGGGTACATTAGTGTGGGGGTTCACTTTATGATATGCACATGTATGTATGTGTACTCCCTCCGTCCAGTAAGGAGCCCGGTCAGCAAAGGGTAAAAAGGTGGGCTTTCGGCATTGACGAGGTTCTCAAAGACCCCGTGGGGAGGGAACAGTTCCTCAAGTTCCTCGAATCTGAGTTCAGCTCGGAGAATCTCAGGTAGGATATGTTTTTTTTTTAATTTCTTTTTTGAATGTCCTTAACTGGCTTTTATGAAGCCAACAACCGATAATAGGCACCCACACACAGGAAGCGACACTGTGTAATCAAAGAAGCCTCTGATTGCTGCTCATACTTTCATCTCAAGCTAAATGCACTGTGCCCTCTCGCTGAGATTTAAATGCTTCTCATCCTACTACAAATGTTGAACCTTCACGGGGACAAGCCTCCAGTTCCCACAGTGGGAGTGGGAGAATGTGTTTAATATGCCCAGGCTGTGACTGTGGAGGATTTAATTCACACTTTTCCCTCCCCCAACGTGTGTGCCCACACACATTTATTGATGCAGTACACGCATACCTATGCATTAAAAGACAGGAATCCCTGAGTCTGTGCCAAACTGGAGAAGAAAAGAACTTGGGGAAACTTTTCCTTACTATTTGAACAGATCCACAATTATGGTTCCCTAATACAGTATGTTAACGAGTGTATCAACTAACTGTCATACAGGAAGTGCATGTACAGGCGGAGAAACCCTCTGAGGCTAGAAGGTGCAGTATTTTTGTTAATAGGCACAACAGCAGCTACGTGCAGATGGCTGAGATTCCTATGCTAATTGGTTTATTCATGGCAGCATGAATACTGCACAAGTTTTAAAAATGCATGCAAACAGCCATTTATGAATTAAGCATGGCTGTGCCACGAGGCTTTTGCATTTACATCCATTCAAATCCCACACAGGCGGCTCCTATTATGGAGCGTTTTGTGGGAACGTACCATTACCGCTATTATCCTTCACTATTTTCCTCAATTCAAAACATGATTCTTTTACTGATTCAGAAACATTGAAAATTGATCAGAATCTTCAAAATAATTCATGGGTTGTAATAACAGTGGCACCTTGACTTAAGAGTGATCAGACTGTCAGTGCTCGATGGAGGGAGCGAATTTAACTCACTGCACAGCAAGCAGCAGTTTGGCAGACAATGCTTCCAAAAAAGTGGTTTCACGCTGGTTAAGGCCACTCTCAGTTGAAGCAGTAGTTTGCTTACTGCCAAACTAAACACAAAACAAAGAGAATTACATGTATATGTATGACCACATAACTTTGCCTCAGGAAAGTTCACCAGCGTAACGCTAACACACAATGCAAAACGGCAGGCTAACGAATGGCATCGATTGTGGCGTTATACCCTTTAAGCAATGGCTATTTTTACACAAAGTGCAGAAACACACGGAGACAGACAATTTAACAGTACTTGCAGGCATATACAGTATTCCGTATCCTCTGCCAAACAAAAAAAAAACCAAAAAAACCCTGACTAATATTACTGTAGCTTACTGAGCAGTTGTGAGCGTCTTCTCTGTATACAGTTGTATGTCTGTATTATAATGCCCCCTGGTGGCCAAGGTGCGCATACAAGAAGGCGCACAATGTGGGGTTGAAACAGATTAATAATACCGTATTTCCATTCCATTCCAATGGGGAATATGATTTGAGATACTAGTGTTTTGAGTTGCGAGCGTGGTGGAATGAATTAAAGTCGTAAGTCAAGGCAACGCTGTATAATCATTCTACGTACAGTACATGTAGCCCAACAATCACTGAAATGGCATTGAAAAAAAAGATGTGGGGAAATCTAAAGATAGTGCAAAATATTTAATAAAATAAAAATATAAATATTGAATATTGTATTTTCTTAATGTCTTTAATCTTTTTCAGTGCCAATGCTCGTTTTGGTGCCAGTACATCTTTCTCTACAATGCCAAAAACAATGATAACTCTGGTCTGGCTCCATATGACCCCATATGTGCTTAACTAAATGTGGTTTGGTCTCTTTAAATGAATGATGTATTATCCTTTCTAAATAAGTAGTTAGGGTTGTAGTTCAGATGCGTCTTATTTACTAAATGTCACATGTCCGAAAGGTTCTGGCTAGCGGTCCAGGAACTAAAGAAACGCCCCATCCGAGAAGTCCCAACTCGGGTTCAGGAGATCTGGCAGGAGTTTTTGGCTCCGGGCGCACCCAGCGCCATCAACGTGGACTCCAAGAGCTATGACAAAACCACCCAGAACGTCAAAGACCCGGGACGCTATGCCTTTGAAGACGCACAGGTATGTGACTGAAGTTTTCTTCTGCACTAGTGTGCTTCCATAATGTCGAAATGAATAATAGACTCGTTGCCAGAGGTCTTCTGCTGTGTCTTCATTTCTGCTTACGAATGAGTCACAGCTCCGTTGTGAAGCTATTCGGCATAAACACAATGTGACACCCGCGTTTGATGTTTTTATGCATTACTGTCATGCGTTACAGGAACACATCTACAAGCTGATGAAGAGTGATTCCTACAGCCGCTTCATTCGGTCCAGTGCCTATCAGGAGTTATTGCAGGCCAAGAAGAAGGTAACAAAAATCACATTTGGATTTTAGTGTTTTTTTTGTTGTCGTTTGTTTTTAATGGAATTTATTTCAGACAACACTATAATCATATACAAAATTTACAACATACAAAAAAATAATAATTCCATATAGCTGGCCTAAAGGCTTAGGGCTGAAGCTAAACGCTTATAAATGCCCTAACCCAGATAACAATGTATTCTTTATTTTAAAAACATTTCTACACAAACATTTAATTTAAACAATAAATATTTAGAAATGTATATTTGTTTTCCATTTTCCCGTTCATCCATATATTTTTTTAACCAATTTAAACAGTATCCAGGTTTCTTAATATTTTTCTGTGACATGCTAGGATCAAGGATCTAGAAATGTAGTATACTTTACACACCCTATTTGTTGTTTTGTTGAAAATAGCGCATTTCAGAGGCGCGGCCCCAACTCATGCAAGTGAACTGGGGCTCACCCCATTAACTGCTGGGCCAACAGAGAGTACGGCTTTTGTTACCATGATGACCAGGGGTGGCACTAGGGGCTGGAGAAAGACAAATGGCTTCTACTTGCAGATGTGTAACCCAGATTGTGAAGGAAAAAAAACAATGGGCATAAAGACAACAACAGCATTTTCCTTCATGGAGGCAGCACTTCACACGCTTGTAAAACACAACTTCACCAAGTAATCAAATATGTGCTGATTATCAGAAGCTAACGCTATTACGTAACACTGTGCATCCAACAGAACTCAATGCAGCTCTGCTAACCTTTGGGCTTTGACTTAGTTTTACAGACAATGTAGCTGATGGAGAATCTATACAATCATAGTTTAACACTTGCTGACTCTATGAAAACTGACTGATGGAGTATGTTTGTGATTGAGGGAGTTCTCATTTGATTAAATCAAACCATCATCCTAACACGTGAGGAGACGATGGTAGATAGTGCACGGTCCATGTTTGGTGAAGATAAAAAGGTGTGACTTCCAAATATATAAAAGGAAAGCCCACAGAATTACTCTTTGAACAACTTGCTGTGTACACTGCTTTTGCTCCAGGTTGTTGTTCCTTCTTGCAAAAATTGAATATCCTCTTAAAGTTTACCCAGGCCTCTGAGAAATTTAAGTCAAAGAGTAGCCCGGCAAGCGGACTCTGCCAGTCGCTAAAAATGGCAGATCTTCACCCAGCGTAGCTGCAGAGTCATTTCTCGTCACGGTCGAGTCACAATTTAGCAACATTCACAAAGGCACACTCAGAAATAGGCAGATCAAACATTTGTGTAATATGAGCAGGCACTACAGATACCAAAATGTTTATATCTTAGCAATTATGTTTTGTAAACCTAACCAGGAAGCTGTCTACAAACTAATAATCTAATCTACTGATGGCCTAAGACTTTTGCACAGTACTGTGAATTTAATTTCTAGCTACTGTAGTATAGTACTGTTTTTTTTTTTTTACACAAGGTTTTACACAAACTGGTACACACAGTCACCCTTTTTCAAAGTGTGTTGGATCACACTTTAAGCCTGCTGCGGCTAATCCCTACACGTACGCAGCCAGTGTGGATGCGGAGGTGCTGTCGCTCGCACCTCAACGGGTGCAAGGTCAGTGTACAATGTTGTCCCAATACCAGATTTAAAACACGGTTATTTTTGTCATCACAGAAACCGCATATCAGGTCACTGATATGCAGTTTGTGGGGTAAATTCCAGCCAGTGATGAAGACAATTCAAAAGCATTTGCATGAAGATGGAAACAAAATTTGGTTTCATGCCCAAGAATTACAATCCACTTTTCACCTGTTTTGAGAGGGCAGTCGTGTCTCATCCAAATGAGCCACTGCTCAACTCGCCTCCTCTACAGTGAGGATCTATGTCGAGTACAGCATTCGTTACCATGACGACCGAGGCGGAAGTAGGGTGTTGTGACGAGGCGAATGGATAGAGCCCATAGCCTGAAGCAGTCTTTTACAAACACCTAAGGAGACCCAACTATTTGTATAAAACCAACGAAAAATTCATTTTCCATAGTTGTAAACTCCACTTTAATGAGCAAATTTGCTAATGATAGAAATTGCCTCACAAACACTTAATTACAAGCAATAATGGTAGAGCAGCCGCACACACACGCATACACAAACAGCTTAGTAAAAGAGCAACCACCAGGCAACCGAATATTGATATCACGCAATGATCGCTGTGCAAAACAGACACATTTACATCGTTAATGAGAATGACACCTTACATAGCAATGGCACAGGATGAACACTTTGATAAGTGCTAACAGGCTAATTGTTAGGCTTCCTGCACATCAGCTGTGGCTGAAATATGTGACTGACCTTGTGCTAATTACCCCAAAGGTTTTCTTGAGCTTGATGGAAGATTTTGCTGTTGATGCTGGTGTTAATTTATTCTCCTTTTAGCTGCAATTCTTTGCGCTAGTCGCGCTAGCTTCCTCCTGATCCTGTTAGACTATAATGCTAATGCTAGTGCGAGCTAGAGCCTTACGAGTGGCATTTTTTTCA